>NW_024879446.1:1508413-1808413 GCF_009819885.2 Catharus ustulatus
GTTGTCTTAACATATAAACTCATGTGTTAATTTGTAAGCAGGTGAAGTTCAAATGAAGAGCCATTAAATTTTCTGTCACATAGAAGGGTGTAATAGCAAAGACAAACCCCAATTATGAACCCCCTTTTTAAGTGACCACAGAACACTCACTATGCAGATAATGAGTTCTTGACTACCTGTCATATAAAATCAGAAGCAATTGAGCAGATATTATCTGTAACTCTCATTTGGGGTAGCAGCATAGAAATTTCTTGTATCATGGTGCTTACCTTTTTCAGATTATCAGAAATCAAACAAGCTTTTGCCCTAAGAGGGTGAAGAAAAATCAAATCTGGCAGAAGTAGCATTAGTTGTGTGTTGCAAATATGGGCCTGAGGGGAAGGAAAGTGTGCTTTCACATCATGACTTTGCCCTAACACCTAACGTTAGACAATAGTTAGAAAAGAAAGTTGATATTAGCAAAAATACCCCTAAATTTAGGTGCATTTAGTTTTTGGAACATCAAAAAAGTATTAGGCTCATTGTCTTTCCAACAGATGGACAAGAATGGAAATTATTAAAAGATACCAGACTTCTAGTGGTGAAGAAACTTTCATGACAATGATAAAAAGGAACAAAAATCTCTGATAATATTAATTGATATAATTTTTATTATTTTGTTATTGCCTGGTTAAGAGAAAATGTAATTCACATAGCCTTATACCCATAATGATGTTTGGGGGACCAGATGTCACCAATAAGCTCTGCAAACACAGAAAATTCATCTCAACATAGGATGACAGTTTTCTTTTGCAAATGGATCAGCAGTTGAGCTCTCCTGTGATTTTATTTCTGCAGAGGGTCATGGTCCTCTTTCAGTCTACATTTTTAAACCAGCATCTAATGATATGCATAATTTAATTTTTGAAAACTTCCACTTGAAAAAATGGAAAATATGTTCATTTCAAAGATGACTCTTTAAGTTTAAAAATGAAACTCTTTTAAGAAGTTTTTCAGCAGCCCAAGACTTTGTTCTCCTCTCCTACTACTTTCAGCAGTGACAAAACATTTCATTGTCAGCAGTTTGTTAGCATTGGTGTGAGCTGAACCTTAACAATGATTTGCATGCTAACATAACCATATTTATAATGCAAGTCTGGTAGTCTGAGCCTCACAATAAACCTGGCAGGACGGTGCCTGCTGTCTCTGAAGAGGCAGAGACTTTGGAAGGGACTGAGAGATGCCCACAAAACTTGTCTTTGTATTTGCAGACCAAGCATAAGCTGGCAGTGAAGGGGCTCCCGTCAAATCAGAGCCTTTGGGCAGCTCTTGGAGAGAGGCTGACTCAGAAAACCCCTTGTAGAATCTCTGCTCCAAAAGTGAGAGGCAGAAAAAGTAAAATTTATCACAGATTACACTGAAACACCTCTGGAAAATTCTCCCTCTAAAACCTTGCCAGCTGAGTGAGAAGAAGGAAGGCAAATGAGGTTCTTGATTTCTACAGAAGGGGTAGATAAAAAAGATCTCCAGGTGTTTCTCAGTGGCATTATTCAATGCCACTGTTAATAATACTATTATTCCAGCAGAATTAAACCACATCCTAAAGAGATTTTGAGTCTTTGTGGAGCAGGGGAGTGCAAGGAAATACAAAGGGTTAGAGAAGAGGCACTGCTGCTGGATTGGTGCAGCAGATGATGTGATGAAGAGGTCTGGAACTTCCAGCACAGATTCCAGTTGAAGAGGGGGTCACTCCCAATGCCAGGAAGGAGGGCCTTAACCCCCAGACAAATTCATTAATTAGTAATTAATTTAGCCCTAATGTGTAGTAATCTCCAGCCCTATGCAGCACAAATGTAAATTAGTACACCAAGCCGGTGATGCAAGAGCTGTTTGTTTACAGGAGTAAAAAACTAATTGACTTTTCATGCTGCTGGGTTTCAGAGTGTAAAGCAGAACCACTGAGATGCCAGCCTTCATTTCTCTGCAAATCAGAGATTAGATACCCACAGATATATCAATATTTTTCATCATCTCATAGATAAGGGTTACCAGAGAAATTGAGATGTCTGATTCTTCATGTTTCATTATGCAAAAAGAAAATTCCCAACAGCATAATATCAAACTCGTTGAAAAAAATCTTACTAAAAATACTTGGGGGTTGGATTCTTTTGTTGTTGCTTGCTTGTTTAATTTCTCAAAAATCCAGTAATTGAAAAATCTTGTTCTGAAATGTGCCTACAGAAACCTTCACAAGAATTTGAGTTTCCTTGACATTCACATTTTCAATGGAGTCTAGATCCAATTCCAGGCCACAAAATCCAGAAAACACTGCTTTCATGCTTTTTGGTAGAGGGAAAGTAACATAAAACGGCTCCTATTCAGCTGTCCTCAGGATTGTCTTTTCTTCTAAAAGTATTAAATTCTTGGGAAAAAAACCTCTGTTTTCTGTGGAAAGTAAACACACTGTCTGGGGACCAGAAGTGAGATTTGAAGTTAAATTTTCCCTTCAGTTTCCATCAATATTTTTCTGTCAGTCCTCATAAAGACACCTCATAGTGCACTTTTTTCAGATTTTATTGCTTTGATGTCCTTAAAATGCATTTCTTCAGGGTGAAGAAACACAGAAGGACTGGAGGGGTAAAAAATAAGAGTAAGTGGCATAGAACTGATGGTAGAGATAGGAGACTGAGAAAATTATTAGTTGCAATTACAGCTTGATTTTGTGACAACAAACTCCCTGTCAGTTGGCTTGAATAATATATTAACAAGATAGGAGAAAAATACTGAAATTGTCACTTCACTGCCGTTCTTTTCCATCCTTTGTTGAAATCTCCCTGGTCCATCACTGCCCTTCAATGTGCATTTTTGTACTGGTTTTATTTGACTCAGCTCCCCATCCAAGTCACACCAGACCCTCAGGTCAACGTCCAAACCCTGATCCCATCCTTTGCACTGAGGCCCAAGGAAGGGAGGAAGGAAAGTACAGAGAACAGAATAGAGGAGGAGAGAGAAAGAATGAATGAAAGTGATAAAGGACAAGCAGAAAAGCAAAATGGCAAGAAAGAAAGGTAAAATCAAGATTACAAGCAATGAAGAAGATGCAGGAAAGAAAGATGGAAATAAATAAAAGAAGAACAAAATATAGAGGGCCAAAGTAGTCCCCTGTGACTTGCTTTCAATGGAATTTCTTTGCAAGTCATTTAGCCTGAAGGGTTATAGCACTAGATTCCCACAATGTCTTAATGGATTGGTGTGAATGACTCATATCTTGACTTTTTCCAGTATGTTTCATAAGATTTACACACTGGGCAACCCCAGAATTAACTTTGAAGTGGACCTTGGCTTTCCCAGCCTCTGAATTAGCTTCTGACTTATTTTGGTGGGGACTAGGGTGATTTTGGTTTTTTTGTTTCCATTTTACATCAATACAGGATTGGAGCCTTTGTGATTTGCAAGTCCAGCTGCTCAAGCTTTGTTTGAGTTGTTTGTAAACAATTCCCATACACTAAACACAGCTTTGTTCCTTTGCTGAGGTGCATAAACAAAATAAAGCTCTCACTGTGTGATGTGAGCCCAAGTTTGAGGACCTGGAAGCCTGATTTGCAATGCTGAAGTGAGCTAATGAGAGAAGTCTGTGGGCTGCAAAGAGCTCATGCACAGGAACCCATGCTGCACTGCCAGTTACACATGGTGCAGCAAAAAGTGGGTTTAAAGGGTGGGTTGGGCTCCAAGTCTGCCCTGCTTTCACTGCCTGAAACCATCCTAAGGCCTGTGAATGGGGCATGGCCAGTGCTTCCATCTAGAATCTGCTCTAGCATTCCATTCGAGGATATGCAGAATTTGAGTAAACATTCACTTCACCAACACACAGCCTTCAATTCCCAGCCACTCGTGGACTGACTGTAAAGCTAAAAAAAAAAAGGCTGGTTCTTGATGACACATCCCTGATTCAATTGGTCCTGAAAGGGAAAAAAAAAACAAAAAACAAAAAACAAGGAGGTTTCTTTGCCTAAACCTGCCAGTGGAAATCTGACACCGTTTGGTGGTTAGCAATGAAACGCTTTATTACACTTCAATCGCTCTTTGAAACTGAATGGTTTCGATTGCCACACAAAATGAAACTGCTGTTGTTTGCTCACTGCTGGGATATTGGCTAGACAATTCATTGAAAAATGCATTGTAGCTGCAGTGAACAGATAGCATTGTGTTTCTAATTAGATATGAGGCAGCAGTCTGATTTCCACCTTAAATAAGCACCTGCCTGTCCTGCTGTCTCCCTCTTTCAACCTGAAAATAAAAATTCACAAATAAATCACAAAATTCCCAAGCAAATCTGTAGTCTTGCTTAACAATAAAACAGATGGTGCCCACACAGAAATGCTCTCCTGCCTCTCACCCACTCTTTTTCCAATGAAAGTTAGGCAAAACCTTCTATGCTAATACGTAATAATTTCTCTTGAAAAACCTATTGAAAAAGTGTAAAACATCCTTTTCAGGGAATATATTTTTTCATAGAAGTTACCTGCCATTTAATGTCTTCTTTTTTTTTACCTGCCCCAACATTACACCAATACCTGCCTATGACTAGACACTCCACAGAAGAAAAAGCTGATAACCACATACATTGAAAATCACTCAGTCTGAAGGGTTAGAAAGACGGAAAACACATAAAGTGCTGGATAACTGAAATAACCATGAGTTCAGCAGAAGCCAAGGCCTTGCCAAGAATTTTGGAGCCACATCTGGTCATGCATTTGTTAAATCTGTGTGTCCAAGATGCCCTGGCGAGGGCATTTCTGAAGTCTCAGCAGCACAGAATGCTGGGCATCTGATATGAAAAAAAACCAAACAACAAGGTTCAACAGTTGTTATTTGATCATAACAAATTCTTCAGCATCTGGAAGCTCTGCTGAGGCTGGAGTGCCTGACAGGAGGCAACGAGGCTGGGGCAGCTCCACAATTCCCATCTTCTATATTGTCTGGGGTTTGCTTTGTTGCAAAATGTGACACTGACAAAAGCTTTATTACAGGTCCATGAGACAAAGACTGCAGTTTTACAGACTGCTTTTTGTCTGTGATTTGACACCAATTACAGCTTCTTGCCCTATTTTCTGCCTCTCAGACAGTTTTTGAACTGTGGCATTGTCTTATGTTTCATCTTTCCAACACTCAGTTTCCTCATTAGTCTCTTGAACTGTGCTGAGAGCTGGAATAATTATGATGCTGCTGAGTCCTTCTTTCAGCTGCAGAAGGGCATTGAAGGACTGAATGGGAATTAAATTCCTCCCAGGGAAACCGTGCTGATTTGTCTCTGTCATGCTTTGGTTGTATGAATGGGTAAATCCCAAACTGAAAATACATATTTTTGGATACATGTACCAAAGTAAAGCTTTGAATGTCTTCATCTACACAGAGACAACAAAACTAGGGAGCTAAAACAGAAAAATGTCTTTGTATTGCCATTCATACTTGGTGCAGCAAAGTCTGCCATATTTTATTATTAAATTAGCCTTTAAATGTTTTATTTCAGATTTTAGTCCAGATGGAGAAGAATCTTATGAAAACAGTATTTTTCAGAAGCGTTTGCCACAGTGGAACTAGAACATATTCCTGCAACATGACATGTCTCCAAAACTGACCTCGCTGTATTCCATAAATAAAACAATAGAATAAAATGGAAGAATGTAATCCTGAGATGACTTTCAGACTGTTTTCTATTCAAGAAAGTCCTAGCAGGAAACTTTCTTTGCAGTAATTGATTTGAACTCTATTGAAGAGTACTAGAAGTCACCAAAAAAAAAAAAAAAAAAAATTTAAAAATCAACATTTCCAGCTAATCAGGGTTCCTGCATCCTGCATCTCAAAGAAAACTTTGATTTAAACAACAACTGAGCTGAAAATAAATTACTTAGATTTAAAAAAAAAAAAATTAAAGTTTTGTTTTGGTTTTTTTTTTAAGCAGGAGTCAGGATCACCTGGATTATGTGTGAACCACTGTGTTTCCCGGTTCTGGAATTAGGCTCATCAAGAATCCCTGCTCAGTCACTTTGGAGCCAGCTCTGGGATTTGGTACAGGCTGCTCAAGACTAAATATTTCCAGTGAGACCCTTTGGCCTCATCAATCAGCCTTCCACAGTGAAATGTTTTTCATCAGTTTGGTTGCAATCAGCTGTAATAACCTACAAAAAGAGAGATGAAAGCCCTGCAAGTCAACAAAACAACTACTGTAAGTATTTTAAAAATACTTGTAAGTATTTTAAAAATACTTACATTATCAAGCGCTAGCGGAATGCTTTTAAAAGGAAATATTTCTGCAAAGAACACAAAATCATGACTGCAGCTAAAGCAGGATGATTGGGCCAAACAGAGTTTCATTCCCGGTTCTTAGCAGGGTGTGTGCTGATGGCTATAATTTAATTCTGGAGCCAAATCAAGGCAACTCATCATGATACATCTGCTGAGTTTAGAGTATGCATGGAGCAAGCATGTGTGCTTTCCTGAAAGCTTTTCCTAGAAGCAAAATGCGCTGCAAAGATTTATACATCTGTCATGTCATCTTTTGACATGACTGATGAAAGCCAAGGCATAGCCCCATGCAGGAATTTTGATTGGGGGATAGGTACTGGCAGAAGGCAAGAGAAAATATTGAGAACTTCCATGGTGAATTGTGAGGCAAGATTTGACAGATAGCAATTTCCAGTCACAAATATATTTCTTTTTAAATTGGCTTTTAAATTGTTTTTCTTTTCTATTGACTAATCACATTCTTTGTATAATGAAAACAGTGGATGAGTGAGTGGCGTATGTGAGTTCTTGAATCTTCTGATGTAAACCAACAGTGCAGATATGCAACTATTTCCTTTTATTGGGGGTGTTTGTTGGGCATTTTTTTTCATTATTCATGGTGGTAGTAGCAGTTTGGAAGTGACCTAGACAACAGCAAAAGAAGGGCATTATAATGTCCAGCCCATCATTACCTGCTGAGTACTTTTACTCCACGGTGAGGAAGCTCATTTAAACACCAGCTTCAGGCCATCTCAGCAGGAATTAGGAATCGTAATTAGACACAGCCACGTGTTTTCAGTTCAAATAATTCAATATTTGAAAATTCAGGATCAGAAAACAATGCGAAGGCAAACCATTTCCAAAAACTTAGTGTCCTGCAGAGGGAGGAGGTCACAGCTGTTACCAAGTCCAGCCACGATGCCCTGGAGAGATAATGCCTTGTGGAAGCTGTGTGAGGAGGACCTGCTGAATGCATAATTCCCTCCGAGGTAATGCTGTTCCCTTGCATTTTGCACTGTCATTTTCTGAGCCACAATTTAATTGCACTTGGAAATGGACCTTGGCTTTGATGGAGGACACATCTCCTGAGGTGCAGGACCAAGGCACGGTGACCAGGGCAAGCAAACACAGCAGGAACTCACCTTTGCCAGAGAAGAGGAGAAGGCAACAGCTAGAGGATTTGGCAACCAACAGAAAATGGGCAATTATGGGAGGCTATTGGATCTCACTCTCCTCCACGTGGTGTTTGGAGGGCTAACACATTTCTGTGGCTATTGCTGCAAGATTTAAATCAATCTGTCATCTGTATTCCCTCAGATGAAAAATGGGCAGAGCCCTGGTAGTGCAAGGATTTCAAAGGCATGTTAGGATTTTTTCCCTTCCTTTGTGTACCAATGACCTTGCAGAGAAAATTAATATTTAATGTTCAGTACAAGACAGAAAACCACCATCCAGGAGGGTTCAAACAAATTTTCAAATGTTGGAGATTTCCAGTGCAAGCGGAGGGCAACCTGCAAAGGTAGAATTTGTCCTCAGTCTTGCTTTATTTTCCCCTCATGGTATTTCTTAAACTATAGTAAACAAAGCATTTATATGACAGGGTGTAAATTTCTGTGTCCTTCAACAGCTGGAGTTACTGTTCCCAGCACAAGTTTGGTTACTTCAGCAATATTTCTCCAGGCAAACTATAAAAGCAAAATGAGTGTGCATGTATTTCTGTAAACAAACACACACATGCATGAATCTGTTCGTATCAACCATTGTGTAGGAATGTATTTCTCTCAACTAGCCTTTAACCATGCTGGAGTTGAAGTGATGGATCTGACAGGAGTCTCTTGTGGGTGCTTTAGTGCTGACTACTCCTCAACTGGTGGAATACCTCCAGCCAGCAGTGCCAGTGAAATGGTTTGCTCTGCATCCTTCTGAGAAGAAAAGATGAGGAAAGGTGTCTGTTACTTGTTAAAGATCAAGCAGACAAAAAACACTAGTTTTTTTTTCCTCCTCTTGCCTCTTCTTTCTGAGGAAAGGAAAACCACCTTTATTGGGTGTTTCTGTCTTCTGTTAGCTAGGTTGTATTACTGGATCATAATCCAGTGTAATACATTAATCTCCAGGATTTAATGGCAGGGTTTCCTTTCAGCATAGATGGTAACTACTGTCTATATGTATAATTCCTCATTTATTTCCATTTCACATTTTTTTCCCTGCACTGCAGAGCATGCTTGTTTCTTTGTTTCTGAAGGATGGAGCTATTTCTCACTCTGCTTTCACAGACAGAAGGCTGAGGAGCACCAGAAATTGGGGAGGCTGACTGGAAAGTGCCACATCCAACACGGAATTCAAAGTTTTCATAATTCAAAGTGATCAAGTTGAAGGCTGTTTTGCCTCATCAGGAGGGAGGGAGGGAGGGAGGGAGGGAGGGAGGGAGGAAGGAAGGAAGGAAGGAAGGAAGGAAGGAAGGAAGGAAGGAAGGAAGGAAGGAAGGAAGGAAGGAAGGAAGGAAGGAAGGAAGGAAGGAAGGAAGGAAGGAAGGAAGGAAGGAAACAATTTGGAGGCACAAGGGTTGGGAAGACAGGGATTCCTGCACTGATGTTCCACAACTCACTACAACCACTTCATTCACAAAAGGCATTTTTCCTCAGTTCCACTACAAAGTGAAGGTGTGAGACGAAAGACCCAGCCGCTCAGATATTTAAAGCTCAGCATGTATTGCTCAGACATTCCTACTGCCTTCTGAGTCAGCCTTACACCCATTTTGCCATGCAGGACTGACCATTATGCAGAAATTACCAGGTTCTTCAGCCTCAGGAGACTGAGAACAATTTAGCTACATTAGCACGTTATTTTCGCCTCTGTAATTAACTCTGCTGTGCTGACACTGAAGATCATTGGCTTGCCAAGGAAGAACAGTGCTCTAAAAATGTTTGCAAGAACTCTCTGCTTCTCTGCAGTGAAATTCAGTATTTTTGCACTGCTTTTCTTCTGAACGCTTCCACCCTCAAGAGAGAGGACAAGGGGAAATCACATCTCCTGTTTACAGGCTTTCTGTGGTATCTCAAAACTTCGTGTCATCCTGCATGCTGGTACATACTGTGCTAAAACAAACAACGTTTTGTCAGCAGAAGAATTTGAGCCATTAACCCCCTCACTCCATAATCCTGGGGGTATAGATTTGTAAAGCAGGCTGAGGGGAAGACTGAATTTGCAAGGAGATCTGACAGTGCCAGTGGATAACCTATTTCCCTAGAAATTAATTCTGAAAAATGCTAGTTTTTCATCCCATTGCTCATGCAGTAGTGCCATCTCGTGGTCCCTTCTGCTGCAGCTCTGCCCTGACAGCAAAAAGAAGGTGGGAAGAGGCTGCTAATCCCAGCAGAAATAGTTTGTGCTTGTTAAACTGCTATCCTGCCAAATGCCTACCTGGATGCATGAGCAGGCTATGCTTAGGGCATCTGCCAAGGTCTGTGGGAAGAAGATTTAGGACAGAAAAGGATCCTGAGAACACGTGGACTTAGGGAGCTTCCAAAAGGAAATTTTGTTTTGTGTTTCCAAACAGGAAACAAACCATAAAGAATTATTATCTTCACCTTAAGAAAAAAACAAATCCAAAAAAACCCAACCCAAAACAAACAAATTCCAAAAACAAAACCCAAAAGCAAAAATAAAATGGCAATTAAAGAGTGGTTGGATTCGGAAGAGGGGAACAAAAGCAATTAAAAAGTTTTGGAGTAAGCGCTTCATGAACAGGCTGACTGACTTCCAGTTTAGCATGCTCCTCCTTCCCCAAAGACCCACAAGGTGTAAATGCATGGTCCCCGAAGGTTCCACTGCTCAGGGTTTTAAAAGCATGGTGGGGGCTGTCATGGGATTAGAGCAGCACAGGATCATTCACTGGCAAACACCAACAGAGCCAGACTACGGCTGTAATTCCACAGGTTTATGAATCACCTGCTGAAATCAATGGGACAACGAACCTGCTCAAGATTACACATGTGCTGACGTCTCTCCCTGAGTCAAGGCTGTATGGTGGAGAATAAATTACCCAGATAGAGCTGACGTATCAAGAGAGATGTGAGCTTGAGATTGGGGTATCTTGATTGCCCTAAGTTGCTGAAGGTGCTGTTGGGATAATACACAAATAATCCATTAAAAATCTTTTCATCTCGCAGGCTGGTCTGCCTGAGAGTTGTTGACATCAGAGTGTTGCTGCACAAATATTGTTTAAGGCTGAGACATGATTTCTGTTAACAGATATGGTGGATAAACTTTGCCCATACCTGACTGGTGACCCCAAAGGATGTTCAAGTAGTGCTGGTGGTTGGGTCATTTTGTATAAGCTGAATTTTGTTTGCCATCATCAAAAATTGGAGAGTACATTTGCCATGTTTCCACCAAAGCCAATTTTTTATTATGCATTCCTCTGAACACAAAACCTAGATGATTTTTATTAATTAACATTATTATTGGCAATATACAACTTATAAACTTCTCTTATTTTTAGAAAGAAAGTCTTCCTCCTGGCTCACGCTTCACTTTTTAATTGGCTGAGAAGGCTTTCAAATGTAATAGCTATGCAATGGGGGGAGGGAAGTGCCTGCTCTGTAGGCTTGAAACAGTATTTTAACCTGTAGGGTTGGGTTTCCTATTTGTTTGTTGGTCAAGTGACTGGCCATTCACTGTCTTTCATATAGAAGAAACTGCTTTCTGTACCACATTGCTGTCACTGCACTGAACACTCATTTTGCTGCAGGTAGGAAGTCAAATGTAAGAACTTAATATCTTACAAGTGCCATCTGAGTCTTCTGTGCTCTCACAAAGAGGTTTGGGGGTTTTTTTCAGTTTCTTGCCATATTTTCCTTGACAGTCTGCAGATTAAGTGCACGTTTTCCCCTGGCTTTGAAGCAGAGAACATGCAGTGAAGAAAAGACAAGTCTGTAATTTCATGTTGAAATGTCAAGCTGCTCTGGAGCTGGGCATTTTTCTTGGTTTTCCTGTTCTCACATACTTTATTCACTTCACATTTCTCCTTCTTAGGAAACTAGGTGAGTCCCCAGAAGTGTGTGTAGAATTTTTAGTTCCATTTTGGACCACTGCAGCCACTTGAAACATCTGTGGACTTAATGAAACATCTCCTTCAACCAGGAGTCAAATGTCTGCTTCAATAAATAAGAAATACTGAACTTGGGGACAACAAAAATAGTGCATCATGTCATTATTTCTTAGGTTTTTCTCAGAGAAAAAACTTTGGGGTACCAACTAAGAAATTAGCCTGCCCACATATGCTGAGCTCCAAAATGCCACCAGAAAGAGTCTCAAGAAATCTGCCTGTCCTGCCTGAAAAAGTCCTGCCAAAAAGCAAAGGCTGGGGAAACAAAAACTCTCCCCATAAATGTGGGGGGATATTGTGTAGCTCATCATTGACCAAACTGAGCTGATTCTGCAGAAACTTCAGCCTGCACAAGTGACTATTGTGCACATGAATTCCTTCAAAGGACAAAAACAAACAATTACCAAACACAGACGACAGACATCTTCAGTTTGTAGGAGTGGCACCTCTCAGGGCATCTGGATGGACTCTTTTAAAAGCATTTTAGCATGTCAGAATTGTACCAGGAGCCCTCATGAGTGTGGAACCCTTGTGAAAGGGTGTCACATTTTCCTCTCGAAGCGGTTAATCACGATGTTCCCTTCACCTGGCAGGTAGGTGATGCCACATCATTTTACAGAGCTGTGAAGCCTCAGATTGCAGAAGAGCTGCTCCTACTAAAAACAAACAAAAGACAGCAAAAAACACACCCAGGGAGTGGCTGGGGAAGAGCTGAAATGAGTCATGGACCACAGCAAGGTCCTTCCTGCCATTCAAGCCTGATGGGTCAAATGCAGGAGATAAAAAATTTGAGGGGGAAGTGAAAAAATATTGTCACAAGGAAAAAACATACTGATTATGGCAATTTTGTTTAGAGTCACAAAAATAAGGGTTAATTCCAATGATAATAACAGCTATTAGCGTTTATGATGAGTGAAATTTATAGTGACTACTGCATTTGGGCATACTTGAATAAAATTAATATCTGCAGTTGCTTTCTGTGTCACATGTTGAAAAGGGAGTGCTTTGTTCTCACCTGGTTTTTGTATGTTCCACAGTTTTTGCCCTATGCTTTGCTGGAGGAGATGAAGGGATTGATTTACAAGACATAACTTGCCAAGATTTGCAGAGACAAAAGAAACTGAGCTAATTATAAGGGCTTTGAAGATAATTCAAATAATTCGTCAAACCATATGCTGGGATATCAGGGAGGAATGGCAAGCTGGAAATATCCAGCAAAATCCTGAGGCTGTTAGAAATGTGATACCACATTCTGAATTCTGCTAGTGGCCTCATCTGAAGGTAATTTTGAGCCCCATTCAAATACTCCAGGTTTCACCACGTCCTTGAAGCAAGGATGGAAACCCAACTTGTCACGTTGTTTGAACCCATTTGCAACTCAACCTCTCATCCCTCTTTCAGCTCCAGCAAATATCATAATTGTGCAATGGATTTATCTAATCAGACCTGTTCAACACATGCTTTTGATGCCTCTGTGCAGAAAGGTGCCAGGTGATCTCACCAGGCTCTGCACACACTGGGCTGAAGCGCCCCTGACTCATGGCTCACCCATGACATTTTTCATGCCTTCAGCTCCTTGGGAGCACAACCCCTGGGTGAGTTTAGCCAAAGTTTGGCTACTGGAAGTGGAGCTGCCTTAGGAGAAGGGGGTGTGATTGCAGAGAATGTTGCACAGCCCCAGATCACAGTGGTAGAAGAAGCACTGACTTGTTGCTTCTGGAAAAGAGTGGAACCACCTTTTCAGGACAGACTAGAAAGTGCTAGTTTAGTTGGATAAAAGAGTCATGAGAAGGAAACCCAGAGATTATGTGCCATCAGACAGACTGGTGTCTGTTGTGTGGAAATTCTGACTGTAAACTGCTCTCATCATCAAGGAGAAAAATGCATAAGTTTTATTCACTTCTAAAAGTTGGGGAGCTATCCAGAAAATTGCTGTTGGGAATTTCATATTTTATAAAAGATCATGTGTAAAATGTATGCTATTTAAATTTGGGGGAGTTTAAATCAATTTATGTACTCTTTTCCCAAGTAGCAAGGAATAGGACAAGGGGAAATAATGTCAAGCTGTGACTGGGGAGGTCTAGATTAAACATTAGGAAAGGTTTCTTCACTGAAAGGGTGGTCAAGCATTGGAACAGACTGCTCAGGGAAGTGGTTGGGTTGCTATTCCTGGAGGGATTTAAATGGGGCACTTGAGGACATGAGGCCTTGGCAGTGCTGGGTTAATGGCTGGACTTGATGATCCCAAGGGTATTTTCCAAGCTAAATAATTTTATGGTTCCATGATTTTGCACACAGGTCAATGGACACGCATAAAGTGTAATCATATTTTTTAATTGACTACCCCTCTGAAACAGCAATTGTAAAATTTTGAAATACCATAATATTTAGGGACAGGAGTACTTAAACTTTAGAAGGTGATATGGATGTGATGAATTAATCAGTTCACTGTAAATAAATTATTAGGCCACTGAAGTTCATTGTAAATAAATTATTAGTAATTATTGTGCTGTATCCACCTTCAAAGCATTACAAGAAGTAAAATGTTCAAAGAAATACATAAGGATATGTGTGATTAAAAAAATAAAGATGCATAAAAACATGATTAATAAAAACAATTCCAGGAATTTCTTTGGATACTCTCTTCTTATCCTTATCAGAGAGGATGTGAGAAAGCACAGTATCAGAAAATAAATTTATTTCCTTTAAGATGTTTAAAAAGATTCTGAGGAAAACTTGGAATACAGTGGTTTAACTAAGACCATTCTTTCCTGGAAAAGAATGTCTCCTCAGAGAAGAGAGTATCCAGGTTTGAGGAGGAACCTGAATGTACATGAGTCCATAGTACCCTGTAATTGTCACTCCAACCTCTGTCATATTTGCAAAGTTATGTCAGTCACACATAGTGCCCAGTGGCTGGGGAAAAGGGAATCTCATACTCATTTTTGAAAAAGGGTAGAAAGGACACAAAATTTTTACCTCTGCATTCGAGATGCAGATTTGATTGATGGATGGACAAATCCACAGCTGGACCACAGAAGAGCCACTAAAATGATCAGAAGGCTGAGAGATTTGGTGTGGTTCATCCTGGACACAAGAGGGGTCTGGGAAGAACATGCTCCAGCCTTTCCATATATTACAGGGAAAGAAAGGAAAGAAAGGAAAGGAAGGAAAGGAAGGAAAGGAAGGAAAGGAAGGAAAGGAAGGAAAGGAAGGAAAGGAAGGGAAGGAAGGGAAGGAAGGAAGGGAGGGAGGGAGGGAGGGAGGGAGGGAGGAAGGGAGGAAGGGAGGAAGGGAGGAAGGAAGGGAGGGAGGAAGGGAGGAAGGAAGGATTCCAGGAAGGAAGGAAGGAAGGATTCCAGGAAGGAAGGAAGGAAGGATTCCAGGAAGGAAGGATTCCAGGAAGGAAGGAAGGAAGGATTCCAGGAAGGAAGGAAGGATTCCAGGAAGGAAGGAAGGAAGGAAGGAAGGAAGGAAGGAAGGAAGGAAGGAAAGAAGGATTCCAGGAAGGAAGGATTCCAGGAAGGAAGGATTCCAGGAAGGAAGGAAGGAAGGATTCCAGGAAGGAAGGAAGGATTCCAGGAAGGAAGGATTCCAGGAAGGAAGGAAGGAAGGATTCCAGGAAGGAAGAAAGGATTCCAGGAAGGAAGGAAGGAAGGAAGGAAGGAAGGAAGGAAGGAAGGAAGGAAGGAAGGAAGGAAGGAAGGAAAAGAAAGAAAGAAAGAAAGAAAGAAAGAAAGAAAGAAAGAAAGAAAGAAAGAAAGAAAGAAAGAAAGAAAGAAAGAAAGAAAGAAAGAAAGAAAGAAAGAGAGAAAGAGAGAAAGAAAGAAAGAAAGAAAAGGAGGAAAGAAAAGGAAGAAAAAGAAAGAAAAGGAAGAAAAAGAAAGAAAAGGAAGAAAAGATGGAGAAAGATTTTTTTCAGCACATGTGGTCGCAGGACAAGGTGCAGTGATCTTAAAGTGAAAGATGGTAGATTTAGGCTGGATATAAGGCAGAAATATTTTGGAATGAGAGTTGTGAGAGCACTGGAATATGTTGTCCAGAGAAGTTCACCATTATTGGAAATATTCAAGTCCAGTTTGGATTGGCCTTGAGCAATACAATCTAGTGAAAGACATCACTGCCCATGACAGGGTGTTTGGGTTATCTGATCTTTAAAGGTCTCTTCTAAGCCAAACCATGCTATGGTTCTATGATTCTCTGTGGCTTTTTCAGACAGGGTATTTCTTTAATAGTATTCAAGCACTGTCTTAATGTTTATTAAAAAATTGTGGTAGTGCTCCGTGGTCAGCCAGTGAACTACATTAACAATATTTTCTGCATGTTTCCCAAGCTTAATAGATATTACATCAAGCAGATGCATGAATGCAAATAATGATATAAGCTGAATAAATGTTTGTAAATTATATTGCTTTTTTCAGTCTTTCTGAATTTCCTGGATTGCTAAATGGACAGATTTTAAAAGCTTCATTATATTATTTTCTGTGTAATTTAATGGCACTTCAACAGGGGTAAGACAGAAAGCCCAAACAAATGAAGGATAGTAATTAAAACCTATTTATGTATTGCATGTATCCATACACACACATGAGGATGTGTGAGGTATATTGTATGGAAGTTTATACACTCATGCATGTACAGTAATTTCATAATTATAAGCCGCACCATTTTGACTAAAATTTTGGTCCAAACCCAAAATGCGGCTTATAATCAGGTGCGGCTTATATATGGACAAAGAACAAAAAGTTGCTGTTTTAGTTTGGAGGACAGGTGTCTGCTGAGAAAGGCAGGAACTTCTCTTTGAAATGGAGAATGTAAATCCCCTCCCTCCAAATTATTATAATTTTGAAATCAAGGGGCTTTCAGGTAAAGATATGGGAATTAGGAATAACAGTTCTTTACTAAGGAAAATAAAATAGAAATACAGTACTACAAAGAAACAAACTCCAAACCCTGACAAAGTCAGAGTACAACCTGTAGAAGGTGCAGTTTCCCTCCGGAGGTCCAGTGGTGATGTGGAGAAATCCAGTTTTCCTCTGGAGTCCAGTGGAAAAAGGGGGTCCCTTAGTGTTCCAAAACCTCTGTTTTTATCTTGTTAAGAAATGTTGGGCCCTTCCCCCTGGCTGGAGCAACTTCCAATGGGATGAAGTAATTTTATCAGTCCCACAGTGGGACTCAATGGCCATTAGCAGAAAATGACTGGCTGGTGGAAGGATGGGTTGTGAAAAGATAAAGAACAATGCCCTGCCTGGTTTCAATGGATGGGCCATTAGCAGAATATCTGCCGTTGAGATAAGGATCACTGCCCCCACCCTCAACAGATGGTGATAGAATAGAAACCTTTTATCCCACTCTGTATTATAACATGCGGCTTATAATCAGGTGTGGCTTATGTATGGACAAAGAATGAAAAGTTGCTGGCACCCGGAAGTGCGGCTTATACTCAGTGCTTCTCCTGAAAATATTGAAAATGAAAAGAAAAATCATTTTTTTTGGTTTCTCAGGGGATTCTCAGGGAAGACCTGAGGGTTTGCTGGTCTTCCCACAGCACATCTCTTCATTGGAATTCAACATCTCTGCTGGAAATGAAGGTGAGCAGAAGAATGTGTTAAGCTGAACAGCTGTTACTGTGTTTACTGCCTCCACAAAATTCTGCAGTCTTTTGCACTAGCATTTTTCAAGGAAGGCTTCACGCGCCATTCTTCATGTACTTATAGTGGAATTACAGTTTACTTTCAGGTTTATGTGAGGAAGGAGTGAAATATTAAACTAACTACTTTAGTCATATATTGAAATAGTATTGGAACACATTATTCAGTGATGCTAGAGGGGTGAGGGAGAAGGGAGGAGGAATTCTGTGGAGCTGGGAAAGCCAGGAACTTGCTTTCAGTAAGGACTTCTTAGCAGCTCTGTTCCTCTACCTTCTCCTTGATCACACCAGAAACCTGAGTTTTTATTTGGACACTTGTGTTTTAGAAACTCTAGCTCAACATGTATTTGAAATTATTTTTATCTACTACAAGACTCCAGGGTAGAGGACACTTTTCCTTTCATACAAGAAAGTGTTGACATAACATTGTGGATGTTTGGGAAGCTCTGACTCACTCTGCAGAGGATAATGGGTGGGACTTGGATTGAGATCAGAAATCTTTCATTAGAGAGGGTTTTCACTCAGTTTGCAGTCTGGGACAACATTGTGAGAAGTTGTTGATATCTCACTGTCTTCCAAAAGCCAATTTTCCCCTGCATGAAAGGCAAGCTATCATCTTAATATATTCTCTCCATGTTCTCCGATGAGATCAAGTGTAGCTTGGTCATAGGAGATACTTACTTCAAAATAATTTTTTGCATTTTGGATGTTTAGACCGCTGCTCTCTTGGAAGCAGCATGGTGTTCCTAAGCTATCTTCAGGAGGATTTTCCATTCCCCATATGCTGTTTCCCTCTTCTTCCTCCACAGAAATCACTTCCTGATCTAAGTTCTGTTGTTGGTAGTGTCCTTTCCTCATTTGCATTGACCTGGGGCAGCAATTCCAGCGGTTTCACCCTGAGTGAGTAATTGTGCCTGGCAATTTGAATAATCTCCCAGCACAGCAAACGGCCAGGGATACCCTAATTAATGTTTTGTTAATTAAAAAATCGGGCCTAAACCGCTCCAAGCAGAATAATGGAGCAGATCCCATCTCTCCCTGTCTCTTTGCTCCATCACCAGTATCTACTTTGCTGGAACCACTCAGAGTCAAGAAGTCTGACAGAAATGAGCTTCACCTGCTGTCAGGGTTGCAGCCAATTTGGCACGGCACCATCAGCTGCTGTTGGGTGCAGAACAACCAGCTCCAACCTGTTCTGGAAGGCTGCTCCCCCACTTCAATGCTGTCAGGTTGTTCTCCTTCCTCTCCTTTTCCCCTTCTACCTCGAGTGATTTTAGGAGACCATAGGCTCTTAATCTTTTCACAACATAGTTATTCTACAGAATAAGTATCCTGACATCTCTAAATTTTGTTTTATCTCCATGGTGCTGTTGCAAGTTGCAGGTAAATTCAGCATGGAAGCGCTGACAAGTGTTGCACTGATGAAAGCTTATAACAGAAGAAGCAATAAATCCTGGGAGTTGTATGCCTTGCAGAAATGATCTTAAAAACATGAGCAGCTTCCACTTACCCAGACAAAGAGAAGAACAAATAGTTGGTCTGCTAAACTGACTTCCACAAACAACATATTCTAGGCAGGAGAAACTTGGTGGAACAATGCATGAAGGAAGGGAAATAAGTTGCATTTTTTATTCCATTTACAAAATGAGGGGGAAGGGGGATAGAAGATGCAAAAGGGTAATTTCAAGAGGAGAGTCTGCAAGGAATCTTGGTGAGGAAGGCTGTGAAAAGGGAACTCTTAAATAGCAGGTAAAATGTGATTCCAATCTCCAGAGCAAAAAAGAAAAGAGATTTTGGTTATAATCTCAGGAAATCAGGGCAGGACAGAAGATTCTTTCAAGTAAAACAGTAATTCTTATGTGAATTAGGATGACTGAAAAGTGGGGGGACTAAAAGTAATGTGTGATAGGGAAGGGAAAATGCGTTTGTACAATAAAGAGCAATTGAGAACAGATGGAAAGGACATTTTACAAAGCCATAATATTTATTTAATTAACACTCAATATTTATTCATTACTTTCTCACCTGACAAGTTGTAACAACTTTCCATTAACTGGAGTTCAAGAACTGAAATAAAAATGTAAAACAGTCAATGCAGAACTGTTTTTTCACACAGAGAAACTCCAAAAACCTGTCGTGGCATGGACCTCCGGATTTCTTTTCTCTCTTTGGCACGAGTATCTCTTTGTAGCCATGAGCTGTGAAAGAGGAAAGTAATGTACTTCATAAAACACAGCAGATTCACTAAAATAATACATAAGTTGCTGCAACTACTTTGGCTTGCAAACAGAATTCTCATTCAAATTGAAAAACTATGATAGTTCCTTCTATTTAAAAATTAATTAGAAGCATGCTTGGAAGATCACAGCCTGTTGAGCTAGCATCTTTAAAGAAATTGCAATCCTTGATCTGTGTGCTACCACCTCTAAGCAGAAGCAGAGTAAAATGATTATTTATCTCTTGTATTGATGTTGTCATATGAAATAAATTTCTTCACACTGTGAAATCAGTAATGTTTCAAACATAAGGTTTTGTTGTTGTGTCTGAAAAAAAAATTTGGAGAATATTTCCCTAGAAAAATAGAGACAATTTGGAAGCAAAAACAAATCAAGTCTGACACATTATGCAATGCAGATTCCCTTGTATGTCAATAAACATGGCAAAGCCAGGGAGGCTTTTATGGATCAGAACTCTAAAGTACAAAGCACAACATTGCACCTTGACAAAAAGTGTCTCATAACGAAGAAACTAACTTAAATGTTTCCTCCAATGAGCCCCAGTAACCAAAGCAAACAAGGGAATAATAATGAGTCTTGGAAATATTACCCATGAAAGAGGATCATGTAGTTTCTTTGATGAAAAGTGAAAATCACCCCAAATCAAACAAGCCTCTGCACATCGTCACACTGAGTTCTCACATTTTTGGCTGCAGGCACATTTCATGTGTAACCTGGTTTGACAAGTTGCACTGGAAGAATGCCAGGGCTAGAAAATCTACCTCTATCAAACTATATAACTGAAATAAATACTAACTTTTTGCACCGATTTATTCATATTCTTCTTCCCTTTGAAATACTGAGTGTTGAGTTCCTTCCTTTCCTGGACCATGTCTGAACACCCTTCTTCAAAACTTTTTGTCCCAGAGGTGAACAGAGAATGATGAATGCTAAAACATACATTTAAAAATTTGACCTGGACATCAAACTCCAAAACTTACTTTGAAGACTATGTTTGAGTTGAGGGCTGTCAGGATGAATTCTGCCTCTGCCATACTTTGTGCAGTCAGCTGAGTTCAGCAGAATTGCACAGGATGTGTACAACACAGCTTGGTCCACTGTTTCTGCCATTATCTAACCTCCTTCAGTTTTGGGTGTAATCAGCTTAGTGTAGATTAAATCCTGTTCCAGTAGATCTACAGAATCACTAAATTCCTCAGGACAACTTTTTAATTGCAGGTTACAAATACACCCTGTGCAGTTGGGGAATAAACATCTAATTTCCTAGCAGAGGTTTTCCAAGAAATTCTAGTTCATGGAACACTTTGATTATTTGAATAATGATAATTATACAAAAAAAGCAGTGCTGATGAGTGATGCATAGAGCAACACAGATTTTAAAGTACACTTAGTTTACTTTAATTGCCACCTCTGCTTAAATGGGAAGGCCATTTTACTAAGAGTTGGTGTATGGCTAGTATTTTCCTCTTTTTTTTCTTTTTTTTTACTCTCAAGATTTTAATTTTGGGTTGCTTCTGATTACCCTTGAAATTACAGGACAGGAGGAAATGGCCTCAAGTTGTGCTAGAGTAGATGTAGATTGGATATTTAAAAAAATAAAAATTTCTTCACTGAAAGGGTGGTCAAGAAATGAGAGAAGTAGATTATTCACCATGCCTGAAGGGAGTTAAAAGATGTTGATTTTGCACCTGAGGACATGGTTTAGTGTTGGGCTTAATGGTTGGATTCACTGATCTTAAGAATCTTTCCCAACTTAACCAATCTTTTCATTTCATTATTTGATAGCTACTGAAGTTTGGAAGGAAGCAAGGAGATGTATGCTAGAAAAGAGACTGTACTGAACTTGATATATTGGTACTGTGGGTGAGCTCTGTAGAGACAAGAGGTCAGTAAAATTGAGTAAAAAATCTGTGTAAAACACAGATGACTGGGAATGGTGAGGTCTCAGACAGATCCCTAGTTTCCATAGCTTGTGTCAGCTTTTTTTATTGCCCATGATTGTGTCTCCTTCTTAAATGTAACCCTGTGTCTTGGTCTCCCTGGGAAGCCATCACTCTTCTCAAACAGTTTATAGGAAGACTGTATACCTCACACAGTCCTCTGTATTCTATCATGAAGGTGACGCATTAGAGATCATTACTTTAACACCTAAATTTTGGATCATTAAACCTTTTAGCAGGAAATTTTTAAATTTTGTTCACCAATTGTGGGACTGGGGAGCACAGTTGTGTCTCAAGTCACTGTCTGCAAGTCAAAACCATGTGGAAAAAATGCTGTTTTACAGCATACTGCACTTGAGGAATGAGCATGAAAATTGTATTTTACTTACATGCTCAGAGGAAGCACTTCAGAGGTTTGTGACTCAAGTCAAATCACAGATAATTTCACCAAAACACCTCAAATTTCTTCAAGTCCAGCAGAATGTCTTCTCAATGAATGTGAAAAAATTTAAGTGGATTCTGCTTACATGTTCTAGTGCCAGGAATCTTGAAGAGAAGAAGTTTTACCTGCTGGAGGAGACTAAGCAAGCAAAACAGGCCTAGAAGCACTAGGGAAAATACAGTGCTTGGAAATAATTGTCTTGAAAGGGAGCACAGAGAAAAGGAGACTAGAAATCATTCTGCAATGTCAGCTCAATGACTTTTTTGTGCCTTCATAACAATGTTCACTTTGTAAAGTAGTAGAATGTAGGATGTGAAAAATGGGTTTCTTTGGAGAAACAGACAATGGTAACTGAATTGCTACCAAAAAACCAAAAGGTAAAACAAGGAAGGGAAGAGAAGATATTGTTTTGGGGCCTGAGATTCGTGTAACATACATTTTTGTGAAGTTGGCAAGACTTGTGGGTGCCTTATGATAATTGCAAGGGGCCCTACAGGCACAAGTTCAAGCCAGGACTTACTGCTGTTAATCACAAAAGATGTAAGGGGCCAAACGTGGCACACAATTCAGGCACACTATCGGAGAAGAGAAAACAGATCGCACAAAAGAAAGGTACTCCTTTCTCCTCCATTCCTCTTGGAGAGGCATGGCACCACAGCAGTCAACAGGGAAAGATGCTCTAGAAAGGTTGCATGCACAAAAATAGAGCTGGGTTAAGAAAACATGGATGCAGGAGTCAAAAAACTCCTGTGCCAGAACGTGTATTAATCACAGGAGTGATGGTATTCAAACAATTTTGGGAGATTCAAACCAGAGATTCATCTTCTGGGAACAGAGATGACAGATTGGTCGGAGTAATTTCATAAAACCTAATGAAACGTACGGGAAATGTAGGAAATCTGTCAGAGCAAAACCCACAGAGTAAGTGGCTAAAAAAAAAAAAAATTCCCCTGAAATTTCACGGTTAAATTTTCAGAATTAGCTTTTCAACACATTAATTCACATTCAAAGAAGGCCTGATTCTAGAGTACCAAGAGCTGTGAATCCAACCAAAACATCACCTTTAAATTTAGGGATTGCACTGAGAGTTTTTCTCAGAAAGAAGAAATGGATCACATGCCTTCCCTTAAAACTGTAATGAATGATTCCATCTCTGAATCAGCTGGCTGGAATCTGCTTCCAGTAAAGTCAGCAGTGGAAGCCAAAACATCCAAGGAAAGACGAAATCAACTACAAATGAACAAAAACAGAGTCCTTAAAAGTAGTGCAGGATGAATGATTTTTATTTTTCTGGCCAAAAGACTCTTATTGATAGAGAGAAATAAGCTTTAATCTGAACCAGAAAGCTATCAGAGCTACCCTGATGTTATCAGAACCTTGAATAGAGACCTTTTCTGGCTGAGATGTCATTTGGAGATGGATGAGACCTTACAAATGTTCCCAGACTTGTAAATGGCATTAAAACTGCAGATGTAAGCCCCCACAAGATCTTGTATGACTGTGAGCACTGTCAAATGTGTACTCAAACCTTGTGCTGAAGTCTTCCAAACAGGCTAAACTGGTCTGCAGCTAAACATCACTGGTCAGCCTAAGCCTCAGGAAAGACAACAGGTTTTGTACAGAAAACATATATAAAAGTACAGTGATAAAAGAGATCTCAAGCGGAGGAAAATCTTGAAACGTTGCATCCAAAATCCAAGCCACTGCTCCTATTCCATCACCTCTGAAGAAAAGCTCAAAGGACTAACAAGGATGCAACACTGGCTATTGCCTGGGACCAGATTCTACGCACAAGTCTGCAAATATACAAGGAATTTTGCTGAAATTTAGACTTCAGTATGAGTTCTTAAAACTGCAGTGAAAGAACTCTGGGTTTGTGTAATAAACCAGTTGTGTTCACAGAAGATATCTGGTGTAATTTTGTGTTTGGCATCCTCAGTCTGTCTTTACTTGTGCAAGTTCAATATTTATCATAACTCACTCCACAATTTGTTTTTTTCCCCAGTAAAAGGAGAGAAGACTTCTCAATTCACTGGTGAGAAATAAAGAACTGGACCTCTAGGTATAATAATTTTTTCAGCATGCAAGATTGGGAGAAAATCCAACATTTGCATGTTCTTATTTTGCAGTTGTGAAGCACTGTGATCAAATTTTTAAGAGAACAGTCCAAATGTTTGTTTTCCTGGAGAAAAAAAAGATCAGCAATCAGTTCAAGAATTAATGACATTTCTATGGAAGAAACACACAGTGGTCTGGAGGCTTGGTTTAACAGTTCCTGAATAACCTGTGGAGGAAGTGCTCACACAGGATTTTAGCAGAAAAGTAAAAGTGCAATGAAGGAAGATGATTCATGGGCAAGGAAGTGTCAAGCCTCCTCTTAGAAGGCAAATCTGGAATAAATTCATAGTAAAGAAATTTTGGCAGTGGGGAGAGCAAGGAAGCAAGGCAGCTGCAAAGAGGAACTTTAATCTCTACAGGCTTTGGATCAAAATTAGCTGTTGCAAGACATTCAGGAGTGGAAGACATCACAGTAATTTAATCACAAGGTATATAAAGTGTAAAATAAAGTGTATAAATATCGCCAAAAGGATGAAAATATGAAGTGAAGGTGGTTCAGAAAGGGCAGGTCCCAATACTAAATAAATCAAATAAATACTAAATAAATCAAAATCAGATTAGCAGCTTCAGGAATCTACCCCTTTTGAGAGAAGGATGAGCTATTTTGATAGCATTTTGTCCAAAGAGGTGTCAGGTTTTAAAAAATCTGTCTGTAGAGTCAGAACATCGTAAATTGAGTTTATTTAGATATCTTGGAGCAGGAGGTGTTTTCTTATGCCTGTTAGCACAATACAGAGGATTAACCCAAATACAGCTCCTCTCACCTTTTTGCCCACAGGCAAGGGCAATGAGAGAACATATGAAACATTACTTAATGTGTAAAAACCTAGAGTGTCTTGTTTTTCAGTTCCTCCTGGGTCTGTAGTGCCTGTATCAAATTTATATCTGCAAGGTGATATCTTCAGCCTTATCTCTGCAAATTATTATAAAATTCATACACAAACCTGCTATATTCTGGTGCTGTTCTTGCTCTGTGCTGACCTCAGACTGGTTCAGCTGGAGGACTAGTGCAAGAAACAAATACCTTTTATGAGCTTTTCATGGAATTTATAACCAGAGAAAATTGGCTTGGCTAGATAAAGAGATGACTTTGAGTTCAGATTATAACACCACTAAAGGCAAAAATGGAGAGAAAAAAAATATGTCAAGCAGAGAAAATAGGGAAGGTATAGAAATGAATAATGCAGATGGCTCTGTGTCTCCACAGAGGTAGAGAAGAGTTCATTAAATGGAATGAGGCATATGCCCACATGTACATGGATGGATTAAATGGTCTGGAAAGGAAGAACCCAGATCAGACATTCAATTCCTGAGAGAAAATTTTGTCTATTACTCCCTTCACGATAGGGAAAGGTTCTGTTTGGATTTGTGATTTTCAGCATTGCGTTTCCTCCCTCAAATCAATGATTTGCTAAGGACTGGGTTTTGGCAGATTCTAGAGTTTGCTTTGAGGTATGACTTGGAAAGAAAGCAAAATTGTCACTCATGGCAAGTTCTACTAATGCCAGAAGTGTTTTTCCTTTTTTGGTCCCTGGGCTTATAGAGAAGGGAAAGTGAGGATGAACATAATGAAATCAATTTGAATTCTGCCTATAATTAAAGATTACAAATTACTGTTGACAAACTAATCCCTTTAATTATTTCAGAAGAGTTACCAGAGGTCAAAAGAGTAACAGGCTCTGTATCACACTGTATCTTATTAGGGATTTACGTGCTTTCAAAGAAAAGTTCACAAAAACCTCCTTTCATCCTGAGATTTGCTTCCTAATCAGTTTTATAGATATGAACTCTCATAATGAGTGCCCTTAGCAGTTACAGAGTTCCCCAAACAACATTGGGTCATCTGGCATCATGCAGTGTTTCCCTTGGTGCATGAAAAAAGGAAGCTTGCCGCAGCAAAAACAGAATTTTACCTAGTAATTCAGAAGGAAGTTTTGTTCTGTGAAAGTAAAAAGAGGGTCTGGGTAGGACCAGAAAAAAATGTCCCATGTTTAAGACAAAAGTCATCCATTTGGTGCTTTCAGAACTCTTTCAGAACAGGTTTTGAAAATTTAGTTGTGGTATAGGTAGGTCAAAAGGAACGAGCTGTAAATGTAGATGTGACACCACAGGATAAATATAAAACACCAACAGGAGTTTTTAGGTAGCATTCAGCCCAGGATTCCAGTGACCCACAAATGGGCATGATTAAGGGAAATACACACATTCAATGTGACCCATTAAACAGAGCCCTCTCAGACTCTCTGTGTGCCACAAAATGCAGCTACAACAGTATTGCTCTGGAAATGATGGAGAGAAAATAGACACCAATTTCATGTGAATCTTGTGACTGTAACACTTTGAAAATGCAATTTAAAGAACCAAGATGGATAATCCAGGTGAAGAATGTGCAGTGTACAGCCAGATGCCTCTGTACCAAGAGATGCATTACCAACACTGTGGGGTTAAACTCCCTTTTCATCTGCTGCATAAAAAAAATACATAAAAAGTGGTGTTAGGGAGAGTGTCAGGCAACTCGATGCCCTGGGGAGAGTAACTTCATCTCTTCCCATCTCTGACATGCTCCTTGGTATTGCTCACACGTAATTTCACAGGAAGCGGTTCCACAGAGGATGTGTCACTCCAGATGTATTTGCACATGAGTAACTGAATCTTGTGACCTTGACTGGCATCTTTAGAAATATTAACAATAAATAAGCCTACACATATTGCAAGAACACAGCTTTTTACCCAAACAAGCACATTTTTTAGAGAAGTATGGGCTTTTTAGCATCTATTCCACAGCCCATGGCATGGACAGCAGCCAGAGAATGGAAAATATGTACTGCACTGTTACCAAAAAGCAAAATAACTTCCCTGTGTTTTGAAGTCTTTTGTAAAGTATTATCAGCTCAAGGTGAGACACAGTGACTGCAGCATCTGACTGACTCAAGTCTTTGCAGCATGCCCTTTGTCTCATTCCACTTAGCTCCTCTGATTCATTGCAATTTAGATTCTATTAGTACAAAAAGACGAAGTTCAGGCTCTGAGTCAGCCTGCCTGAACAGAACCATTTTCTCACTGCTGCTTCCCAAGAACCATGAAGTTTTGATTCTAGAACAAAACCCTAACCCAGTATCCAGGAAGAGAGTGATCTTCATACTCATCTTCTCAGTGTGCTTCAAAATAACCAGGTTTTCAAATGTATATGTGTACATATGTCCACATCCACAAATATATTCACAGATCAGAAATTAATCTGACATTAAAGCCAAAAGTAGTAGTGCAATGTAAGACTGAGAGTATATATGTTGCAAAAGTGGGTTCTAAACCACTGTAAATACCATAATAATCATGTCAGTGGAGTTAGGCTGTTAGCCTTTGACTTGGAAAACAGGATCCCTCACCTTAAGTTCCCAGAATTTCATTAAAAACTAAATTAGACTGCTGTAGGGGAAGAAGGAATGGATCACCATCTGAACCAGTTGACTGTGAAATACAAAAATGGAGCTATGTCTTCTCTGGGGAGAAGGGATTTGGCACTGAGTTTATTCTCAGCTTCTTTTGGAAACCCTTCCGAGCCATATGCGTAGAGATACTTTATATAAGAATACATCTATACCTCTGGACTGTTTCAGAGAGCTGGATTTGCCACTCCTTGTTCACACTGGACAGGACCATAAATGTCCTTCAATATTGCATTTCCCTTCCTTCCTTCCTTCCTTCCTTCCTTCCTTCCTTCCTTCCTGGAATCCTTCCTTCCTGGAATCCTTCCTTCCTGGAATCCTTCCTTCCTGGAATCCTTCCTTCCTTCCTGGAATCCTTCCTTCCTTCCTTCCTTCCTTCCTTCCTGGAATCCTTCCTTCCTTCCTTCCTTCCTGGAATCCTTCCTGGAATCCTTCCTGGAATCCTTCCTGGAATCCTTCCTTCCTTCCTGGAATCCTTCCTTCCTTCCTGGAATCCTTCCTTCCTTCCTTCCCTTTTTCCCTCCTTCCTCCCACTCCTTCCAAAAATATTTAAGCCCAAGCAGAAACAGATGTAATGCTGAGAAACTGATTTTGCTGTGCTGCACAGTCCACAGTATACAAATTTCTGTGATGAAAAATGCTGGTTTTGGTATTATGGTATGGCACTTTGGGTCAGTAAGAAATATCAAGAAGTTCTCAAACATGTATTTTAGATATTGTTGTAATGATCCATATTTTTAATAGCCCCCAAGTACGAATAGAAATGTCATTTCCTTACAACGCCTTCCAAAACTGTGTTATGAGATTGTATTTGATAGACTAATCCCCCCCTTCTAAGCATTTAAATAGAAATAAAACTCTTCTTGTTTCCTTGTAGGACCAAAGGGAACAGGACCACCAACATTTTTTGCCTTCTGGTCATCTGGAACCAGCACAATGTTTTTTTTTTTTTTTTTTTTTTTTATTTTTTTTTCTTTTTTTTCTTTTTTTTTTTCTTTTTTCTTTTGTTGAATACTGTTGGAGTTTTACCATCAACTTTTAAAGATTAACTTCCCAATACAGTAAAGGAAAGATAAAAATGCAACAGATTAAAAGTAATGAAAAAATTTAACCCTACAAAAGACAGAAAGTTCACAGCACAGGAACCTCCTTCATCGTTACACTCAGTGCATTTGGAAAAAATGTATTAAATTGTTCTAGTTTCTATCAAAATTTTGAAAACATCTACATATTAACAGCAGCTTTTTGATCCAATATTTAGGAACATGCTGAAAGAGTCTTTAAAGACAACCATATAGGAAAGTTTTCACAAACTGATGTCCCAGTGAATTAACCAGAGAATTTGCTGTAATAATCTGCAACACAGAGACTGAAACCATCCTGCCAACAGGAAATGGTTTTCTTGAGAAAAAAAATGTGAATATATTCTGAGTGAATACCTCAAAATTTCTAATCAAATTTATTTTTTAACTAAAAATGGATAGGAAATTTGATGATACAGGGACTTTAGGAGCCCTATTAAAACAGCAGGGAGCATCAATCTGTTTTTCCGTATCCAGTAGTTTAAATATTTGTTGGTACTGCTGATTAACACATTTTATTTTTAAAAATACGTCAAAAATCCTGTTGTGCCTTGACTTGTACTCTCCACAAAATCAGTGTGTTTTGTGTTTTAAGATGTTATTGGCTGGAAAACACAAGTCTTCTGCAGCACTATCTACCAAAAAACCCAAAACAAAACAAAACAAGACGAGCAAAGAAAGCTACTTTGTTTGTTTGTTTGTTAGTCCTATCCAACACACTTTTCTCACCTCTGTTGTTATGTTGGAAATAATGACAGCTCATTTGCCTTTGATGAGTGGGATAAAAGCGAATTGACACAGAGCACTGCTCGGTTTCACAGCTCTGACGAAACTCGCAGCGTAACGTGAGCAAGTACCTGCAGCTTTCACAACAGAGTGCCATGGGTAAACCTGTTGTTAGCAGTTATCTCCCCTGACAAGCCAATCCTGCTGATTGGAACCCCTCGCTGGGTCTGGTGACGCAAGTGTGCGCTGGTTATTCATGCACCTGACCACTGCACCAGCTCCGCAGTGAAATCTGCATCACCCCAGTGTCATCCCCTCCCGAGGATGGATGGCTCTGGCCTCGCCAGCATGTAGAAATGAGGATCTGATGGTTGAGAAGCTCATCTGACCTAGGAGAGCACCTTGTCAGTGTCTGAACAGAGTGTGTTTGGACTTGTGGGGTACAATTTCATGTGAAAACCTGAAGCTCTGGAAAGACTTTCCGGCAAATGCCTTTTTCCTTCTGTGAAATGCAGTGATTTTTGACACTGTTGATTCAGAAGGCTGCTTGCTATCACACTGGAAATCCAGGTTTTGTGTTTCTACCCCTACTAAGGACGCGTTATCTCTTTTCCTGATTCCTAGATTCCTGATCCCTCCTTTTCCTTCCAAATGCCCACTGCATAGAAGACCTGAAGGGGAACAGAATCACATCTAATCTTAACCCTGCATGTCCAATTTGTATTTGTATTGTGGAAAAGGATTGTGGTTTTGGCAACTGCAAACCATTGTCAGAGGAACACAAAGCAGACATTGATTTCTAAGGCCTTACACTTTTCAAAGTGTGGTGGTGTAAACCTGGAACAAGTTCACTCAAATGGAACGTTGTTGAGACAAGAGCACTGGCACCCCAGCAGAAGTTTGCTGCAGGTTAGACCCTAAAACATACCCAGAAAAATGTTCTCATTACCTCTTGAGCTCTTAAGTAATCCAGAGGATATAGAGGTAGATACTGTTTAATTTCTTTTCTATGCACACTGACAAATGCTGAGAATACCAAATGTGCTTTCAAGGTTGGATCAATTTTTTTGTAGTTTAAAACACTTTAATCTATAAAATTAATTTTGAGACACTTTTCTGCAGGAATATTTCCTTTCCTAGGAAGTCTTTGTTTTTATACTCTCAACCTTAAAGAGGGGCAAGTGGATCAAAGGTTTTAAAATTCTTACTATAAAATGAATAATTTTGTTTCAGGTCAAGCAAATTGTCTGGGTTAATCTGAAGTGTTTTGCTCCTGTCTTAATTGAGGAAAACAAGAACATTCTGAGATATCCTGTTGCTATGCTTAATTTTAATTCAATCAGAAGGAGAGTGCTTTTCCCATTAACTTGCCAGGCTGATTCATAAAATTCAAAGAAGCATCCAAAATTCTCTCATTCTTTCTCCCAGAAATGGTCAAGGGCCATCTAGGCTGAGAAGAACTACACAAAAAAAAAAGAAGAGAGAAGTGGTGAGAGGATCTTCAGAGGGGAAATACAATCTGTACCTTGGCAGCTTGTTGGGTAGTGTTGAAAGGGGTCACTTTGAAATCAGGCAAGCGGGTGACTCAGACCCTCGTGGTGGGCATCACCATGGAAATTCAATGGGTTTACAGATACTGATTATTCACTTTGAAAGGAATTTATTTGCAGGTTGGGACAGGATGGCTTTCTGTGTCAGGCCTTTTCTTAAAACTCAAAACAAGGCAATATCCAAGGTTTGCAAACAAGCTGTCTCTGGGGCTTTTTTAACACGTACATATAGAAAGTAGCATTCCAAGAGCATCTAATTTTCACATGGGGACTATGCTATGTTTCTGCGTAAGGTGGGATGTCGAGGCTTTCTCAGAAGCACTGGCAGCAGAAGATACAAGAAAAGCAGCACTTGTTATCTGTGCAGAAGGATTTCCATCACGTGGGAGGAATTGCTTTGCCACTGCCCTCCTGGCAGGATGTGATTGCTCGACTGGCAGCAGAGCGTATCCAAAATGCAACCCAACAGAAATGCCACCTTCCTTTGGCACCTGCCTCTGCAGGATGCTGCTGCCACATGACCAAACTCACACGTGTGTGCCCATCCAACTTCCTTTGCTCTCTGGGCAGAGGGTGGGAAGGGAAACCTTGCGTGCCAGGCTGGTAGGAGCAGCCAGCTCTTGGCAGTGCCCCTCAGGAGGGTTTCTCTCACCTGCCTGCCAGGCACCATAGCAACTGCCAGCCACAACCTGCAAACAGCCAGAAAACCAGAATACTCCTGTTTGTGCCCTGTTGCCATGGGGTGGAAGCTTCTGTGTGGTTGGAGAGCATGTGGCTACACGCAGCCCCGCGGGCGTGCGAGCGCCCGTGGCCTTGGCTGCTGGGCACCACTGAGGGCACATACAGCCAGAGGCTGTCCTCACCCAGGGCATGGAGCCTGCGCTGGAAAACCAACCCAGATCCTGAGGAAACCAACCACATTGTGTTAATTTAGTCACAGTAATTCGGTTTGTTACGCTAGCAAGGGAACAGTGCACATTTGGTTGTAAGAAATCTGGGCATAAGAGGAGCAGGTTTAGGACTGGTCTTTACCTTCAGAGCAAACCCACAGGTGGGATTAGCTGTGAGATGCTCATGTGGGAGAAGTGGCGCCCACAGGTTTCTTCTCCCTTCTCTGCTTGAGTCATCTTTGCCCTTGTGTCTCATGAGGTCACGCACCTGTTGGTGACACCTGAGCACACTGCCGTTCACAGTTCTTAGGAGCTAAGGGAACACACAGGGAGGTGTTACTAGCAGTTAGGTAAAGTGTATTTGCTTCATCAGACTGAAGAAGAGAGAAAATATTTTTTAAGAATAAAATAAATCCATAAAATGCAGGTAAGCGTTTTAAAAGAACGGTTCTAATCTTTTGAGACAAGATTATGGGTTTGGGATTCTGGTTTCTCTCCACGGTGCTCAGGTGACTGGCAAAGACGAAAATGTAAAAGGTGACATATTTTGGTTTTAGGAATCAACCCTGGGTGTGAGTGTTATAGAAAGCTGTACTCCTCTTCAGACTTCATAAGAAATTCCTGACCTAAGCCTGTCTAAGATTTCTGCATGTACTGACAATTACATCTTCAATAAAAAGAACAGTTGATGAAGCTGTGATTAAATCCAGCATATCTTCCTGTCCATGCTGACATTGCAGGCCACTACCAGCTTGCAAGGAGAATTTCTGTTGAGCTGCAATGGGTAAATGTAAACTGTTTCTTTTTTTTTGTCTTTTTCGAATAAACCTGTGGTAAATAGACAATGCTTTCCCTCAGGGAAATGTTCTCATCACTTGATTCATGGAAAGTTACTCATCTTCCTACCTCAAGGAAAGAATATGTATTTAATTCCTGAGAATAAACTATTACATCACATGAGCAAAGATGGTTTAACAAGAGGTAAAGCTGTGAGAACTTCCAAAGGCAGCAATGAGATGTTCTTCAGATGAGTTTGTTTAACATCTATAGGAAATACTTCACAATTAGCGTATTACAAACATTCTTGTCCCATGAGATGACCTAATACTACTGGCCTTTTCCACTTCATTCATTTCTTGAAATGCAAGTTACAGCAGATATTCTTGAGTTACTTAACTAATTGTCATCACTTGCTTGATTCATTCCATTATACTATTTGTGGTGTACCATGAAAGTCTTGTAAAAGTGCGCTTGCACATCATTATTACAGGGTACTGATGTTAAACTGGGAAAATGCTGTGAGACAAATGCTTAATAAATTCTTTGCCTCTGAGAAATGCTACAAATAGGTTATGTGTACTTGGAAATATAACATGGATAAGAAGTGCCACCTGATTTTATGTGGTCTGATTATTGACAAAACAAACTAGTGTGATGGTAAGTTTTCTGAGGTACAGGACACAGGCTGGCACAATTATTTTTGTTAACAAAATTCACTGTGACTGAAGCCTTTTGATGTGGCTGAATATGGTTCTCACTGACACTGCCGGCCCTTCTCTGATCTTAAATATGGATCAGAAAATCTTGCTGAAGGGTTGCCTGGAGTACCAAGATCATTTCAACATAATATAGTTTTAATATAAAATGTGGTTTTGTCAGCTTCTAAGTCCATGTTTACCTTTCTGAAAAAGAAATAAGGCTTAAACTAGAATCTGCAGATACCATATTTTCCTCTGCCCCTCTGCAGCTTAGGAAAATTTAAACTACAACTGTAAAGGCTAAAATAATGATTAAGGTGTGCGATTAAGACTAAGAAGTTGTTTGCCTTCCATTTTGCCTTATGCAGAGCACTTTCTTAGTCTGAAGGATGAGAATAAATCCCTGCTGTGCCAGCAGCTCCTCTGTGGTTTCTGGGAAGTCATTTAGGCACGTGTCCATGGTGGTGAACAAGCAGATCCAACAACATAGTTTGTTCCTGGTTTTACTGGGAAGGTGGAGACCTGTGCTAACAGGGTGCTGTGTTTGGCCTAGGAAGCCTTGTGCTCACAGGCTGGGTTTGTTAGACTGAAAATAAAGTCATGGCAACACAGCCACATGGCATCTCTCCAACACGTGGCTCACAGGAGCTTGGGTATGTCCACACACGCCTGTGTTGTTAGCAAGACCTTGCTTTTTCTGTACTGGGTGCTCATGGTGAACATCTGTGTTCCAGGTCCACAACTGACACATTTTAGTGCCACAAATCCCAGCCTGATTTCCTTAAACTCCTTCTCTAGCTGCGTTCTCACCCTGGAGATGAGAGCCATAAAATCGCCTGGCTCCTAAAGGTCTGCCTGGTGTGCCCAGGACTGCTTCGCACTTAAAAACACTGGGTTAGAAATTTCCTTTTCTGTCCAACTTGAAGAGCTGGACCAGTGGGTGCATTCAGCACATTCCAACCTAAACAGTCCCTGCTTCAAAGCAGTGTTTGTAACATCTTTTTCATCCAGAGCGTCACTGGTTCATGTACTGGTTAGACAAATAGACTCTACACCTGATTAAAGAGAAAAGCAGAGGTCCCGTCCCTGTTTTATCTCATGGTTTGTCTTTCATAGCATTTATTGCAGGGGGGATGGATATGGAAAGTGGTTGGTCAGGCAATGCAGAAGCACCAGGAAAAGCATGGCATTGAACATGAGGCTTTCTTATCCTAGTTCAGAGTAAAACTAAAAACTAAAAAAAAAAACCAAAAACAAAACAAAACAAACAAACAAACAAAACCTAAACAAAAGAACAAAAGATCTGGAAGGGGAAAAAATATATGCTTGCCTCAAAAAAGTCCTTTAGACACTCCGCAGGGGGAAAGACCTTCCTCCGTAAAGCAAAGTAATGGGGATTTAATTGTGGCTGGTGTCAATTCAGGTAACTTCTCTTCTCTTCTCTTCTCTTCTCTTCTCTTCTCTTCTCTTCTCTTCTCTTCTCTTCTCTTCTCTTCTCTTCTCTTCTCTTCTCTTCTCTTCTCTTCTCTTCTCTTCTCTTCTCTTCTCTTCTCTTCTCTTCTCTTCTCTTCTCTTCTCTTCTCTTCTCTTCTCTTCTCTTCTCTCCCTCTTCCTCTTCTCTTCTCTTCTCTTCTCTCTTCTCCTCTCCTCTCCGACCCTCTCTTCTCTTCCACCTTAAGAAATTTCCAGCACAGTTAATCACCCTCTACGAATCTGCACTGCAGGGGCAGAGTGGTCCTTATTTTGGAAAGTAAGACACTGAGTAGAGAAATATGCTCTGTACTCTTCTGTCAGAATTACCCCTGAGGTTTCTTCCTCCCTGTCAGATGGCAATGACAGCTCCACCTTATCACACAAGGTATGGTAAGGAAAGATGCTTGTTCTGTTATTGCTGTTATTAATGAATTCATGGAGAAGGAAGGAAAACAGATACCACAGGAAAGGCCACTCTGGCTGCAGATTCTTATAACAGCTTGCAATTTCCTCAAGAAGAACCTATTAGGAAAGGTGACCTAATATGGGCTACAGTCTAAATAAAGAAAAGATTTTTTGGGGTTTCTTCCCTTCCCTGTTCTGGCCATTTAAACATTTAATAGTTTAATACAGCAGTAGAATCTGAAAAGCATACCGAATCTGTTTGAAGTATATAAGTTTGTTATGTCCCTTGCTGTATCTTTATTCTGAATATCACCATGGTTATTGAAATAAAAAGATGGATTTCTTTTTCTTTTGTAACTTATCAGAATAGTGGATAAATATTTATTACATAACATAGAAACCAAGTCTCCAAAGTTTTTTAAAACAAATTGTTGATGATGGAGTGTATGCTGCTGTACTGATTTGCAAGTCCAAAAAACACTCATTACATGGATTTCATTCATTTTTATATTACAGCTAAAAAAATATTTTCAACAGAGCTTGCAGATTTATTTTCTTCTCTTCTGATCCCGTCACATCTCAGATCTCTCTGCGCACAACATTGTTCATCTAAGCACAAAAACTCCTGGGATAGCCAGATGCATGCAAGCTGATTCAATTCTTAGTGAAGGAAAAAGAAAATCCAAGCTGGAAAGCACTCACTAATCTAAAATTGAACAAATAATATCTTGACATGGAAAAACTGAAATTCTTTCTTGAAAAGATTTCATTGGGCTCTTGCTCTCCAGCTAATATTGATGTCTTTAACTTACATTTGCTTGGTCAAAATATCAGAGAAGTGCGTTAGTTCCACGTATGTGTAGATTCTGCTCGGAATAGTAGGACAGCTGGACTGACTTTCAGCTGGACTAATTGGATCTTGTGGGTGGTTTTATCAAGATCTTTCCAAATAATCATCTAAACAAAACCAGATCTGACTTTGGTAGGTGCATCCCCTGAACCATCTGCAAAGATTTCTGAAGGGAGCCACGGGAATGAAACAAAGCCTGCCACCAGGAAGGAGCAAGTAAAACTTGCAGAAAATCTTAATGTGTTGTCATTTAGTATTAAGTCATAGCTGTGACAGTAGTTTTCCACCTCATTCCTTAAACTGCTAATAATTCATTGGAATTGTATAAAACCACCAGTAAACTGCACTCAGCAGTACTCCAAGAAAGGTCTTGTGACTCTACTGGCACAAAACCAACAAACAAGATACCCTGTAAAAAAAAGAATCCTCTGTCTGGAGACAGGGGAAGCCCTACCCAAAAAGGAACAACATGATTAGACCTGTTATTACGGTGTGCTTGCGTAATTCCATCAGTGAGTAAGGATTTGAACAGGAAGGAAGGTGGCCTTTGGCTGCAGAAGTGCAGGTAATAGCAACCGGCAGCCACTAGATCTGAATGCTTGATGTTTGCTCCCAGAGAGAGCAGCAATGGCCAAGGTACAATAAAAGAGAACAGCTGGGAAACACCCCACATACTGTTTTGCTGTACCTGTGAAAACTACTGAAATTCAGCAATTTTGTATTTTTACAGGGCTTGAAGTTAAGGACAGTCATAATAGAGTCACCTTCTGAGAGATTTTTTATCTTCTACAGGATTATTTTCTCCACAGAAAATATTTTTGTTTCTCTCTCTTTTTTTTCCAATATACAGCAAAGTCCTGTATTAGTCTGCACCTAACTGAGGGGGATTATTTTAAAAAGGACAATTTCATGTCAATGTGTTTCCTAGTTGGTGCAAATGTGAATCCCTAAAAGTTGCCTCTATGCAAAATAGAAGAAAAATGACATAGTCTATCTAATTCTTGGCTTGTTTGAATTAGTGTTGTTGATTTGGGATTCTAGGCTGGTTTTTTCATGTCCAAAAATTGAGCTTGGTCTGGTTGAGCCTGTGAAAGAAACAGAAATGTGCCTGTTACTTTTCAGAAATACTTCTGGATCTCCAGTGTCTGAAGAAGGAAACTGAAACCAAAAAAACCAACAAAGTGCTATATAAGGTATTACTCCCTTTGAAAGTGTATTTCAGCCTCTCTGTGGAGCAGGTCTGTGTATCCTATTAGTGCTTTTGGCCATAATTTTTTATGCCAACTGTTTGTCCAGAGGAATACACTTACCAAATCCCAACTGAGACAAAATTAGCCATCTGCTGCAAGTCCTTGATTTTCTTTGTGTTTTCTTTGTATGGGAAAATTTCTAGGTCCTTCTAGAAACAAGGATTCTGATATACATTTCCACAATTCTCTCCTGCGTTAAGATTCCAGATGAACTATGTATATTAAAAAAAAAAAAAAAAACTCAAGGAAATGTAATGATTCAGTGCTTTTTCATGCAGTAACTATAATCCTAGAATAACTAAATGTTCCTTGAACTTGGAAGCTTGTAAAAATGTTGCTATGCACCAGATGTCGTTTCAATTACTGCTTTGTCTTCCTAGTCTCCACAGTTTGTCTTCTATGCTGTAGTTTATTACAATGTCTGCAACTTTTTAAAATTTTTTCCCCCCACAAATAGATCCAGCTTAATGTGATGTAATTAGAGTGTTTGCCATTTAAGGGCTGGAATGAATGTCCTGTGAAGAGCACGTGTGTACTTCAGGTTCATTGAGCTTGGAGAAAAGGAAGCTGAATGACAACTTCATGTTCTTGTCTGTCTAGGTCTGTGAAAAGCCAGCCCAAGGTTAAATATGGAATAGAAAAGGCACAGAAATTTTCTCCTGACTCCCACAAGTTCAAGGAGACCCTTTGTCCCTTGAGAACAGCCCATACAGATCCTATTCTAGTTAAATCAGTAATTGAATCTATACATTTCTGCTGTATTTGCATGTAGAAAGAACATTTCCCAATTTTCTTTGTCACAGAGTACTGATAGTCAAATTAGAGTGTTTCTGATTGGCTCTTTTTCATTTTCACTTCCAAAATAAATATATTTTTAGAATTGTATAAATAATCCTGCAGCTATTGAAGACAATCATTAGTCCTTTTATTTTATTTTTATTAGCATTAGCTTCAGATTTTAAAGCAATGGATTAGGCCTAAGGTCCAAAGCACGGACCTTTTTTCCAACAGATTTGGAATTCCTGACTGTCAATACGAAAGCCAATGGGAACTACCTGATGTTTATCATATCACCTGACAGACTAAGTTATGTGTCTTTGACCTCTGGAAGAAAATGGAATATATGGTGCCTCTGCTTTTCAAACTTGAGAATTATATTGTCTAAGCTTAGATCTCCAGGTCAAAATAACAAAGTAATAGAAACAATATGGGGTTCAAAATGTTAATAGATACTGTCAAAGTGAATTTGGAGGAAAAGTAAAGCTCACTGGAAAGTGGGAATGACTCTCATATCAAGGACACATTGATAAGTGCAGACCATTTCTCAGAAAACATCCCAAATCTGCTTCTGCCCCAAAACAGTTAACTTCAGCAGCAGGAGTTTGTCTGCCACTCCCAGAACCCAAGCTGGTTGTTTCCTCCATGGAAAACTGGGGGAAAGCATTTGCTTTGCCCTTTTGGAAATTATCTCTTGAGCACAGTGCCAAGGAGCCTTGTGGCTCCTGAGTGATACCACAGATCTTGCTTATCCTGGAGCTGCTTTGACCCAATTTAATTTTCTGCCAAACTCCTTCTGCAGTTTGCTCTCCAGAGACAGCTGTAAGCACAGGTTCTGCTGGGTTTGTTCCCTGAGCCACATTTCTGGAGCCAAATGTGCTCATTTCTCACTGCTGCGTGTGATGAGTCACAAAACAAAAACCTTAACCAACAGAAGGCCCAAACCTTCATGTTTTCCAGGCCTGAAAGAAAAAAAGAAAAAAAAAAAAAAATACCACTTATATTCTGGCCCTTCCCATCTGGAAGGCCAAGAGAAGAGGAAGGGAAGAGAAGACCACCTCAAGTTTGTCTGGAAATGAGAAGTTAATTCTTTGTTCCCATTTTACTGGAATAAGGATTCCCTGGGCCTGAGGCACCTGGTTTAGGCTGTGGAGTAGCTTTTGTTTGGAAATAGCTGCATTCACAGAAAATACCTTTTGAGAGGTGTTCAGCAGTCCTCATACTCTGCAGGTAACATGGCTATAAATCCTTTAAGCCCCATTTTGATTTCCTTCCACCAGTTTTGGGTGCCCATGTATGGCTGCAGCTTCTCTTTAGTGTTCACAAGGTCCTTATGGTCAACATTTAATTTCTTTGAGAAGACTGAACAGCAGCACAGCAATGAAATTTTACATTTGTATGCAAAATTGAGTTGTTTTTTTATTTAAAAAAAGGCAGCCACCACTTTATTTTGCAGATGCATGCACTACAATACAGATTATTCTAGGCATGTAGGGACCTGGCAAGTTAGTTATCTTCATATAGGCTGTTTGGCTCTATCAATACCTGCCATGAATGATCACTCTCCCCATTTCAACAATGTGCTCATGAAAAGGCCATTTTCTGCCAACATCTGTGGAAAATCTATTATTTTATGTATGAGAGGAAAAGATCAGCAAAATGCAACAGCCTAGTTGCCTCTTATTCTTCACTGTTGTGAGGTCTAAGCCAACAGATTTCCTCTTTTCACAGAATATTTTAACAGACAGATGTTGGGGGCCAAAAATTGTAATAAAATATGTTACATAAGCCTTTCTAACCTTGCAGTATATATACATAAAAATAGTATTGCAATTATCCCATTACAGGTGGGGTGGTTTTTTGGTTTGTTTTTTTTATATATATACTGGACCACCAGGTGTATAAGGAATTCCAAGTTCAAGTGGAAGAAAGCATATTATTACACTACAAACCTGACAAATTGCTTTTATTGGTTTTTAAAATAGGGGGTTGAAATCCCAGACAAATAAAAAAACAAACAACAACAACAACCAAAACAAAACAAACAAAAACACCCAAAGCTGAATATTGTTCATGTCAGTGAATTGTGGAGAAAGTTGTGTGCAAATGTGCAATATAGGCATGTGTTGTGTGGATGCCTTAAGGGCTAAATCTGCACCCCGTAAACAGTCAAAAACAGCAACACCATAAACTTTTCCCTGCACTTCAGCTGCTTTTGGATCATGTCTTTTGTGGTGTGGCCTTGGCTCAAAATAGTAGCAATAATGTCCTTAATTAATATTTAGTCCTGGAGGGGAAGCAAAACAGTTGTCCCCCATTACCAAAATTGAAAGAATCACAGACTTGACCGTACAAAGGTATTTGTGCTTTTAGTGACCTTTTTAATAGCAAAAGATGAGCTAACAGGATAAAACTCCAAGTTATACCTTAAAAATAAACACCTGGCAAATGACTGTCACATCTGGAGCACACCACGGTACTTAAATTACATTTGGCTCATCACCCTGTTCTTCGCAGCTGTTATGGCACAGAGGAGGATAATTAAAAGCAGCAGATTGCCATGGTATTTAATGGACTGCTGCTGAACTATTTGTGTGTTTGTGATTCAAATGAAAACTGTTGGGCAAGTTATGGCTTTGGAGCAGGAAGATGTTTATGAGCGACAGTGGGTTTATTGAGAGTGTTTATTTACCTTGTGATCTGGGGCAAGGAGCAAAGACTTCAGGACACTGAGAAGCTGTAGGAATCATAGTGTAGTTATGTTAGGAATGTGCTTTAAGCAGAATAAATTGTATCTTGGCTAAAGGAGAATCAGAATGCATACATATATGCCACAATATCATCTATATCAGTTAAGGCTCTGAGTCACCAAATAAAGAGGTAAAAAAAGCTGATTTCTGACCCCAAAAAAACCCCAAAAACAAAAAAACAAAAACAAACACAAAAAACCAAACCAAAACAAAAAACAACATAGGAAGGAAAGAATGAAGGAGATTAGTTGTGGTAATTTGACTGCTTTTCTGGTGCACTGAGCTCATCGCACAGCTCAGGTACAGACAGGTTCATTTCAGGTGTGCAGGTGACACACACAGAGATTTCCCTTCAGCTTCCTGTGATGTGCTTGCAATTTTGTATGTCAACACACAAAAGGTGAAAAATCTCTCTTTTTTTTTCCTTTTTTTTTTTTTCTAATGTTGACAACTATCCCTCCCTCTTGCCTAGCAACTGTTTACAACCACAGTCCTGGAGAGAAAAGCAACCTTTTCAAATTTGATAAAGACCTGTGAGTTCCCACGTGAATGCCAGGAGCTACATGGAAATTCAAAGACTTTTATCACTGTCTAGTGTGGCCCAAATAGATAGTGGTAAGTAATGTTTGGTTAATGTGTATAAACTGAAAAATAAGAACTCTTTGAAGTTTCCATTCTGCCTTCCCTTATTTTGCTCTTCATCTTAAAAAACATTTTGTCTCAAGCTCATAAACGTTGCATTTCTTCTGTCCTAAAACCTGGGGTTAATTGGGAAAAATAACCTCCACTTCAAGCCACCAAGTGTTCAGATATTGTGTATTAGGTTGGTTTTTTCTTGAAATATCTTGAAACAAGTATGATTTTGAGGTGTGGCTTATAGTCTTTGTGTTTCCTTAACTTAGGAAGGCAGAGAATGCAGCTGTCTTAAGTGTTTTTGCTTTTTTTCCCTTTCCTTTTCCATAAAAATGTAAGAAACTCATTTAAGATAAAACATATCTTACCTAAAACAAGAAGCAATGGCTCTCACTTATTCACCTGTCTCCAGAGGCTGAAATTTAAAGAACAGTGGGTAAGAAGAGACTCAGAGTTTCAACTTTGTGATCTGAAAGCTCCTGAGCAATAGAAAACCACAACAATATGAAAATGCCAACATTTGTCTGAAAAACTCATGCAATAATGGCTAGTGAAGCAATTTCTTTGGAGTTAATTAGGAATCACTAAACAAGGATGAGCTCTCTTGCATTGTGAGTGGCAGAGATTTCTTCCTCTCCAAGGGCAAAACATGGTCATGGCAGGGGAGCAAATTAAACAGAGAAGGACAAGGGAGATTTCGTCCTCATCTTTCCTTTGCCTGGCAAAACTCAGGTAAACAGCTGGAGAGAAAGAAATGGCCACAGAGATAATTTCTCTTTTCAAAGCAGCAAAATTACATGCTGTTCCTCTCTCCAGGTGCATCACAATCAACAAAATCATCTGCAGTATCATCTAGGCTTCACAGCTGATGTTGAGAGAAAAAATAAGCAGCCAGGGAACCATGATAATATTTTTCTTTTACTTTGCATAGTCTCACAATGCATATGTTTGGTTTTACTAGGGGGAGAGACACAGAGGTGGACTGGATCAGGAGCTGATAATAATTATTTTTAAATTAACCATTAAAAAAATTTGTTTGGGATTACACTAGACTGGTTTTGTGTTTCTTCTCTACTCCATTGTTAACTAATTCTACAGTAACTTTGCAAAGAAATTTTAAAAGTCCTAAATTTTAACATAACCCTAAAACATATTTTCACCTATGAATTTTCTCCTAAAGAAGTTTTTGGGGTTATTTGGCATAAAGATGCATTCAGAAACAATACCTGCTTCCCCACTCACAGTAATACCAAAAATCCATATCATATGAAATATCAGTTATGTTCGCTCACAATGTTTGCCAACTGAATTCACTCAAACTGTGAGAAAACTTGGGCCAAATTCCAAGATCCCACATTTAAAACCTTGGTGCTACAAGCCATTGATCAGATGAAAAATCCTCTAAGCATATGAATGTATTCTTTTGTCAGCAGATTTATTTTCACACACTTTTATTAGATGTTACTTAAGGAAACTTGAGTAAATACTGAAAAAAAAAAAGTACATTTAGCTTTGGAACTACCAAAACCAACTTATCTTGAATTTAACACCTGCAAAATTCACATCTATAAGCTTTATTTTATATTAGTTTCTTAATACCAAATAAGAACCGTAAGAATACCAAATAAGGCCATAAGAACTCAAAAAATTCAAATGGTATCAAATAGACCAAACAGAGCAATAATCCCACAAAAATATTTCTGTTCTGTGAGGCTCCATGCTTGAAGAAAGGAAAATGTGCAAAACCACCAATTCCCAGATGTGGGAACAAAGGGGAGAAGAGGGGTTATGGATAGCAGATAATTATTTAAATGGAAAGCCACCTCTCTTTTCTGTAGAAGAAGAAATGAAGAAATCTAATATTTCTTTTCCACAGCAATAGATCTTTTGCAATTAAATCTACCATCAAGTTTACATAGGGGAAAATCCCTAATTATATCACAATAAGGCATCACAATGCCTTATTTGACATGATTTATTTGATGGCGTTCATTGGCTGATCATTACATTTCAAGGTTGCATGTTAATTTTTCAGTCAGGCCCTGGGGGAACGATAGTTTCTAACTTTAGATTATTACCAAATGCTCAAAAGTTTTGATCCCTCATGTCTTCATCTTGAGACCAGATCTCAGCAGCCAAGACAAGGATTAATAACCAAGGTGTCTCATAGGACTAGTGATGACTGATCTGAAGAAAGGTGCTTTGGCTTCTCATTTTATTCCTGTCATAGATATACCTTGTGACCAAAGACATGACATTTTCCTTCTGAATGTCTCTAATTTTTCCTCTTGGTCACGTCTGTGTAGCCTATTCAGTGTGTTCAGCTTTGAAGTGAATCGTATGTGTGAGTGTTTATTGCCAGGACAGGTGAGGGACATGGTGCTGTGCAGGGTTTAATCTCCAGTATTTGTACTTCTAAAATGCACGCATGCAGTTAACTAACATTCCCACAATACACCACTCTGCAATGGAAGTCTGTTTCTAGGAATCAGGATATGAAATTTAAAAAGTCCTAGATTTTAACTTAATGTGCCCCTAAAACATATTTTCACCTATAAATTTTCTCCTAGAGAAGTTTTTGGGGTTGTTTGGCAGAAAGATTCATCCAAAAAACAGTACCTGCTTCCCCACCTACAGCACCAAAAATCCGTATTGTATGAAATATCAGTTATGCTTACTCAGAGTGTTTGCCAACTGAATTCACTCAAACTGTGAGAAAACTTGGGCCAGATTCCAAGATCCCATATTTAAAGCAGTGGTGGGGTTCTCTTCTCTGTTTCAGTTTTGGGAGTCTGTTTTTATAGGTGTCTTTCTTCAGATCTCCCCACTGGGAATGGGGACTCAGGGTGGGCAGTTGTATGAGCATCATCTTTTATTCAGCTGATATTGAAAATCATTAAAACATTTACTCTAAGTAATATATCAACTGATTCTGCTTTTCTACAGAGCACAGGCTGAGGACAAAAAATGCCAAACTGCTTTGTAGGCACAGCATAATGATCTGGGAAATGGCAGACAGGAAAAGATTGGAATACATCTCTAGTTAGTGCCCAGAAAATCCCTAATAGGTAACAAACAAACCAAGGTGAGTACTTGGAAATCTAAGGAAATCTAAACTTTTCTCTGACAGTGCTTAACAAAAGCTTAAAAAGTATCTTCACAAAAAGTCCTCAAAACTAATATTTCCAAACTCAATGATGTCTTTCTATGCTTAGAGCCTTTCCCCTTTTGCACGGATTCCTGTTGTCACGTACCTACATTTTGCTAGGGAAAGGGCAGAAATGTAAAGCCATCTAGTACTATATGCCTGCTAGGAATCTACCATAACCTGGTTTAGATGAAGGCTCTGGAGGAAGCCAAAATTTTAAGTCTATCTGCAAGTTTTCAAAGGCCTATACTGAAGATCCTTAGAGCCAGTCCCTCATCACAAAGCTGAACACTGTCCTGCCTGACAAAAAAAAAAAAAATTTAAAAAAATTGTGTGAAAGCAGCTTTATTTGGTTTACACTGACAAGCCTTTATTTGCAAATATTCCAGTGCTGCCAAGGGATTCGGTAGCATTATTTCCCCATTATTGATCACGGAAATTAATGCACAATGACTTTTTCAGGGTTCACCCAGCAGGAGTATTTCTACTTAGCCCTTTGAACTTATTTTTCCTTTAAGAAGAAGCGATATTTACACTTGTATTTTTCAAATTTTAACTCAACCTCTGAATTCCCTTTGAAGTCAACAGGCTGAGTTACCAATTAAAATTAATTGCTCTACCTTGGCCTGCATTATTTTATGGGGATTATGGCAAAGCAGGCCATTGAAAGGCTTTGGAAATGGGGGCCAAATGAAGATTCTGCTGCTCATACATGAGAGCTTGGTGTGCTCTGCTGGGAGAAGTATTCCCACGGCCCACATGAATTGCAGGCAGCCTCCCCTCCACAGATGTGTGGAGTTAAAGAGTCTTGGGAGAAAACTGGCCTGTGACAAGCAGGGATGAGGATGCTGGGCTCTCTGTGGGAAGCAGAGGCAGCACCTGTGAGATCATGGACAATTAGCCCCAAGACTGCTCATCATCAGTGCGAAGCAGCGGCCAAGTTAATCTCTGCCAGCCCTTCAGCTGGTTTTGCCAGCTTTTTGTTCTATTGCTTTTGTTTGGCTCTACATTCAGAGATCACTATTCTGATCAAATATCTTCTTTATCTTCCAAACTCTATTCTTAAATCTATCCCTGCAGCTCCTGATACTTTGTTGGTTTTTTGGTTTTTTTTTTTTTTTTTTTTTGCCTTTCAATTCCCATGTGTTGTCTGGAGAAAAAAACCTGAGGCTCGTTCATTTTATTGCCGTTCTGTATTTGCAGAAAAGGTATTTCACCTTTTTTTTTCTCTAAAGCGCTCACATTTAGTGGTTTACAATGTCCATATAGAGCAAAAAATAGTGATGTATTCTCTGTATTTTGAATACAGTGGAATTACACGGATAATCATAACATTCTTTGGATCTGACCATAAAACCAGAAGTCTGCAAATCAACTCTATAAAAGTTGTTATTATTAACATGGCATCTTGTGCAATCATGCAAGGATTTCAAGGAATATGCAAAGAGACTGAAACCTGTATCTGAGCTTTTTGAGAAAATTTGTGATGACTTCAAGATCATAATCTCATAGGGCTGTATGTGCCAGTGCATGTTTTCTGAGTGCTTCACCACATTTCCTCAGGAACATTTCTTCACAAAGTGATAGAAGAGAAAGGGGAAGGCTCCATGATTTTCCTCAGCTTCATGAGGTCTGTAAAAATGCCCCCTTTCTCACAGAGAACATGGTCTCTACTAGAGATTCATTCACCCTGGAGGTTCACTTCGCTTCTCAGATACCAGGTTTGCATGCAAATATTGCTTTCAATTTCGACGCGTGTCCAAGCACGTTAAAAGACAGATTTGCACCCAAGAACTTCCTCATCAAGTCAGGGAACATTAGAGATGTTCCCTTCTTTGGCTGTGGTACTCATTTACTGATGTTTACTGGAAGTTTATGTGATATATGTGAAAATAGCTCATCATCAGAGTTCATCTGCTGCTGCAAGTGCCTCTTAAAATGCATTTTTCATAGTGCTCAAGACTGAAGGAGAACAGAGTTAGCTTTGCACCACAAAAGAGAGTTATCTAGATTGAAAAAATGTGGGCAAATTTACACTTAACAATGTTACTTTGTTCGGAAATGGAGAAAATCACCTCCATTTAACTAAGGCTACCATGATTCCTACTAAGAACAAAAAAAAAATCATAATAAAGGTTATTAGCCAAAAAAAACTTTTTTTTATTCTCCTCCAAGCCCACAGCACTATCACCTCCATCAAGTGAGAGATTCAAGTAACTCCTGTTTTTGCCTGTGGGTAGAAACAGAATCTGCACATGGGTGACCCACACTGGGAGCAGGGTTTCCCAAGCACTCCAGGTAGGAGTTTTGAGATACAAGGGTTTCCCAAGAGGCTGGGATCTCAGGCCTGTTGATCAATAGAGCACACCTGATAGCTGCTTTTGAAAACTTCCTCCTGAGATAATTCCTGTGACGTCTGTTCTGATTCTGCCACGGCACAGCTGGGATTGCAGTGCAATCCATGTCCGGCACATGAAAGCAGACGTTGTTTTGTGTGTCAGGGCAGATTGTCTTATCTCACTACCAAACTAACTCAGATAAAACTAAGGTGGGTGATGGATACAGACATCTTCACTTCTAAATCATTAAAAGCCTTCTTTTTTTTTTTTTTCCCCCTCAGAGGCAGATCTCAGCAATCTTCTTTCTTACTAAGGATATGCACTCTCTCTCCCTCTGTGTGCAATCCTTTTTCCAGGGCTTAATCAGGAACCACAGGGCTGTAGCTCAAATCCTAAATGGGTCATTGATAAACGGAGTGCCTTGAGAATGCATTTCCCCTTTGTTGGGAAAGCTTGAGCTACCCCAGTGTTCAGGAAGGAATTTTTTTCCACTTGGGGAAAGAAAAGAGAAAAGACAAAGAAAAGGGGAAAGACAAAATGAGAAAGAGGAAAAGAGAAAAAGAGGGAAAGGTGAAAAACAGCAGAAGATTAAGAGGGAAAGGAGGAAAGGGGAAAGGGAAAGGGAAAGGGAAAGGGAAAGGGAAAGGGAAAGGGAAAGGGAAAGGGAAAGGGAAAGGGAAAGGGAAAGGAACAAGCCAAGGGAAATTGTCAAAATATTGTTAAAATGCTTTTTTAAAGGGAAAGTAGGCCCAAAACCAAGTTGGAGTAATATCTGGCACTCAGTGTCTGAAACACCAGTAACAATTTTACAGTGGCCTTTTTACCTGATCCTGAGATATCTGCGTGGTCAGATGGATTTTTCTTCCTTCCCAGAACAGAATTTACTAACAGAGGAGAACAGTCAGGTTCTGGGGCAATGTGACAGTCCTGAAGGGCAATAAAGTCCCCCAGATTAAGGCAGTGTTGCCCCCGTGGTGTAAGCCACATCCCCTCTGTGCCCTCCTCAAATTCCTCCTCCTCCCCCTCAACCACTCTGCTACCCAGAACAGCTTTCCCAGGATTTGGTGCTATGGGAACTCCCCTCTCAGGTCACATGAGACATTTTAAAATATATAGTCTCTTTAGACATGTGGATCACTCTAAAGCAGACTTCCACGTCTCCACCCACTGGTAAATCTGAATTTAAAACAGTTTTTCCTTCTACTAATAGGAGTCCTGCAAGGAAAGGCTTTTTCCTTCTTGGCTGCACCTTTTTGAACACAGGGTGGAAGCTGTTCCCTGAGATGTGATGGGAACTGGCTCGCTTATAGTCTTGGATGTGTGAGCCAGACTTCTGTGTTCCATTACTGCTGCATGCCATTACCTCTTTTCCACTTTGAAGAATGCCCCTACCTTTCATTTTTAACAGAAGTACCTCCCAAACACAATAAAACAACATATGTAAACTCTTCAGTCCTGCCTGTTGCCCTTTCCTACTTATTTCTTTTTTTTATTGGATACCCACAGAATGCTTTGCTTCTGTCTGTAAACTTTAGGGAATTTGTTTTCTCTGTTTGCTCTTTCATTTGAGGAGATGCTTTGTATTTTAGATGCTGGACATCATATGTTTATGTGAAAAGAAACCATTTCTTAAAAAAATATGTTTCCCATGCTCCTTCCTCCCCTTCTGCACTTGAAGCCCAAGACCAGAAAAAAACAGTGTGATAAAGACAGGGAGCAAAGGAAGCACAAATATAGACCAGCACCTGTAAGTCCAAGCAAGAATTCTTCTGGCTAATGTGCTAAGGTGGGCTGTCACTCTTATCTGATGCAGAAGTGCCTGTTCTTGGAAGGAAAGATGTATTATAAAAGACATTTGGTAAGCAAGATGAAGGACCTACATCCATTTATTAGGTGCTGGCAATAATTGATGGCACATGGTTTAACTGAGGCTTTACTATCCAGTAGAATTATGATAGTGCCTCTAGGTTTGATGTTAGGAAGCCACGATGAGGTGGTAAAAAAGGCTCTGGAAAGCTCCATATTTTCCACATCAAAAAATCAGGAGTAAGTCATAATCCAAATATGTAATATTCCACTTTGACAAAAGAATAATTTCCCTAGATGCACCACACTGGTTCTTTCCCTTTTCTCCTCAACTGAAAGCACCATTTAGTTTGCTATTTGATTCACAATTGCAGGGTTTTCTCAGGTTTCTGTTGGTGTCTTTAGTTTCTTTCAGTGAGGAGGTTCCTGGCTTTAGCCCTTGGTGCGACTGAGCAGGGGAAGGAAGGAGAGATGAGAATCTGTGTGGGAAGGGGGACGACCTGCTTGTCCTACAATGGATTTGTGTGGTGGATTTTTCTTTGTAATTTGGTCACAGCAGCCTCTGGTGGTTTTTAGGATCCCTGCAGCTGTTTAGGGAATAGCAGTTTGCTGTGGAAATACTTGTGTATTATCAGATATATTGTGTACTATCAGCATCAACTCCCAGCTGGAAAGTGTACTTTAATACAAAACAACTTTCCAAGCTTAGAAAATTACCCCTTTCATTCTTCCCTCATGCCCAACTTTACTATAAAGAACAAATATCTTCCCCAAACTATCATTATTATTTCCTTTTTATGCTGGTGATACATTTCAGGTAATGTCTTCTTCAGGGCACAGTAAAAACAAGGGGCTGCCAGTAAAGTGTGGATACATCTGGCCCCTGCTTTGAAGGCTGTGCCAACCAAATAGTGAAGGCAGGTGCAAAAAAAGTGTCATTATCCCAATTTTGTACATAAGAAACCAAGATCTAGAAAGATTGTTTTCCAATATTAGTAAGGAACAGGAGTGAGTGGGGATGCACTTCACGACCTGTGGGAAAAAAAAACTCCAAAAATATGTTTCAGTTTTTTTAAATCCAATCTTACACCTCAGAAAGGAAATGGAAAACCTGATTGTGAGAAGAAAGGTGCAGGCAAAACCACGCCAACTATTTCCCACTGCATTCTGCATTTTTAAAAATATTACATGCATGTTTCAGGCCCTAATCCTGAGGGATGGTGTGACAAAGGGGAAAGACAGTGCTGAAATAGTTGTGTGCTGTGAGGAAAAAACACAGTGCATGAGCTCTCTCTAGTGGGATCACAAATCCCTGCACCAAAAACAAACTGTGGCTGCTTATGCTTATTCCCTCACCATGTATTCACAGGGGTCCTTTCCTGACAACTAATTATATGCAGGAAGAGCTAGTGATTCAGTGAAGGAAACTGATTTTGAGAGAAGTGCAACTCAGTTTTCTGTGGCCCTCCTGGACAAAATTGTTGGGGGGGTTTGGGGGGTTTGGTTTGGTTTTGGTTTTTTGGGTTTTTTTAAATTTTTCTTCCTTATTTTTTCCTTTTGTTCAGTAGGAAATTCAAATTTGTGTGTTCTTGCAGTCTATCAGCATGACTCATTTTTAATCATAAAATTTTGGTTCACAAAAATTTAAAAAATACTTTGTGAAGCAGAGACCTCCTCGCTCCAGTACCCAACCTTATAGTAAATAATATATCAATAATAGGGGAATCTTTTCCAATACTCTGAATCCTAGAGTTGAAAAAGACAATGGTTGGAACTGACCACTATTTTAGATGAAGGATAAGCCACATAAAGTAATGCAGAGACAAATGAACAAATCCCTTGCCACTCATTAAAAAACCTTTCTGGTTTTTGGAATTGTGATTTATTGGTGGTTCTGCAGACAGCCTGATCATCTCTTTCTAAAACCACATGTATTTTGGGGGATGCATTACCTTCCAGAGAATGAAAATCGAGAGCTGCCAATTTAAGGCGCACACACACACACACACACACACACACACACACACAAATTAGAAATAAGATATATGTATTAAACATGAACTGATGATGAAAGGGGCATGTTCTACATCTCTTGCAGTTATCCAGGCAAGCCAGAATGCTGTTCCAAAGGAAGTTTTAAGGACTCTGTGTAATAGGAACTGCACAGAATTCCCTGGGCTTTATTCTGTAGGACTGGCTGGATGAGTTAATGCTCTCTCTGGCTTTAAATCCCCAAATGTATGGATTACGAAATCCAAAAGAAATGGGGAGAGATTTATTCTTAAAAGTTATTTAGTGCACTGGTGTGCTGAAACAGCGCAACATTTGCTTTCCCAAAATGAAAAGTAAAATCGTTTTACTAAGCATTTCCAAACACGGGGTTTTTGCTTGATTTTCTTTGTTTTGTATTGTATTTTTTTGAGATCAAGCCTGGACTCTTTGTGGACACATTTGCTTTCTACGAAGTGCTGAAATCAGATGGTTAAGGTAACAAAAGACTGATGGCCATCTCTTTCTTAAATAACCATCCTTTATGTGGTAGCATTGCATTTCTCATAAACCTTCAATTAAAATAATTAATCTACTACTGCTTAAAGTTTTGAATTTTATTGAATGAGTATCTGCATTTTTCTCCTTTTCACCCCACTGAAATTTCTTCAGTCATTTAAAAATAGCATATGCACACAAAGCACTTTTTTAAAAAAAGTTTATCTCTTTCCAAATATATCTCCTTATAATGCATAAATTCTATAGCAACTCAGTGAAAATCAAGATCCAGTCAAGCACTCAGTGGTTAGGAGAAATTGTCCCACTGACTTAAAAGAATTTTGAAGGAAGTGCTGGTTTTAAATTAAATTATTGTCCTCTTTCATATCACTGTAGCCTAGAGAAGAATCTCTAGGAATTTTCTTTGAGAGTGAACTAACACTTTCGAATGTCTGAGAAACTACATGTGACATGATGTTCAGCTCGCACCTTATCAGATATTTTACTGTCTTCCTAGGTAAGGTGTTGATTTAGAAACAAATTCTCATTTAATCTTCAGCTAAAGTTTCTTCTATGTGCAAGAGCAGTGGTTAAAGCCCGAGAGAGGAGAGAACTCCTTTCCATTCCAGAGGTCTTCAAGCTGAAACAGGGAAAAGAAACAAGAGAACATGTTTAAATAGCACAAAACTTTGCTGTATCTGCTGTGTATGACAACTCAGACTGCAAACTGGAGTCTGTGACAGGTCATAAGAAGTACTGACACCAAAAATTCAGAAGGACATTTGTGCATAGTTACAGAGACAGAAGATTCTCCTTTGAGTAAGAAACAACTGTTGTATTTTGAGGGGACGAAGGGGTTTTTTTCCCCTTCTTTACATACGATATAAACCCTTTGGCAGAAAGTACAGAGCTTATTGGGTGTTTTAACTTCTTTGGGCACAGAAAAGGGAGGGAAGGATGAAGAAAGCCTTTGGACATTCCCATAGAACACACTGTGACTTTGCTGTGTGTTTCTTTTCAATGCCTTTTTACCAGATAAGAAGTCACAACTGATAAAAATACCTTATACCTTCAAGTATTCTAATCAGCTGTTCTTTCAAGGGCACAGAAACTTGGCAGAAAATAATCCCCCTTGCTTTCCAGCTGCTCCTCAGAGATCAGAGATGCTCCTCAGAGATGGCTGGGCTCCATTTCTGATCATAAACAACTTGACACAGAGAGTCTGGTAATATTCACTGAGAGCTTTCACAAGCAGAAATTCACAAATGTAGTGATTTACCAATTCAATCTTATAGATCTGGCTGAGTTCAATTAGTACTTGCATGATCCAGATCCACAAACAAAGCAGGTTACTGAGAGACAGGAAAGTAGCTTCAGGATAAATGCACTTACCACAGAGTGTTAATATGCATCATGACATGACAGGGATCTATTTATGACATGTGGACAGATAAAAATATCATATAATAACATAAATGATTATTCTTGAGTGTGGTCCAAGGCAGTTGGAAGTGCCAAGCTCACCTAAAGGTGTCCCTTTGTTGCCTGATATCAAAAGACAAAACCTTCTGCAACGGTATTAAAATGGGAAGATTTCTACAATTTTTGTAAGTGTAACAACTTACCATATCTAACAAATATTGTCCAATTAGAAGAGCAGTTGGTTAGGTAATTTTCCCTCAAAAAACTGCCCCACTGGAGTTGGTCCAGAGCTTTTTTGCCCCATGTTTTATGATGTCTCCTTGTAGGTGCTGTACTTGAAAATAAGGCTAAACAGTATTTCAGGAATGCGTTAGAAAGTTACCTTATTACTCTAAAATGTAAGAGAGAGGGTAGAAAAAAATACCCAGAGCCACATAACCAGGTATTAAAGTTCTACAAAGTTACAAATACATCAAAAACACATAAAGAGCAAAAATCTTTAGTCTTCACCTTCAAGAGAAGAGGAGGGGCATGGTCCATTGACTGAATCCAAGCAGGCAGAGGCTCCTGCTGTCACCTCTTTGAAAAACCCCATTAAAAAATCCATGTTTCAAAGGAAATTGAGTCAACTTTTTTTTCTCTTATATTGCCATAACTGAAAATAGGGGTTGAAATATGTGTTGCACTCTCAGAAGGCTTGCACTGGGGGAGGTGGGGGGATGGAAATCCAGCAGAAAAATAACCAAGAATCTCGATTTATGGGACCACAGCAGAAACAATTGCCTGCACATTTGAACATTTCAAGCAGGAGTAGCATATGTAAAAGCAATTTTTCAGCTGGGAGAGTCTGGCAGGGGACAGGGGATCATTTCTGAGGCACCACATAATGGAAAAAAATGGCTCAGATGCTGGACCAGGACTATCCAGTCCTTGGAAAGCTAGTGGGACAGGCATTCCTGTCTCTCTGTGTGTGTACACACTCCATATGTGCACACCTGCACGTATACAGGCTGATTTTAATTACATAAGACAGAAAAGATGCCTGGCTTTCCTGTTACTTTTTGAGTACGCGATGTCTTTCATAGGACTGACAGTGTGAAAGAAATATTGAAGGGTAATCATGAATAAGAAGAATGCATGAAAAAGGCAAAATTCAGTACCATGTTCATGGGGAAAAGTGTTACTAAAGAATGCTATGCTAGGAGAAAGCAAAATTGATATTAAAGGTAGAGAGGAAACATATTTTTGGTAGGAGTCTACTTTCCTTCTCTTCAGTCCCCCCTTTCTATCCTTTTTTCACACCTCAGCTTTAATTTTCACTCTGTGTGTAGCCCATGAATCAGCTGAAATGAAATAACACATTTTGTTTTCTCTCCTCCTCCCCATTAACTAGGAAACACCATCCTTTGCCCTTTTTTTAATGGAGTATTGCTTTGATAATTTCCAATTAATTATATGTAAGATTCTAATAAAGGTCAACATTTGATTGGGGGCTAAAAATTTATAATTAGCAATCTTGTTGGAATATCCCTCGAGTATCTGGCTCCTTTTCCCTATCAGTAAGAGGAAACAGGATCCAGCCACCCTTAGGAAACAGGGGACAGCAATGATGGAAAGTCCCAACCCTGGTGAAATCAGCAGGACCAGAATTTGCTTCTCCCTGTCTCTTTTGCACCAAGCAGTTCAACCCTTCTCTTACCAATGATTCAAAAAATTAAAAACTAATAATTATTTGGTGTCTCACACTGAAAGGGAGACTCATATCTAAATGTCCCAGAACACTGTTCTGGGGGAAAGAGTAGATTTCTAAGTGGTCGTGGCAGCCTCTTCTCCTGTTGTTTGCATCCATTAACTCAGAAGAGATGACACAAGAGTGTTCAGCACCTCTGTAAATGCCTTTTTCTGCACACACCCTCCTCTGCGAGGTGAGGTGTGGAGGGATGGAGGCTCTACTCTCCACAGCACTCATTTCTCTCTGTATCTACCTGACTGCAAGGAGGGGAACTCCCTTCTCTCCTTTACAACCCTGATGTTCCCTAGACACACAGGATTCCTCCACATCCCTCCATTTTTAGACCTTATGTGCACACCCAGCCCAGTCTCAAGGTCTGATCCCAAGCCCAGGTTTCAATGTTTTGGTGTGATGTGTTTCCTCCTGGCTTTAACTCCCACCTGCCAGGAGAGGCTGGGAGAGGCTACCACTCCTGCCTGTGCTTGCTTTTCTCATCCCCCCGGAGCCTGGCAGGTCTCACAGGTGCTCCCAGGTGGTCCCACTCCTGATGCCTGGGATGGCTGTGCCTGTAAGCCCATGCTGAGCACACTGGCACAGAGTCTGCTCCAGGCTATTTCCCAGTGAAACAATGATCCCTGCATTTCCTATCATGACATTTTGGGTTGTTTCCCCCTTTTAACCCCCCCCCCCCGACAGAGTAATATCTTCCAAGGACATTAATAGCTGGACATTGCGCAGAAAAATTACTTCTTCACCAAGTTTACATGAACTTCACTCGAAATATCCAAAGGCTGAGACCAAAACCATTAAAATCATTGTTTAGAGTAGCTTTTTGAAGGGGCCTGCACTAAAAGCAAGGCAAGCGGGGGGAAGAAATTCAAATTTTCTGCAGGTATTAGGGGCTGATGCCTGTCCTGGGCTGCCTGGGGCCCAGCATGTCATGTGCTCCATGGTAGACAGATGTGACCACAGCCTGTCCTTGTCACCATGCCAGAGAGGTTAAGCCACTCAGGAATGTCTTATATAAAATAAAAGCAATATTCTGCAAAGGGTTCATATTCTGCCTATCCTCACTGGTTTGGTTATTTTTATTTTTATTTTTTTAACTCCTTGAAACGCTGCAGTAATTGTGCAGATCAGACAAATTTAGCATAACAAATTACAGGCTTTAAAAAATGACAGACTGGCAAGGAGACATGGGGATCGCTTCTATTCAAGTAATTCTTTCTCAATTAGCCCAGTTTGAAGGCAGGGGGTCGCCTGGATGGTACAAGGAAGGCAACTTGAGAAGAGAGAACCCTCTCAGCTCTAACGATGCAGTGTAACAAACTTTGCTCTGTTGGCTTTGTGGTATTTGCTTGTACCTTTGGGAGAAGAAATGTGTGCTTAGATTATACCCTTGTCAAACGTCTGCCTGCCAGTGCTAACTTTATCCACTAAAAATATCCTGTAATTAGAACAAACTGCAGCAACGAACCCTAATTCCTTCAGACCCAGTCCCAGCAGATGCCGAGCACCTTTCGTGAATTAAACAGCAAGAGGAACCAACAGCATTCACTGTTGTATGAGGCTGTGTCCCTTGCTGGATAAATGAAGATGCCATTCAACATTAAATATATATATTAATCACCTTTCTGGTCCTCATCACCCTCTCACTGAGGGAATTCACCAAAAGGCAGAGCAAAGTGACTGGCACTGGTGAACCATTAGTGACTGTACAAGGAAGAATGAATGGTGTTCCCCAGACCACAATGCTTAGAAGGAACAAGATTTTTGAGTAAATAGCAGGAAGGAGGCCTGTGTGTGTACACGTGAAAGAGATTTTTTAAGACAAACTGTGTAGGTCTTTTCTTCATGCTTTCACTAGGTGCAGAGATTTTACCACCTGTATTCAGATTTTCAGTCCTACAGAAGGTGCAGGGTGTGCCATGACTGTTCTGTCCATGAAAACCCTGCAAGGCATCCTCAGCACAAAGCCTAAACTTTTGTCTCTACAGGCAAACATGTCAATACTTTCCTAATTGCAAGCGGCTCATTCTCCACTTTGTTTTACATTTAGGATACACTCTGCAGGCCCAACAACTGACATCTTTTAAAAATATACTTTTTAATAAGGAAACAAATTTAAGACTTTGCCAAGAAGTTATTAAAGAATTTGGGTATTCCCTCTGTCCTGCCCATACTGTAGCAGATCCTAAGACAGATATCCATCTCTCTGAGATTAATTAGAAGTTAAATAGCTGAACAGCCTAAGGATGATGTCCTCTGTTGTGCAACGAAGCAATCAGGAATTATTGTCCCGGTTTCCACCCTGTTGAAGCCTGTCTGCCTTGAAGTGGCAAATCCAGTATTTTCCATCCTGGTAAATTGCTGCTTTGCTTCTTTTCCTATGAGGGTTGTAAAGATTGAAAAGGTTTTCTTTAAGGAAGGCATTTATTGCCACTTATTCCTGCTGTTCAGATGTGATAGAGTGCCTATGAAGACCAGGATGATCAGAAGAGCAGAATAAATATTTCCTCTACATATTTTCTGCTTTTAAGAAGCCTGTGAAGCAGCCTGTGAGTCTCATGCTAATACTGAGTTTTTGAAACAGAAGTACAGATATAACTCCAGGAGGGAGTCTGGAGTAGTCTTACGAAATCTTCATCATTATCAAAGTAAAATCAAGGGTCTGAAGCTGGAGTTCAGAGAACTATTTATTTTTACTCGTTACTATAAATCTGTCTCTCTTGAAACCCTTAACTGAGGAGGAGCATTTTTTTTTTCATCTGATTGTTGTTTGCCACATTTGAAAAAATTCACTGTGTGGGAATGATTCACAGGCTGAAAGACAGGCCTATATTGAAATATATACTGACATATGTGAGAGGAACCATAAATATGTTGAATTTGCACATAGAAGTCCAATATGAGGCCCAATGTCACATGCTGCTCATCTTGCAGCTTCAGCGGGCTTGCTGGTAAGGGTGGAGTCTGGACAATTATCACTGAATTATTGAATTATCACTGCATATTGACTGGTTGAGTGTCAGGATTTCACAACTTGTTCATTAATTGCATCTTCTCACAGTGCAGAGACAGTGCTTCCAAGACAATCTACACTGTGTTGAAAGAGTTATGCCAGCACCAATATGCCATCAGTAGGTGCTTTGGTCAGGCTGGTTTCTTTCACTAGGAGCTGGATATTCTCCTAAAATATATTCCCACCAGCTCTTTTGTTCTTTCCATGCTGATCTCTCTCGCTCTTTTAAAATTTGCTGTGGATTGTTGGACAAGGGAGCCCACAAAGCAAGAGAAACAGAAAGGAGGTGAGAGGGGGAAAGCCATGTCAGGACCTCTTTGAGATGGTTACATTAGCAAGTTTTTACAATCAAAAGGTGGCCTCTCACTGTCTGCAAGACCTTCTGCTGTTTTATGTGACTCAACCCAGCGAGGAGCATAAAGTGACAAGAGCAGAAGGGGGACCCTAAATGTCCCAGCTGCTCCCAGTTGTCACCCCAGGGCCACCCACAGCACAGCCCCCAGGAGATCAGGGGCAGGATGGCAGGCAGGAACTCCAACCAGAGGCTCATGTGGACAGACCCACCTCGTTGTGTGTTGGAACCCTGGAAACTGGGAGTTTTGAGCTTTCTGTGCTGACAGGCACTGACCCCCAGGAAAACACTGCTTTTGACATAAGGCCATGGAGAAGCTTCCAAAACTGAGCAATAGTGTGCAGTTTGAATAGAAGTGTGTAATATCACATGGTGAAAAATTTGGGATTTAAGGTCTTAGAATACAGTAATACAAAGAAAGCAAGATGGAGATTTTAGGGCAGAGGTTTTGTCCTTCTTCTTCACCTTTTTCTTCATGGGTTTGGGTAACATTTTGCGATTGGATAGAAAAATCCACATTGCAGGTCACAAGTAATTAGTTAATGGGTTAAAAGTAGAGAGAGAGATATGTTTCAGTTTTTTAGCTTGGTAGCTAGAAGCGCTGTAGAACTCACATAATATAGATAAGAATCAATAAACATCTAAGTCCAAGTAAGAAATACCATCTCTTGTGCATTCAATCCCAGCCTTGGCTGAAAAGCAATAGTTTTGCCAGGACCATCCCAGAACAGCCCCAGTCCAGTATGAAACCCACCAGTAGCAGCCAAGGTGGAGATGACCTGGGGAGTAAAAAGAGAGGCATAAGGAGGGTGAACGGGGCAAAAAGAGCTGGTAGCAGTTGGGTGGTGGGGCCATGAGCCATGCCCTGCATCCAGCCAGCTGAGTTCTGCTCACCTGAGTCCTCCCCCTGTCACTGGAAGCTCTGTGTCCCCTCCTATGGGGGGGTCTGGCTGCAGGTGGTGTGGAGGTGCAGCCTCAAGGGCTGTGTGGCTCTGTGCCAGTGCAGCAGGACTCCTCACCCTGGAAATGGGAACAAACCACTCAAACAACACCCTGTTTTCCAAGCTGTCAATGGTGGGCATCATGTGCTGCTTTTGGTATTGAATTGTACCAAAACCACTCTTGCTCACCAACACTGAATTAATGCCCTGACAGTGAGGCAAAGGTTTGGTAGATAAGATGCCAAGCTGACTGGGAGACAAGTGACTCACTGTTACATCACTTTACACCATAAAAGTTCATTTTCATTCATCAGTTTCTTCAGACATATTCCTCCTTGGAGTGTGTGTGTGTGTGGACAGCTTTAATATGATGGCTTCAATATAATTGCTTTGACCTGGTTCACTAGGCTATACAATACATTGCTAGTAATTTTAGCTTTTATACTGTGTAGTTAACAATCCAGATTAAAATTTTTAGTCTAATGATTTTGTTCTGATAAATAATTCATTTTATGTAAATACATCTGATTTGCCATCTTTAAATCCTGTAGGACAAAATTCCTTAACATGTTGGGGCTAAGATTGGATCCAGCCATCCCCAGGATCCTCTCTGGGAAGGATTACAAGGGGGTCTTTGTGGCAGAACTTCTCTAAAAACCCTCTTGGATCTGTCTGGATGTATTTTCCTCTTAATGTTTCCAGCAGACTCACATTTTGTTTTCTTCTTGGAACTGGAACATCACATACTCAGGCAGAGGGGAAGTAACAATATCCTTGGAGGAACATTATTTGCACCAAAATATGGATACAAATAGCTGGATGTGACACAGAAATAATTTTCACATCACTTTTGCAAGACATGTTTTGTCCGGTGGAAAAAATCTATGCCTTCCTTGACTGCAGCATAAATGATTCCAGAGTCAGTTAAAGCTTTTAATTTTATTTTTTAAAATGTTGTAAATATAGGTCATTATTTATACACTTTTATTTTTCTGTAAGATAGTTAGCAATGTCTTCCCATCATCATCATTTTGTCAAAGGTAGGTATTAATGCTTTTTCCTCAGCTGAGATATTGTCTCCCTCTTCTGATAAGCAGAAGGTTTGGTCCTTTGCCTGACATTACAAAGGCCAGTCTTACAAGAACTGTAGCAATATATTTTCTTTATTGAATGGGGTTTGAGCAACAGTTCTATCAGCAAAGGTGTACTCTTTGTCTCCTTTCACTGTGTCTTCTAGGGTTGCTGCTCAGTCTAAAATATAAATCTGTGATGACAAATACCTTACACTTCCACTTTTGTCACATTACCAAACCAGCTGTAAAGCAGATTTTTGATGTTTGATAGAAATTTCTACAGGCAAAGCTCACCTTTTCCAATCTTTGCACGAAATTCTTCTCTGTGGGGTAGCTCAGCATGTGCCTAAGGTTTACCACACTAGGTCTTAATTTAGGTGTACATCAAAATTTAGGTATTCATCAGAATTTAGGTTTTCATCAAGAGTGTTCATGAGAATCTGCTTTTGTGGGTAACTCCTTCTATGCACCTGACTGCATAGATGAGGTTGTTGCAGAACTAGCTTTAGTTGTGCTGCACTGACTGATAAAAATAAGCCTTTCTTCCACTGAATTAGGCGCATTTACTGAACCTCTGCTTGCTTCTGAGGGTTGTTAAGGCTCACTCAAACCTTATTCCTTCACATGGGTACAAGGTGCTGCACCTAAACCTGCCTGGGCATCTGGAACTTGCAAAAGGGCTGCTCTGAGCTCTGCATTCACCACTGCATTCACCACTATACCACCCGGATAACTTTGATACCTGGCTGTGGTATGACAGCCACCACTGTTTCATCCTGCACTTTTTTGTGGTTCTCCTTGATTTAGTGAATAACTTGACATGACGCCACCTTTGTGCCTGGGTCTTTGCAAGTCGTGCACATCACTTCTGTTTTTTGCACCCATTTCAGGGAACGGCTGTGGTCTCCTCCACAGATTAATCCCAGAGTTTTGCCCTCTACCCCTGAAAAGACTGGACTACAATCATATCTCCATGTCTAAAAACAACCTTGCAACCCTATCTTCTGCAAAGTTTTGCTTTTCTTTCAACTGTTCTGTGGTACCACCCTGCTGCCACTCACTGCTGCAGCCTGTCATCACCATCTGACAACCATAGAGATGTTGCTGCTCTTTTATTTGATCTCACAAATGGTACTTCTGAGCTGCACTGTCATGGAATTTCTGACAACATAGGTAAAAATTTGTTTCAGAAGTAACCAGGGATTTCCACTGGGCTCACAAAATGGAGCACCTTTGTCAGGAGGCGCTGTTTATTTCTCAAGGTGTTGGAGGTTCTGTGTAGCTCAGGCAGTGTTCATTAATAAAATTCAAAGACTCTGTTTTGAGTTTATGACCTCCCCATGACATGAATGCTCCATGGTAACATGTCAGATTACTCTGAAGTTAACGCTTAAAACTGGGAAATAGAGATTTTTGTAAGCTAGAGAGACACTTCAGTATGAAAAATTAGTATCCGCACTGTCCTCTATGATTAAGTCTTCTTACTAGAATGTTAAAGCAAAATATTCTAATTCCATGATAATATCTGAGATACTGAACACCACACTTTATCTCATAGGAAAAATAACCTGTAATTTATTATAGTTAATTTGATCTTTTTCAAGCAAAATATCAAAACCGACTTAAAACTCAATGAATAGCCTAAGCAACTTTAAAAGTTCCTTAAGTGAGGAATAAAAATGTCATTTTTCAGCCAACTAATCAGAGACTTTTTTCCTACGTGTCTACAGACATGGATACAAATATAAACAGAGTGTGCAACCTCAGGAGAGATTGCTAATAGGTTTTTCTTAATTTCTGGTGGCTTTAATGCTGTCTTTAACCAAAAAGTCTCAAAGAACAGTGAAACTTCAATCAGATCTACTCTGGAGTATTCTCTGCACGGAATATTATTAATTTCCAAACCAGAAAATAAATTATTTCTTGCATGGCAAGCTTTCTGTGGAACTTGATGAGGCAATGTGCTTATGAATATTTTAATGTGTATTACACAGAAATATCTATGCGTGTATTTTCAACTTTTGGTAAGAATTCCTTTCATATCTTCTGTACATAGGAAACAGATATTCCAGATTAACTCAAGCTCCTGGAATTCAGATGCACTTGACAGGAACTGGACTCCTCACCAAGTGAGCAACCACAGTTCTGTGTCTGGAAATCATTACACATCTGCTACTTATATGTGCTTCAGCATGACTCAAAAAGAGCTGCAGAATTGTTCTCACAGCCTAAATTATTTCAGATCTCTTTTTTCCCCACTCCCATTTGCAAGTCAGCCTTATTCCATTTAATAAGAAATGACTACACTCAGATCCACTCATGCAGCAAAAGCAGTGACAGCCAACACAGTAAAGACCTTTTTTTCTCCACTTTAGCTAGGGAAGTGCAGCTAGATAGGCAGCCTGAAAAAAAAAATTCAACAATTCTGCTTGTGGATTAGGACGTGTCTCTTTTCTGACGGGTTCCTCAGGAGCATGGGCAAGCAGAATAGCTTTTTCCTTCCTTCCCATAATGACATTTTTCTCTTTGAAAGTTTCTATGCAGCCCTTCAAAATCAGCAGCAAAACCGAGACCTTTAGAAATAAATTATTTGCTCTTTGAAGAAACACACAACCCTGAAGCTCTGTATTGTTAATTTGTTACAGTCTACCAAAAAATAAAATATAATAAAAATAAAAGGGCATTTTATTGTGTTTCTTACCTTAACTATGAGTGTTGTTTGTCTGAATTCACTAATTCGTGCAATCCATGAAAATAAGTCTTCTTCCCCTGCCGAGTGACATTTTTTTTTTCTATTTTTACACTTCCAGCTATACAATCTCAATAGTTTAACAGTGCATCATTTCCCAAGCACTCATTTTCCTTCTCACTCTCTGTCTTTTAACTGCATCACCTGTCATGGACTGCCACTAAAACTACAGGAGAAACAAGCATTTAAAATACCTCTGGTTGTGCACAGTACTGCAAGAGAGAGAAAAGAGGGGGGGAACAAAAGGAAGATAAATCCTCCCATTGCCTTGACTTTCATCAGTAATTCAGAATGCTAAAAAGATTCTTTCTAGACCTTGTGTATTTGTTAGGTAGGCCTTGTAAGCTCAGTTTCAGGTCTTTGTCTTGCCTGACACCTTATTACCTTTGACAAGAAACATGGGAGGGGTCCCCAGGCAAGGGGAGTGAAAATTAATAATGACTTGCATTGAAGGTATTCTCTTTCTGCCATTCATATTTTCCTCCACTCGATTTTCATATAAAAAGTGAAAAACAAAGATAAGGGCTGTGGACTTTTCAAAATTTCTTCCCTGCAGTCCCTATGGATGGCTGGACACCGCTCAGAGGAAAGCTCCTCCGGCATCAAAAACATTTGATCCTCCATTTTTATCCTGAATAATCTTCCACATCAACAGAAGAAATAAAGGCTTCCTACCATATTATAAATTCCTACCAGGATTGATTTAATAAATCAGAGCCCTTGGGCTGGAAATCCTGTGCCAATGGGCTCAGAGTTCATGTGCTCCTAATGTGGTGAAAAAACCAAGACAGTTCTTCCATAATTCTCTAGTTTTTTAAATGGATTAATACATCAGTGTATTTACAATCAGTGCAAGTAACACTTCCATGGTTTTTGTAAGTTAACAGCTAGACTTTTAAAGTATATGTTTAACTCCTCTCAAAGCCAAATTACTGAGTCTTAATTGCTTTCCTGCATTAGCATGTGAGAAGTATCAGCTGTGTGTTTTAAATGTACTTTTAAGAGTGACAATTTGTGGCTCAGGTCTTGTTATAAATCCATTTCAAGTCCTGTAAGATTTTTTTTTTTTTAATTAAGCCATGCAATACATGTCACAGCTACTACAATATAAACTACAGAACAGATTATAACATAAATGTAAGTAAACATCTGTGGAGATGGGAATATTTGGAAAAACAGTAGTATCACACAATTAAGTACTGTTTATATAATGACAGTACCAAACAAATAATTTTTAATACCTCTTCTTTTTGTATCGAGTTTATATCAATAGCACTTCTAAATAAGAAGAAAAATATTATCTCTGGGAAGTAGTTGCTGAAATAAATCTAAGAATGAAGAAGTTCTAAGTATTACCCAGGTGGAAAACCATTTTGTATTATAACAGACATTAAAATTGCGGTTACATTAAAATACATTAAAATAATATACATTTGGAGGTGTGGGGGACTCAGTTCTAGAAAGGGTTCAGTGAAGAAAAGCTCATGATAAAATGAATGTAACCAAGATCTGAAGGCAAATTACAAAGAAATTTTATTATTCTCTCCCCCTCTCTCTCTCTCAAGAGGATGAATACTCGTAGTCTGTTTGATGAACAAATGGAAGGAGAAACTTCCAAACTGTTACTTTAAAGAGAAATTTACTCTTGTTGAATTGTGTCACCTCTGTTAGACACATGATACAAACAGGAGCAAAGGGATTTATTGAGAATATAAAGTGTTAAACCTTTGCTGCCACAAGAACTGATTTAAACGTGTGGGTAGTGGTGAGGGAGAATTTTATTATTGGTTTCTGTGGAAAAAGTAATATATTGGTAAGGGAAATAGATTCTAATACCGCAACTGTTATGGACCACGAGAGAGATGTGAGAAGTGTCAGAAATTCAGCTTTGAAACTGCAGCATGAAGGGTGGTGTTTCACCACTTGATGTCACTGTAGCATTTGATTTTTGCAATTCCTTGCCCATTTTTAGTAGCTGGTGTTGTCTCTGGAATTTTTTTTTTTAAATTATCATTTTTATCATGGTCATCACTGCTGTTTTTAATCAAGAATGAAAGGTAGCCCCTAATAGCCCTCAAATCTAACAATTAATCTTCCTGAGTATTAAACAAAGAGCATAAAGCCTTGGGCACCAAACTGTAATGAGATGATTCAGGGGTGGATAGACCTTGCAGACTTCAAGGTTTGGAAATCTGTCAAATCTGCTATTGTAGCTATTGGAGAAAATGATCAAGTTACAATCCTCTTCCCTTTACATCTATAACCCTTTCCTGACACTGAACGCTCTATGCACATCTTTCTCTCAGTGACACAGGCAGCATTCAGGTAAACTAATTTCAGACAGTGATTGCCTCTGTGCTACGTACAGTAATTTCACTACTATAAGGCGCACCCTTTTGACTCAAATTTTCCCCCAAACCTGGAAGTGCGCCTTGAAGTCCAGTACGCCTTATATGATGGACAAAGTTGCGAAATTTTCCAACCCGGAAGTGCGAGCTGCGAGTGGGGGTGGTGGCGCAGGAGCCCCAAGCCACACGGAGGGGCAGAGAGCCAGCAGCCCTAGCCCAGCAGGAGCAGGGCGGGGAGACAGGGGCAGGCGAGGAGGCAGGGGAGGGCAGGGAGGTGGGAAGACGGCAGCCCCAGCCCAGCAGGAGCGGGGAGGGTAGACAGGGACCTGGTGGCCCCAGCCCAGCAGGAGCGGGGAAGGTAGACAGGGAGCCAGTGGCCCCAGCCCGGCTGCAGCAGGGCGGGGAGGCAGGAAGACGGCAGCCCCAGCCCAGTAGGAGCAGGGAGGATAGACAGGGAGCCGGTGGCCTCAGCCCAGCAGGAGAGGGGCGGGGAGGCAAGAAGCCAGCGGCCCCAGCCCGGCTGAAGTGGGGCGGGGAGACAGGGACCCGGTGGCCCCAGCCCGGCTAGAGCGGGGCAGGGAGGGTGGGGAGACAGGGAGCCGATGGCCCCAGCCCAGCAGGAGCGGGGCAGCGAGGCAGGGTCAGTGTGTGGGGAGGGAGGCGAGTGGCCCCGACTACCGCGTGGGGAGCGAGGGAGGGAGGGAGGGAGCCGGTGGCTATCCCAAGCCAACTCAGAAGTGCGAGCTGCAGCCGCGCCACAGCAGCTCTGAGCCACCCCGGACCGCGGGCAGCCCCTGTTATTAATTCATTACTTTGTTGCGTGCCGCGTGGCTCCTCGCTGCAAAAATAAAGTGCGCCCTATAGTCCGGTGCGCCTTATATGATCAACAAAGTTGCGAAATTTGCCGACTCCCGGGGGTGCGCCTTTTAGTCCGGTGCGCCTTATGGTCGTGAAATTACTGTACATAGAATATCAGATAAGAATTTCTGTGTCTCCCATTGCCCCCAGATATTAGGAAAAAGTGGGAAACAGAAAGAGAGGGAAAAGAGAGAGAAGGGAGGGAGGGAGGGAGGGAGGGAGGGAGGGAGGGAGGAAGGAAGGAAGGAAGGAAGGAAGGAAGGAAGGAAGGAAGGAAGGAAGGAAGGAAGGAAGGAAGGAAGGAAGGAAGGAAGGAAGGAAGGAAGGAAGGAAGGAAGGAAGGAAGGAAGGAAGGAAGGAAGGAAGGAAGGAAGGAAGGAAGGAAGGAAGGAAATGCCCCTCTAAAGTGAGAATATCCTGAAATTGAGGCTAGCAGATGAGAGCATGCTGTACCAGCCAGAGAGCACACACATCCCTTGATGCCCATGTGTAGCCAGCTGCAAAATTTCTCATCCAAAGGCTACAGCCACACAAATGTCTTACAGCGATTCTTTAACAGATCTGTCTCTGTTCCTTTCCTGGCTGCCTTGCCAGGGCTGCTGTGGTGGGGTGACCTTGGCCAGGTGCTCAGAGAGCCACCCTCCCACTCCCCCTCCTCCTTAAACCAGACTGCAGGGGGAAAATAAGATTAAAAGCTCACAGGTCAAGATAAGGACAAGGAGATTACTCACTCTGTTACTATCATGGGCAATACATGAGGAGGATTAATTTAATTTATTGCCAGTTAATAGCAGAGGAGGATAAAACTCCTTCCCCAACACCACCACAAACTGCAGTGGGAGGAGGACGATCTCCCTCTGCAGAGCTGTTTTTCTTACATTTGTCCCACTCCTGTCTCTCACAGCTGTTGTGCAGTGTTTTCTACTCTCTCTCACCCGTTGTACCAGAGCTGACACGATGGGCTCAGCTCTTTCCCCACAGCTGATCCCTTCTGGAGCTGTCTGACACAGGGCATTCCCCAGTCTCATCTCACAGGAGCCATCCCTGCAGCCCACTCACTACCAAAACCATCTTTTTGGTCTCCAGTGTTTGCTGAACACACATAGCTTTGTACTTGGTCCCCAGCAATCTCTAAGTAAAATACAGAAACGGACACTCAAGGTAAAATTTATGTTACACACATTGTGTGAGCAAAGTTTCCTTACGTATGATTTTCCTCTTTTCAGTCTTTCCTTTAAACTTTGGCAGTGCTCTGTTAAATTCTGACATTTACTCCCATGCAAGGGAGCCTGAAGGGAGGGAGGTTTGAAGTCCAGCATGATGGCTAGTGTTCAATTCTAGTCAATTTAATCCAATTTCTAAATAAGTGGCTCAATGCAGCACTGGCCAAGATACAGCCTCTATGAAACTGGTCAAATGGGTCACAGACAGAAACAATTAATGCCCACAATTACCTTACATTGCTGTATTGAGCCAATTAATATACATCCAGGGATGTTACATTTACTGTGGAATTTTGTCTCTTTCACTTATTCTGTAAAACTACTTCAGGGTTTTAAATTAAATACAAATCCCTGACTCCTTGCCTCTGTTTTAATGTGTTCAGGATGGGTTTTTTTCCCTTTTATTCTTAAACTTGTGTATTAACTGAGGCCACAACAGTATCATTGGTGAAAGTGAGTGGGAGAATGAAAATACTGATGTGGAAATGCATCCTTATTTTAACAATATCAGATGAAGAAAAAGGATCAAGACTGTAAACCACGTCAGGCATTCTTGAGTAACAGACCAGACTTTATGAGAATAATGTGTGCAGCTGTGACCTCTGAAAGCACCTCCTGAATCCTGCAGGGAGTTACAGTACTGATGAGATATTTCTCTGAGGAAATGCAAGTTCAGCTAAGCTCTTTTGGGTGTCTAGCTCGCTATTGTAAATTACTTTCATACAGAACCCAAATGCAGCATGGAGCCTGGGAACTATTTTTTTTTTGCCAAGCCCTTTCCAAGACAGATTTTTTTTTTTTAATGCACAGATTTGGAGCTTTTCCTTGAAAGAGGCCTCCCTGCTGTGTGACAAATGTGTGCTTGTTGAGCTGCAGGTAATGCCACACCACCCACGGTAGAGTTCAGGCTTTACATTTCACCCTCTCCAGACCAAGGTTTTTCTGACCACTTCTGGTAGGTTGCCAGTTTTCCATTCTGAAATTAAAAACCTGGCCATTATGCTCTCTGGTGCAACTAGACTCTAAGATATCTGTCATAAAAGCTAAACTTATTTTTTCTTTTTCTTTTTCTTTTTCTTTTTCTTTTTCTTTTTCTTTTTTTCTTTTTCTTTCTTTTTCTTTTTCTTTTTCTTTTTCTTTTTCTTTCTCTTTTTCTTTCTCTTTCTCTTTCTCTCTGTCTTTTTTCTTTTCCTTTATCAATTCTGTCTTTTGTGAAGCATTTGGGTTGATTTGGTCTTCTGGGGGCTGTGAATGATATTAACTAGAGAAAAGGGAGGAAGGCTTTGTGAAATAAGGGCCTAATTTTCTTATTTCAGGATATGATGCTTTTTTCCTGTGTTAGACCTCTTGAGTCTCTACAGGCTACGAGGGGTTGATAATTCAGGCCCATGCAGGTGCTCATTCTGGAAGCAGCTGACCTAAAAAACTGTCAGGAGTGTTTAGCAAAAAACCTGTTTGTGCCTCCAACCAGTGCTTCTGATAATGTTGTGGGAGTCTGCAACCATAAATAAATAAACAAATAAATAAATAAATAAATAAATAAACAAACAAATAAATAAATAAATAAACAAACTTTATTCAAATTACGATCCCTTTTTTTCCTCACATGCTCAACTGAGTGTGACTGGTATCTCTTATACTTAAAAAAAAAAAAAAAAAAAAGCTTGTAAAGTGCCAGAAAGGCAGACTAACTTCCACTTTGTGAGTAGTCCTTTTAATAACAGAAGTGACCGATATTACCTACTGGCCAAAAACACTACAGATCTATATATTTTCTCTAAAGCTTTGAAAATCATTGTGAAAAATGAAGAAGTGGGAGTTTTATTTTGTCAGCCATTCAATGTATTGAGAAAATGAGCACCAGCTTGGCATTTCTGTTCACAGGTTTTGTTCACTCATTGCTGGGAATTTTCTGTGTTGGCTATTACCTAACTTCAGGCCTGCTATTCTAAGACTGATGAAACTTGGCTGTAAGTGATACTGAGGCCCAAATTTTTGCTGCAAGCAGTAGTATGGAAAAAGTGCATCTTTATAGGAATTCCTTTCAAATGGATAACTTAGAATTGTGGCATTCATGTGAAAACTGGAAGCAAACAAAAAAACCACTCTGCTTTAAAACACGCTCTATTTATGAACTGGTATCTTTTTATTACATTGTTTATAAATAGAAGAGATAAATCTGTAGCTAAAAGCTGTGTGCTTATGCCACACTGTATTTTGTTATTTGATTTCAGTTTACTCACTCCCACACTCACAGAAAACCTGCCCAGTGAGATAAAATGTCTGAATTTCTAAAAAAAACCACCTTTTAAAGTTCTGTTGCACATGCAGACATTCCAGAGGACACAGGATGTGTGTGTTCTGCTTTTCTATGCAGGATGGCTGTGTAAAATCCTGTGCTGAAGCCCCTGGGCTAAATGCTGCTCTCAAACCAAGTTGGTTTTTGTGCATACAAAGAGATCACAGAAACTCTCTGCTTTTGCAGGAAAAGCTGGGAATAATGGCTTAATAGAGATAACAAAATTTTCAGTTCTGAATAGCTCTGATCAGCCAGGCTGGTTATATACAGTGAAGATACAATAAAGTAGATTTAGATTTGATTGTCCATGGCTAGGATGGAGAAAACACTTCTGTTTGGGTCAATATATTGTAGTTAAAATTAATCTCAATTTAACAGAAAAAAAATTGTAGTTCTATATTATTATTATCATTATCATTATTATCATTATTATAATTGTTATTATTTTTTTCATTATTATTCATTATCACCATTATTATGAAAAGAAGTATTCCAATATAAAGTAAGTTGTATATCTGGAAAGCCAATAAAAACTTCCTTTTTTTCCCCCTTTCACTGAGAATGCATTCTTGGGGAAAAAAGAAAAAACAAATCAAAAATAAAAAGTGATGAAAGAGAACAGAAGTCCAGAAGCCTACAAGTTTTTCATTGTCCCTAACATCCTTACTTCAAGATCTCAAAATCTACAGCAGTGAGATGCTGCTCTATCATCCCAGTTAGGTTTTTTGTACACACACAGTAATATAAGCTGTGGAATTATTTCTCAGTGACAAAATCTCAGCAGACCATTTATTTTTATAAAAATACAATTCACTGACAAAATTTAAACACATGCATTCATTCTCTAATGGCACTGGAATAGCAAATAATGGAGATAATAATTTTGTTTTAAGACATGTAATATTTTACCTTCATGATTGATTTTTCTGTTCCAGAGGGAGACAAAAGACAACTACACGTTCTTCTCAGAGACTCACCTCATCATGGACAAACTGGATGTGATATATAAATGAAAAAACGTTTTCCCAACTGCACATCCATGGAGCAGCTCTGTTACCTCTCTGAATGTTGCAGACCAGTGTCATCTTCTAACTTAGATCAGACTTTGTGGTTTGAACAGTCTGAAGTACTCCTAAATATGAAGCACCAGAAATCCAAGTCAGTATTTACTTTGGGAGCAATCGACACAAAACATAACAAAAATCTCCAAAATCTTCAGGTTTACTTAATTGTTTCACAGTTACTGGAATGCAGTGGGAAAAAAAAAGTTAAATATTTTGACCATTTACAATCTGTTTCCTGTTGGATCTCTTTCATCTAAATGTGCCACATCTGTGTTATTGCTAAATGTTTCTTCATGAGTATTGTTACAAATTCTGTTTAATGAGTTAAAAATTGTGTATTTCCAAGTGCAAACACACAATCCATTTTTATTAACATGAAAAAATGATTCCAATATATTAATGTGCAGCTTTTAGACAGAGTGACCAGGCTCATTTTGCCTTCCTACTCACATATTTTTACCACCTAGCAATTAACCTTTACTAACTGCTTTATTGAAACTAAACACTTACTTGCGAGAGCACATTTGAAGCGAAAATGTTCTTCCAGAATATCTTTCTATTTTGTAAAACTTTTCAGTTAAACATTTTTTTATGCAGCCTTTTGGTCACAAAGAATAGCAATGCTGTGAAGAGCAATTAAAGATGTGCTAGGAAGAAAATATTGAATGCAAATAGAAAAACTACCAATTTCTGATTAAATAGGAGTTTTAAGTGAAATTAAGTCTGAGACTGGTTAATGTGGTGGCCCCCAAGCGCCCTGTCATTTCCACAGGAAGGACAGGTAAGGAAAATAAAGCAAAAATAAGATGGAGACAGAGAGATTACTTATCAACTGTCTTCACAGGCAAAACAATTAATTGTAACAGAGTAGAATAGTCAGAAACAAAAAAATAATAATTAAAAAACCCCAAACAAACAAAAAACCACAAACATCATCAACAACAACAACCACAATAAAACACCCCCTTCTCCCCAAAAAAATTTAAAAGACCCCCCCCCCCTTACACCCCAAAAAGCCACTCCACATTCAAACACCTCTACCCTCTGTACCTAAAAACCTGAAAACTCTTCTTATGAAAACCCAGAAGATGGCTTCACATGCACTTCTTGTGCCTGTGTGAATATTCATCTCCTTTAGTTTATGATCACATTAAAGGATTTAATTTTCACTGGGATTTCAAAATTGCATATTACAAATGTATTAGCAGGGTTTAATTTTCACCAACTGGTAGTGTAAAAGTCTTCTCTTAATTTAGGTATTTGCTACTGATATTTGTAGTTTTGTGTATTTCTTTTTTTTTTTTTTTTAGGTGTTTTGTTTAGTTATATAAACCAGGAAGTATTTAATTGAACAAATCCTATTGCAAAAGAAAGCACTGAGAACATTTTTGCTGTTCTGTTTCAAAGCCACATTGAGGATGTAAACACACTGGCACACCGCCTACATCTCAGGAATTAATGACTTTTAAAACAGGTATTTGCAGTGTTGGAGTCAGAGTGGCAGGATGAACACTTATGACATAGAACGGTAATTATCTGAAAAGTTTCTCAATTTTTTTCAGGTAAATTAAACCCATCTTTCATCCAGTGGAAGCATCCAGATGAAAAACATAAAGTTACTGCATCCCTCCTTGAGGTTCAGCTCCATCCTAAGCAGCAGAAGTGTTCCTGAATAATGAATAATGAAAAAAATGCCCTTTCCAAGTGAACATCCTGTTGGGCTGGAACATACTATGCTGTGGAACAGATTGCTTAGTCTTATCACTACCAATTAGATTCTTTAAAAAAAAAAACAAAAAAAACCAAAACAAACAAAAATCCTGGAAGAGTTCAGAGTCTTTTCTATTGTGAATTCAGTTCGTGATGAGGTGAAGAGGCCATGACGACCTCGGTTGCTTTAATTAAACGTACACCTTGAAATAAATATTCTCCATGTGTTTAACTTGCTCATCACAGCAGGAAAAACAGAATGGATTTCACAAACAAATTAGGTGACATTTTCTGAAATTTTTGCACCCTATCTGTGCAGCCAGTAAATGGTAAACAGGTATTGTCATGAAGAATCCTAATAAAAGTCACTTACAGCTACAAAAGCATGGAAGCATCCACTGGAGGAGGGAGGGAATAATTTCCCACAATTTATTCAACGTGGTTATTAAAACACTGCACATTTTGTTTTCATAGAAATGTGCTTGCTACAAACATGGCAGGACTCTGTCTTCTCAGAATAAAGCTTCTACATTCAGAGATGGATCTTCTCAGCCTTATCTAGACTTAGAGTGATGAGACTCCAGTCACACAGAACTGCAGTAGCACAACAAAAAGCAGCTGAAGGCTGCCATAAACCAGAATTGTTCTCTGTTCCACTTGATTATATGATTTTTGAGTCTATATGGAGGCGATATTTTGAAGGTGACATGCTCAATCAAAGGGTGTTTTTCTCTCTGTCAGCTTATTTGGTTTTGGTAAGGAGAAAACTGAAGGTGTGCAAAAAAAGACAAAAGGCGACCATGACTGAAATTAGCCTTTAACCAAGAACTTTTCTGTTATTTGCCATGGTCTTCCCTACCGTCCCTACTATGCCTGAAATGAGAAAACAAAAAATGTCCTTTACAGCTGAGCCTGCATTTAAGATGGGGATGGGAAGACATGACTCAATACAAAATATTCATTTAGGAAATCCAGATATGGGACTGTGAATCAACTGGCTTTTTTTTTTTTTTTTTTTTTTTTTTTTTTTTGGTTTTTTTTTGAGTAAACGGCACTGTTACCTGATTTATCTTATTGGGCCTGCTTCTGGATATTGTGTAAAGTGCCCAAATTAATTATCCTTCTGAAGTTAAAGTCATGGTGGCTTTTGTAGAGGTTATGCTGACATAGAGAACTCCTTCATGTGAGTTACTGGAGGATTACATTCTCCCTGTTCCACAGTTATCCTTAGCTTCAGCCCAGGAACTCCCTGTAACCCAGTGAAATCCCATAGATATGATTTAGTTGCAAATAAGATGAAAAGCAGCTTTTTTGCAGAACAGGGTGTGACCAGTGCTATGCATCATTAAATGCAATAGGAAATGAGGTAAGAACAGCACAGAAAGAAGCACACTATAATTTATCTCATTTCCACTGGATTTCTTGAATAATTCTGACACACTGCAACAGGAATGTCCTGAGGGACCAAAAAGGCAAAGAGCTTTAACTGTTCCTGCTCCTTCTTCACCTTTGTGCCTTTTCTTCTTCTAAGTGAAGACAATAGGAAATTGAAGTCCATGAGTGAAATTTTTAAGGAGCCATCCAAAGGTGCAGAAAAAAGTCAAGTAGGGTTTTCAAAGGCCTTACTCGATAACTGATAATGAGAATGGCTAATTGATAATGAGAAGCAGGTTCCAGTGATTTACATTGCAGTTAAGTGTCCAAGCACTGGAAATCCAATTAGACCACAACAGGGATTTTGAATGAGGTACTGATACTTTGCAGTACTCTGGTAAGATGGTCTAAAATGCATAAAGGAAAAACAGTGCCCATATATGAGCCTGTTAATGGTGGGAGTGAAAAACTGCACCTCTTAAATTTATTGGGTGTTCAGGGCCACATTGCCAAGACCATAAATGGCTAGCTGTGATGTATCTCTTCTCAGGAAAATCACAGCTATGTTTGCTTTCCTAGTGTCAAGATGTTTCCAGTAGGAGTGATTTATCAACTGTGCTTTTTCATTTTTGTTAAAATATACCTATCCAGCAGCTGGTATGTGCTGAAGAATTATGAGACATCTGTTTGGATTTGTTTTGTTTTCCTAATCAGTAATTAACAGTACCTCAAGCACTGGTATTACCATACAATAATGCCATCAGCTTAAAGCCTGTTAGTGCCCAGATGTCCTTGAGTAGGGGATGCTAAGTGCTCTTTATTCTACTAACTCAGAACCACATAATGGTTGGAGCTGGAAGGGATCTCTGGAGCTCATCCAGTCCAACCCCTTGCCCAGGCTGGGTCACCAGGTGACATAGGATCACATTCAGGTGGGTTTGGGGTGCTTCCAGAGGGGGATACTCCACAACCTTCCTGGGAAGCGATCCCAGTGCTCTGACCCTCCATGGAAAGTTCTTCCTCCTGCTGGGGCAGAACGTGTGTTTTAGTTGATGACCACTACTCCTCATCCTGTCACCGGGCACCATTGAACAGTCCGACACCATCCACTCATGAACTACCCTGGAGATATTTATACGCACTGGTGAATTCCTCCATAGCCTTGTCTTCCCACATCTTTATTTACTTACACCCTTAAAGCTTGTTAGCTCCAGGATGTCCCTGACTAGGGGATGCATCCGCTGCCTGTGCCACTGACGACAATGGACCTCCTTTCTCTCTGATCAGGCCTGAAAGCACGCAGAGATTGCACCCCAAAGAACACTCGTCTTAAGGCAAGCACCTCGCAATGTTTGCGCCGAGCACCGCAAGCTCCCAGCAGCGGCCTGGGGCCCGCTGTAATGCGGGTAACACCCGGCTTTTCGCACCACGACGCACTCCGCGGGGCAGAGCCGGGAAGGAGGCGGCACGGCCGGGCCGGGCCCTCAGCCTGCCCGCCCCGGACGGACGCGCCGGCCCGCCCCGCCTGCCCGCTCCGCCCTTCCGCCGGGACATGGCGCAGGAGCTGCAGGGTATGGACGGCGATGTGGAGGATGGCGAGCTGTCCGGCTCCGACTCGGACATGCCCGGCGCCGGCTCCCCCGGACAGGTGAGGCCAGGCAGCGGCCGGAGCGCCGGGCAGGGGAGCGCTGGGCCGGGGGGCTGCGGGACGGGCAGGCCGCGGAGGCCGCGCCTGAGGGGCTTTGTCGCGCCTGAGAGGATTTTACTGGTTTGGGGCTCTCGTTCCCGGTCCGGTGGCTCGTCCCGGGGCTGCTGTCCTGTCGCTGCTGCCGTGACTGTCTCTGTGCCGGCACCGCCGGGGCCTCCCCGGGGAGCCGGGGCCGCGCCGGACGCGTGGCGCGCGGGAACAATGGGGATAGTGGCGACCAAAGGGGCGAACCCTGGGCGACCGCGGGAGAGCCCCGGCCGCTGCTGGCCCCGGGAGTCCGCGGCTCGCCTCAGGAGCCTGCTACTCTCCGTGCCTGCATAGAGATGCCACCGCTGCCCTGTGTTTCCCTGTGTCCCGTTATGGCCTCCCCCGCCACCAGCCCGGAGTCCCCAGCACAGCAAGGAGCTGGAGCTGCTTGAGCCAGGCCAGAGGAGGCTCCAGGATGAGCAGAGGGATGGAGGAAAGGCTGGCACAGCTACCATTGCTCAGCCTGCACAGGAGAAGCTTTGGGGTGACCTCAGTGCGGCCTTGCAGGGCCTGAAGGAGCTGCAGAAAACATGGAGAGAGACAATTGCCGAGGGCTGCAGGGACAGGACACAGGGAATGGCTTCCCACTGCCAGAGGGCAGGGCTGGGTGGGATATTGGGCAGGAATTGTTCCTTGGCAGGGTGGGCAGGCCCTGGCACAGGGTGCCCAGAGAAGCTGTGGCTGTTCCTGGATCCCTGGCAGTGCCCAAGGCCAGGCTGGACATTGGGGCTTGGAGCAGCCTGGGACAGTGGAAGGTGTCCCTGCCATGGCAGGGATAGCACTGGATGATCTTCAAGGTTCTTTGCAACCTAAACCATTCAGTGATTCTCAGAGGATATGAGGAATATATTCTTTATTTAATTAATTAGTACTGAGTGTATGAGGTGTTCACGATGGTGTACAGACAGGAAAATATTTCAAACTAAGATTGGTGTGTGGTACTATATATATAATGAATTTTATTTTCTCCAGTTATTTTGATCTTTGCAATATAGTTCTGAGAAATGTAGTGCAAAAACAGGTTTTTTACAGAAATGTTCAGGGTTTTTTAAAATTTATGCTGATTTGGGGATTTTTGCATTACACTTGAAGTTAAAGATTTGTATTTCATAACACGGTAAGTTGAATACTTCTCTTTTCTGTTTGGAGAAAGAAGAAATGGCACCCATGCTGATGAAAGCAGTAAGGCTAAAAAAAGAATTTTCATTTCACCAGAAAGTGTAGGAAGAGATCTTATTTTGAAGCATCATGGAACAGCATATAACTTTATGATAAGAAATCAGTCAGGGAGCAGCTGGAATTAGGAGTAAAAGTACTTCTTGAGTAAATGTGTATCAGTGGAATGATGTTTTGGTGGGGGGAGTTTGTTCTAATTCATAAGACATAGTAATCCATGCTGTCTTGTTGGTTTAAAGGAGGAGAAATGGGTGCTTTTGTAAAGGTTCTGCTGTCCCCAGTTGGTCATGTGCTGTCCTGACTGAGGCAGGATGACAGAACACCCTTAGTCTGAGCACTGTCCCAGTTTTGTGGGTTCATTTTTTTATTTTTGGTCATTTGGTGTTCTTACTTGAAAGATGAACTTCTCTGCTGTTTGACAAACCTCTGGTCGTCTTGCTCTGGTATTTCACTGCACTTAGAGTTGCTGTGCATCTTGTGTCTTTGTCCAGTTTGGGTATATTCACCACTTTCCCAGTTCCGTAGTTATTTTTGCTCAGGAAAACTTGCCTTAAGGAGAAAAATAACTCCTGTTTCTGTGTCAGCCGTGCTGTATTTCATGTTCATGCATTCAAAATATAGGAGTTTCAAAGGTGCTGTGGCCCAAGAGATGCTTGTGGAGGACTGCGCAGCCACAAGGGTCAGAATTGCGTATTTTAGCTAATCGACAACTTGATAGCTCTTCTGGTTTTCATGAATAATGAGGTTTGATTCATTTTTAATTTCAGAAGCTGCACGCTGGCAGTGATTCCTGCAGGCCCTTCCAGAGCAGCCTCTCATCCTGTGCTCCCAGTGTTCCTTACAGGACCACAAAGAGCTTGGACTCCAGTGAGGAGAGTGCCTCCGACTCCGATGATGACAGCTGCCTGTGGAAGAGAAAGAGGCAGAAGTGCTTCAACGTCTCCCCTGCCAAACCTGAGCCCTTCCAGTTCAGCCAGAGCCACCAAAAACAGACTGCTCTGCGTGCCAAGAAGGTCAACAACATCTGGGGCGCGGTGCTCCAGGAGCAGAACCAGGATGCGGTGGCAACTGAGCTTGGGATTCTGGGCATGGACGGCTCAATTGACAGGAGCAGGCAGTCTGAGACTTACAACTACTTACTAGCTAAAAAGCTGATGAAGGAAGCCCAGCAGAAGGAGGCAGAGACTTTGGATAGGGAGCTGGATGAATACATGCACGATGACAAGAAGACATTGGCGGCAGAGGAGGAGAATGGGCAGGGCTTCCTCAAACGGAAGCGGCCCGTGAAAGACAGACTGGGGGAAAGGCAAGAGATGAAATACAAGGGAAGGTACGAGATAACAGAAGAAGATTCAGAGGAAAAAGTGGCAGATGAAATTGCTTATCGGTGAGTTTAATAATGTTGCATCTTCACTAAGCATTGATGGTTGATAGAAAGAGTGGGGGGAAGCTCCTCTGCTGCTAAATAGGTGTCACATTAGATCACAGAAAGCACTTCCAAAATCCTGGGGTATAAATGCATCGCTGTGGCTGGTGGTCTTGTAGAAACATCCTATTAGTACTGCCTCTTTCTGTGAATTTTTATATTTTTATTCTGAGAACCACCAGGATGGTTTGCTATTTGAAAGTAATGGCAAGGAAAAATATTGCTTCTCATTAGACAGATTTAGTAGTGCCCTTTTTTTGGGAAATACCTTATGGTTGTTTAGGCTTAGACAGCAATGCATACATGCTGTGGTCACCACAAAAATCTATTTTAAGTTTCAATCCTTTGAAACTGTAGATAGCTTGGGCAGTGCAGTGTTTTGGATGGAGTCAAATTGCCACATTCCTCTTTCACTGGTGCAAGGGAAGAAAATTATGTTAAATAGGGAACAAGAGCTAGATGATTTGCTGACAGTTAGCTTGACATTTAAATAAAGTCTGTGTTTATTGGTCATAGTTGTTTTTGTACATGTGGTATGACTTCAGAATCTGGCAATAATACCGCAATTAGTTATTACTGCTGTTACTTGTTCTGGGTAGTTGCTCATTTCTTAATTTGAAAATTTCAAGCATATTTCTTGCAATAAACTCCTTTTTGTTGTATAAAGCTTCACTGAAATAGGGCAGAAGCCTCTTTTTTCTAGTTGTAGTAGGAGTGGCATTGAGTTGCATCAATAGAGTTCTGGGTTTAGTGCAATTTTTTTGTTGTTTTCTTTGCTTTTTATAGATTATCATAGATCAGTCAATAAACTGATTTCCTCTTTGTTATACAGGTTTGACTGAAATGGCACATGATACAGGGGAACTTCTGTATTTCCTGTTTTCTCCAGTTGCTGATTTAACTGTATAAAAGTTACAGTAATTTCACGATTATAAGCTGCACCATTTTGACTGAAATTTTGCTCCCAACCTGGAAATGCGGCTTACACTCAGGAGCGGCCAATATATGAAAAAAGTTCTGAAATTTCCAAACCCGGAAGTACAAGCGGAGGTGCTGAGCAGAGCACCTGCCAGTAAAACCCGGGATTGCGAGATTGTTACAAATTGGGTTACTCTGTTGCGCCACGGGTGGAGGCGGGCTCTGTGCTGGCAGGGTTGGGTGGAAGGTGGGGGGCTCCCTCCTGCCGGCCCCACGGTGGGGGGAAGGCGGGGACTCCGTGCCTCTCCCTCACCACTGCCACCGCGGGTGAAGGTGGGCTCCGCGCCTCCCGCTGCCGCCAAAGGTGAAGGCGGGCTTTGGGCCTCTCTTTGTGCCAGGCCAGGGCAAGTGATCCTGCGATTCCGTTACTAATTTGCACGCGGGTCCTCCCTGCGAAAGAAAATGCAGTTTATAATCCGGTGCAGTTTATACATGGACAAGACCGAAACATTGCCGACATTCAGACATGCGGCTTATAATCGTGAAATTACTGTAATTTTAACTGCTAAGTGCACAAGAAGCTTTTATACTTTGATTTCAGAGATTTATGCAGGTGTTTGCAGTTTTTCCTATTTGGTTTGATATTTCACACATCAGTAGAAGAAAAATAACCACTCAAGGCATTTTTATTGAAACAAGTTTTAAAAAATGCATGCTTTAGAGAAAAGACATGCCTCAAAAGCTCAGTATTTTGAAATCTGTTTCAGTAAACCATTTGAACTCATAGAGTCTTCAGCACAAAGTGAATTATTCATTGTGGAAGTTCCACAGTCAGTTATACTCAAGGAATTATCCTGACAATAAATGTGCCTTTTTTTCCTTCCTTCTCTGTTCAGACTTTGTGAGCCAAAGAAAGACTTAATTGCTCGAGTAGTGAAAATAATTGGGAAGAGAAAAGCCATTGAGCTGCTGATGGAAACAGCTGAAGTAGAGCAGAATGGTGGACTGTTCATTGTGGTAAGGAAATTGTCTTCCTGTGGTTTGCCAGGGACAGGGAGGGCAACGCAGCTTTTTACTGGTAGAAAATTCACACAGTGCTGTGGAAGTCTGGTGCTGGATATGTTCTCCTGGACTTTTACGGCCTTCCCTTGCCGTGAGACTCCCCTAATAAACACTCATGTAACCTTCCGGCAGGATTTGAGCAAACAATAAGGTGAATGAACCTGGAAATTACCCAGGTTCTTGTGGTGAGGTTGGTGTCTGATCTGCAGGGATAACGTTGTGTCTGTTACTGCACTCCTTGGACTCTTTCCCCTCACGGACTTGATTTAAGGATTCCCAGGCTTGAATAAAAGCCAGCGTTTCCTATATACCATTTGCAGAGTAACTCCCAAAAGGAAAACTGTTGGCTTTATTTGGGGACCACTGGCTTGTGTATCAGCAGAGCAAAACTGAGCACTGATTTCTGTTACAAATCATCATAAAAAAACATATACTCTGTGGTCAAGTTGTCAATTTTTTATGCTTTTGTTCTTGTTGAATAATGAACCTCAGTGTAAAAAACACAGTGGGGAAGAAAAGCTGTGGGTGAGGAAAAAGTGGGTGAAAAGTAGGAATCCACTTGATTACCATGTTTAAAGTCTATCACTTGGAAGTAGAACAGAGGCAAAAAACAAGTAGGGAGACACAATCACAAAAAAACCCCACCAAAATAAATTTAAATTACACTTGAATTTAAAGGTTTGTATTTCATAACATGGTAAGTTGAGTACTTCTTTTCTGTTTGCTGTTTGAAGAAAGAAGAAATAGCACTTGTGTTGATGAAAGCAGTAAGGCTAAAGAAAGAATTTTCATTTCACTGGAAAGTGAAGCAAGGGATCTTATTTTGAAAGATCATGTGAAAAAATCCCAAAACCACCACCTCCCTCCTTCAAAAAAGAGAAGGCAACAAATTCCAGCCAGTTAGTTGTGCTAAAAGCATTCTGTTGTCTTGGTAGTTAAGTTAAAAGGTGTTTAACAGAGAAAATGAATGGACACAGCTCCTGGTGGCACAGGTTACAGTAATTCCGCGACTCTAAGGCTCACTGGATTATAAGGCGCACCTCCGGGAGTCAGCAAATTTCGCAACTTTGTATATTATATAAGGCGCACTGGACTATAAGGCACACTTTTCTTTTTGCAGTGAAGATCCCTGCCGCTTGCAACACAGTAACGAATTAGTAACAGAATCCCACGATCGTGGAGTTTACTGGCAGGTGCTCAATTTGCAAACATTTTTCACAGATCGGTGTAGCCTTTAAACGCAGCCCCAAGCGCCCTCCCTATGTGTGGGCCCCGGCACTCCCGCCTGCCCCCAGCTGGTGAGGCAGGGCTCGGGGTGGCCGCGGCTCACAGCTACCGCGCTTCAGGGCAGCCACGGCTCACACCTGGGGTTACTGCGGTTCAGGGTGGCTCAGAGCCGCCACAGCTTGGAGCGGCTCGGAGCTGCCCGCGGCTTGGGGCGGCATGGGGCTGCCCGCTCCCTCCCTCCCCGCGCGGCTCTTGCTGGCCAGGGGCTGCCCGCTCCCACCCCCGCTTGCAGCTTGGCTCATGGCTCGCACTTCCGGGTTGGCAAAATTTGCAACTTTGTACATTATATAAGGTGCACTTCCGGGTTCGGACCAAAATTTTAGTCAAAAGCGTGCATTGTATAGTCGTGAAATTACTGTACTTTGGAAGCAGATCAGGGTACACTCTTTGAAAGGCAGATCATAAAAGGCACCATGAAATGCAGGTGATAAAAAGATGTTAACGTACTTTTTCAAGAACCCACTTAAAACCTGAACCACCCCTGTTCTTGGAATTTTTAGATTATATAGTACATTATTTAGCAGGAAAATACCACATTTTGCACCAATGTCATCCAGTTTTTACTGGAAATATACTGCAAGTCTAAATTGAATAATAATATGATAATTAATACTTGTAATTTACAGAGGTTTCAAAGCTGAGCCCATTCCATGCACTGCTATTGCTGCACTGAAAACTCCTGGGTCAAACATGGTGGGGACAAACTTTAAAGTACAGGTTGTGTTTTCTGTGCCTTCAACAGAAATGCAAAATCCTGTTTGTAAAACAGACAAGTTGTAGCATTTCTGAGCACAATTATTAAAAACCCCGTGAGATTAACATAATTTTTTTAAATTTGTTTTAGACATTTTACTGGGCTCATGTGTTAGGAATGCTCTGAGTGACTACAGTAATTTCACTGCCATAAGGCGCACCTGAGTATAAGGTGCACCTCCGGGAGTCGGCAAATTTTGCAACTTTGTACACTATATAAGGCACACCGGACTATAAGGTGCGCTTTTTTTTTTTTTGCAGTGAGGAGCTGCGCTGCGCGCCACAGAGTAATGAAATAGTAACGGAATCGTGCAATCGCAGGGTTTACTGGCAGGTGCTCAAATTACAAACATTTTTCACAGATTGGCGTAGCCTTTAAACGCAGCCCCAGGCACCCTCCGCGTGCCGGGGGCCTCGGCACTCTCGCCTGCCCGCGGTGCCAGCTGGCGAGGTGCAGCTCAGGGCGGCCGTGGCTCGCGGCGGTCCAGGTTGCCTCGGGGCTGCCCGCGTCTGGGTTGGCTTGGGGTGGCCGCGGCTTGCGCTGGGCCAGTGGCTCCCTCCCTCCTTACCCACGCAGCTCGCGCTGGGCCAGCAGCTCCCTCCCTCCTTCCCTCCCTCCACGTGCAATTCGCGCCGGGCTGGACTTGGCGGCTCCCTCCCTCCTTCCCCACGCAGCTCGCGCCAGGCCAGCGGCGGCGGCTTCCTCTGTTTCCGCGTGCTTGGCGCCAGTCCGGAGCTGGCGGCGGCAACTCCCTCCCTCCCTCCCTCCCTCCCCATGCAATTCGCACTGGGCTGGAGCCGGCGGCCTTCCTCCGTTCCCATGTGCTTAGCGCCGGTCCGGAGCCGGCAGCGCCGGCTCCCTCCCTCCTTCCCCTCGTGGTTAGCGCCAGGCCAGTGGTGGAGGCTCCCTCCTTCTCCACTTCTCCCCTGCCAGCGGCCACAGCGCCGCTTCTTCCCGCATCCCCCCGACCAGAGGCCACATTGTGTCCCTCTGGCCAGTGGCCACGCAACTTCTCCCCGCTTCTCCCTGGCTGGTGGCTGCACAGCATCTCCCTGCCCAGTGGCCGCACCGGTTTCCGTTTTCCGCCACCCAGCGGCCGCGGCTCCCGTGGTTCCCGGCGCCCCCCGTGCAGACGCAGGTCCCGCTCGGCTCGCAGCTTGCACTTCCGGGTTGGCAAATTTCTGAACTTTGTCCATTATATAAGGCACACGGGACTATAAGACACACTTTCGGGTTCGGGCCAAAATTTTAGTCAAAAGGGTGCGCCTTATAGTCGTGAAATTACTGTAACCTAGTGCATAACTTGTTGCAGATAACTGTGAGAGTAGTTAGAATATTAATTGTATTTTATCAAGTATTGTAATTGTATTTAATCAGGTTTAGTGTGTAGTTTTGACAATTTGGCATTATATCCTAAAGGAATTATTTTGTAACTGCATGGTTTTCCTGTCCAGATTTAGCAGACTGATTGTTGACCTTCATATGACTAATTCAGTCACAAATAAGACACAACCAGGATTATTTTCATATGGTATTTGACATACCAGAACTTAAATTTGCTTTATTCTGTCTCAACACTGAGTGTTGCCTTAGAGGCTATTTTTTGTCAACAACTTAGCATTAAGCTTGCTCTTCCCTTTCCTCTCTCCCTATTAAGAATGGCACCAGGAGAAGAACACCTGGGGGTGTTTATTTAAACCTGCTGAAGAACACACCGAGCATCAAAGAGGAACAAATAAAGGTAAAAATGTCTGGAGTTCAAATGTGCATTCTCATTTGGGTTTTTTCTTCCTACTAGAAATGTCAGGACCGAAACTCCTAATTTGTAACAAATGTACCTGTGTATTCCATTGAAACCACATTTTCATATTCAAAAGATAGGCAAAAAAATAAAAGACCTACTCAAAAAATGTTGAATTGCTGTTAACTAACCAGAGTGTTTTGCATGTTGCCAGTCACAAAAACCTGTTTAGGAAGATGAGGTTGTAGAGTCTGGCAGAAGTAAATGTTAGATTTTTCTAATTTGTATATTTGTATTCTTTACAGCTAAACTGTCCCTTGGAGCTTTGTGTCACTGTGCATGGATTGAATGCAGGTCTCTCAGTAGAATATTTTTGTCCTGTTTAGCTCCAGCTGTGGCACCAGGCAGAATCTCTCATTAAATCAGTTGGTCTAAACCTAATCTGAACTGCTCACCGGACTCATCTATGGTGCTCTCTAAATCAGTTTTGTAAGCTTGTAAACATTATTTCTCTGAGATGTTTCAACTTAGTGAAGAAAATACCAGCTTACTTTTTTTTTATGGCATATGCTACTTTTTAATGGAGTTTTTTTAAGGTTTTTATTTTATTTGTAGATGGCTGCAGGTCATTCTGTAAGCCCTTTTAGGGTCTGGTGCTGGGAATTGAGAAAAAAGTCAACGTTGTGTCAACATAGTGATTCTTTGTTTGGAGGAAAATAAAAAACAACAAGAAAATAAAACCCCAACATCCTTTCATAGATTACAGCGGTCAGAAGAAAATTTCAAAAGTTGCAAGACTGATCACTTTACACTATAAGAAATTTAATTTTCTGTTCTACCCTCTTCCTTAAGTGCAGTCTTTCCTCACACTTCTGCTCTCAGTAACAAGCAGCTTAGTTAAATATTGACCAGTGTTTGTAATATTTTTTTTTATTCCTTCACATTCTTTTTAAGAAATACCAGTAAAATGAACATGGAAAAAATTGTTTTTGTTGTTTAATTGTTTTTTTTCAAGGAAATATTCTATCTGGAAAACCAAAGGGAGTATGAAAACAAAAAAGCTGCCAAGAAGAGGAGGATACAAGTTCTGGGGAAGAAGATGAAAAAGGCCATCAAGGGGCTTAACCTGCAGGAGTATGATGATGCATCTCGTGAGACTTTTGCCAGTGACACAAACGAGGCTCTGGCTTCCTTGGATGACCTGCAGGAGGGGCACCATGAGGCAAAGATGGAACCTGAGGATACCATTGAAATTGATAATGCCCATGACTTGGAGATCTTTTAGTTACTCATACTCTTGATAACAGAGTCTCTATAGAAACATGTTAAATAAGCCTTTCTTGTAATCCTGCAGCTTCTTGTTTTTGAAGTATGGGGAGTACTTGATGCTGAAAAATAGGTGGTGATTCTTTGCTAAATTTAACAGCATGAAAGACTTATAATTGTCCTGTTACTTGTTTGCTGAGTCCTCAGAAACTGTCAAGATTTTTCTAGATAACAACTCTGCGTCATGACAGGAAGTGTTCTTAGTCAGATGTTAGGTTTAGCAGTTAAGGCGGTGTTTTAACCAAATAATTCTCTTTTAATTTGCTGAAGCACACAAAGTCATCAGGTGAGCAATGCTCTTTACTACAGATGAGCAGAAAAAACAGTGTGAATTGAGTCTTGAAATAAAAGATCATATATTAATGTGGCAGTGTATAGACTAAAACAGCAGTATTTATAGGATTAAGACCTGTAAAAACAGGTTGGTTTGTGAAATAAATTTAATTTTAGTGGATCTTTGAATAAGAACCTTGTAAATAAGCAGTACTGAGCAATGTGTGTTTCGGATTTATTCTTTGTATTCCAGTGGTGACTTAAGCTTCCTATCTGTTTTCCATGATTAGACACATACCTAAGTTCCATGGATGGTTTTGTTTGCAATTGTAACTGAAAGCTTTCAGAGTAGTAAGATTTTACTAAGCTGTGTTCCCTTCAAGGGTCTGTAGACTGTACATACAGATACAAATCCTTTACCCCGCAGTTCTTGTTCTCTCCTCCTGTGTGCAGTGAGATAATGTGCAGCTTGCAGAAGATCTGGAGTTTTTCTGTGCTGACTCTTGCAGGGGATATTTGTTTTTTCCATTTACTTGATGCAGGAAACTGTTGTGTAGTTTGTTAGTTCGGCCAAAAACTATTTTTATGTTGAATATTGTTTTTAATATAGCTGAAGAACATGTGTAACACTGATATGTAAGTTGTCTAAAGTATTTCGTTACTAATAGGATGTGGCATTTTTTTGTGAGTAGACACTATTCAGCCCAACTTTTGTGCATAAATTTTGTTCACCTCTGGGTCTTTGAGTTTCAGAAGGAAAGTGTGTCAGTATAACACATAATCAGTTTATAAGATTGAACAATTCAGCACTACCAAGGGCTGGCATTTAAAGGATTGCAGCATTTGAAAAAATACTTCTTATACATAAAAGCACATTACATTACCTGCCTTACTAAACCTGGGGTTTGACTTCTCTGGTTTTTTTCAGCTCACATGAAACCGAGCTCCTAATTGTTAAAAAGTTACTCATCAAATGTGCAAGCCTTTGGTGGTAGTAGTTGCTCACACTGAAATAACTGAATTTCTAATATTTTCATTAATTTTCCTAACCAGTGATGGTCAGACTAAACCGGTAACTCCTGTAAGGGAAACAGAATTTTGTGCTGTTCAATTGCTTTGGGATTGTACCATTTCATCCTGGTTTTGGGAACTGCTTGGGGATATGTCTTAACTGTTTTCTGGATAGAATCAGCAAATTGTAACATTATTTTAAGCAATTTTTAATTGTTATGTGATTTGCACTGTGTATTTTTTTAATGTTAATATTTCTAACCTCAATTTCCCAGGCAAGGGGTACTGAAATGGCGTGTAGTGTTGTCTTTAACAAAAGGGTGGTAGGGGGCTATAGCAGAGGGCACTGAGCATGGGGAGGGGTCTGGAGGGCTGAGGGCACTTGGTCTGTTCAGCTGGAGGAGAGTGAAGGGAGACTCGCTGGGGTCTTCAAAATTCTCAGGAGGGGAAGAGGAGGAGCAGGCACTGATCTCTTCACTCTGATGACCAGTGACAGGACTCCAGGGAATGGCCTGAAGCTGGGCCAGGGCTTTCAGGTTTGAATTGGCTGTCAGGAAAAGGTTCTTTCCCCAGAGAGTGGTTGGGCACTGGAACATGTTGCCCATGCCAGTGGTAGCACAACCAAACCTGACAAAGTTCAGGGAGTGTTTGGGCACTGCTCTGATCAGGCACAGGGTGGGATCATTGGGACTGTTTAGGGCCAGGAGCTGGACTGGATGGTCCCTTCAACTTGATTCCATGATTCAGCTTCCTCCCACTGTCTTAAGAGACCTTTTCTTTGTTTTTTCTGTATTTTCCCTGGCTTTCAATGGAGTCCTTCCAAAAAGCCAGGCCAGTTCAAAATGACGAGTAGCTGAGCCTTTGCTCTTGGTCCCCCAGCAGTCTCCTTGTGTTTGATATCAAACAGGTTACATTAAGCAGCCCCAGTTTCTGTGTCTGCACCAGACACACCAGTCTGTCCTGGGCTGACCCTTGCACAGGGAGCAGCCCTGCCAGTCTTTTGTCTGAGAGCAGATCTGTCTGTGTGTAGCTGATGTTATGCAGACAAAAATGCAAGCAATACAGGTTGGGGTTTGAGCTTTTTAAGTTTCTCTGATGAGCAGGAGTGGTTGAGGCACTACCTTTGCTGCAAATAAAGACTACTGCTGGTACAAACATCACCCTCCATCCCATAAACTACAGCACCATAATGAGCCATATCTATTATACCCAAAGAAGATGCTGAAAAGAGAGGGAAATGTGCTTTGATCTGAAAACACAAAGCTCATTTATAACCAAAAACCTTTTGCTACCTTGCATCCAAAATTCCAACTAGAAAGCAATGATTTTTGGTACCACTGGAAAAAATAGTTTATTTAAGATTCAGTTTTACTGTGGATCTTGAAAGCAGAATTTGAAGTACAATTGCAATTTTACAGATTCTCCTTCCCTTTCCAAATAGATTATCTCATTAAGATGTTCTTATGCCCTCTGGACTTATGAACTGCTGTCTGCCAAAATTCTCAAGCAAGCATTGAATGATGCATTTCAAGGTGAAAGGGTGATGGGAAAAGGAGATGGTTGTATTAAATATGCCATTTATGTTACAGAGACGATGAATTCCTTGCATTTTTTCAGAGTAAAAGGGAAGGGGTAGAGTGAGTAATAAAGACAATTGAGAGTTTTTTTAAATTCTGAGTTTTTATTAGTCATAAAACTTCAGTATGACAATGCTCATTATTTATCCCCTTAACTTAGACCATCCTGTGACTCAGACAAGTGTGTCAGAGGCAATATTTTAAAAAAAAAGTTTATTTCGATGTACAGAGGAGAATTCATGCTCTTGTAAATAGCAGCCTCTTTGGTGTCCCACTCCTATTCCTAATTCTTACTGGTCAGCAACACTTTAGAGATCCAAGCCTTTTTCTGAACCAGTCTGGGGCTTCAGTGGATCTGGGAATATCCATCCAGTCTTGGAGCTTTGGCATCACAGTTTGCTTAAGGGATTCGTGAATGTGGCAGAGACAATGACTGAAAGTTCCTGGCACCACCTCTTGGATTCAGCAGGCAGCTGAAAAACATGGCAACCTTTGCAGCAGCTGTGGCCTGTTGGTGATTTTGGACCTCATGCATCCCATCTTATTCATCACCTGCCAGACCTAAGATGTTCTTGCAGAACAAAGCTTTATTTAAAAATTACATATTTGAGGGTTTCTCATCTCCCCATCTGCAATGCTGATAGATCATGCCACTTTTTCAGAGGTGTGGGAGGAACATTCAGCTGTGATACATTTAATATTGCCCAGCCAAATACATTTCTATAATCACAAGCATCTGGACCTAAATACAGAGAAATATAAGGAATGTGTATCTGAAGGCAGACTCTAACCTAATTTAGGTATTCTGGACACCTTTCAGGTTACTGGGATTCTTGTTTCTTTTTTTGCTTGGCCATAAAGATTTATTTAGTTTTTTAAAGAAACAAACAAACCCAACAATTTTGTATCATTAAATAGATACAGAAAAAAACTTACTATCTTGAAAACTTCTCCCCAAACAGAATGTTTTATTAATTGAAAAGTTACTAGTGATTCAATGTATCAGCATTCTTGTTTAAGACATAATCCCTTTGAAAGATACTCTCATTTTTCTGCTGAAGTTGCACTTTTTTAGTTAGCCATCTTAATCTTTCATTTCTTCTATCAAGGGTTAATGGTGTTTGGGTTTTGGTTTTTTGCCCCAATGGATAGTACAGCTATTTACAGTAATTATTTTCCATTTGATGTTTAGTTACCATTGATGAGTTTTGTACTGACATCTTTTCAGCCACTGAAATGTCTCTATTCAACATGCAGAAATAGAAATAGATCCTGGAAGATGATTCTCTCTCAGAGCACCAGGAGAGACCTTGCCATGGAGCTGAAAGAAAAGGCTCCAAAAAAAAAAAAATGCCTTGAGAAATTTTAGTTGCCGATATCCTCACACATTCCTATTTCCAGATGTTGGGCAACTGTGATTGCTTTTCCATTTGGAAAACTCATTACCTGCTTTTTCATCTTAGAAAATAAACTGGAAGAGAATAGTATGCAATGTTTAAATGGCATACAAAATTGTACAAAATCTTTGTGTAGACTATTTTCTTCACAAAGAAAAGTAATTTTAAAACCCCACGAATTTGCCGTAATGTTGACATGCTTCCCTTGGTAAAGACTATGACAACCTAAAATACTGAAAGCTCAAGGTTTTGGTGGAAAATGAGAATTTCTGTGTAGATGCACAGGAGCTATGTAGCAGGCCAATCTTCTTGTTTTTCCCTAAGAAGTCTCAAATCTAAAGAACAAATCGCATTTATATTTACTTAGGAAAATATATAAAATATTATCTTGCACCTTTTTACTGCTCCATGAAGAACTTGTGTCATGGTGAATGAAGATCTATGGTTGACACAACCTTTTTTCCACTGAAGTTGCTACTTATACTGAGTCTATTTCCGTGCTTTAACAACTGGTAACACCTTCTGTCTGCTTTTATTTGGTCTTTATTTTAAATGTTATTCCTTTGACCTGTTTTCTGCAAACTGCCTAATTTCTTACCTTACACAGTGAAAGGCACTGAAGATGAGTTTCTGTGCCAGAACATCCTCAGTACCTCTCAAAAGACCAGAGCTTTTTGCAGGCTTGAATGCCCCAATTTAGACAAAAGAGTGCAGATTAATTCCCAAGCACCACAGCTGGAAAGTGCAATAATCTGCAGTTTGAAGAATGATGGAATTAAAAGATCAGGGTGCCAAGCAAGGAGGTAAGGAAGGGTCTTCAGGATTCCGTAACCTGGAGATATATTTTCCTGGTTCTGCCTGCCCCGACTGACTTCCTGGGCTCTCAGGAACACTCTGCTCAGCAGCCAGCTCTGGCAGTGACCTTCTCCAGCAGTTTCCTGTAGATAGGTCCAAAAGCATTTATGGGATAAGCTCCATGCCAAGGGCCCTGGCCCCTCAGGACATCCTCCCTCACTTCCTCCCTGCTGCAGGTTTGTTTACTCTTCACAAATGAAAAGAGGGAGTGAGATGTAAATTCCTGCAATTTTCTCTGCACAGCAACCTTGTAGAGAGTGGAAGGGTGTGTGCATGTGAGACAAGCCACAAAGCAATTCTAAGAGTGATCTCAGCAGTTATATGAGGAGTTAAACAGATGAGACTAAAGCAGGCATGAAAGAGGTTGTTCATGTAATTATACATTACTCTGCTGCTATCTACAAAACCATAGTCCCTGCCCAAGAGAGAGCCAATAGGTTCCTCCAGAAAGCCCTTTAAAAAGTGCAGAATTAGAACAGAATAGAAATAGAATTTGAATAGAACAGAAGAGTATTACAAATTAATAGAATAGAATAGTTCCTACAAAAATCATCTAGTTCAACTGTCTGACCATTCCAGAGCTAACCAAAAGTTAAAACCTTTTATTAAGGCCATTGTCCAAATAATTTCATTTTAAGGCAAGGGGTCAGGCATAGGAACTGTAGGAACCTGTTCCAGAACCTCCTCTGAAAAGGCTTTCAGCCATTCCCACCCATCCTACCACTGGATCCCAGGGAATTCAGGAGCTCCTTCTCCACATCTCCTCCTCAGGAAGCTTTAGGGAACCATGAGGTCGTCCCTCCCAACAGGATGAACCCAAACTCCTCAGCTACTCTTCACAGGACATGGGACTCTGGATGCATTCTAGTACCTTAATAGTACCTGCTTAAACTGTACCTGCTTAAACTGTACCTAGCACTACACACAGAAAACCCCACAATGCTCCTTTGGCCTTTTGAGAGTGTTCAAGAGCTGCCAGTTTTATGTAGGGAAACGTAAGCCTTCCAGCAGAGAACAGGAAGTGATAACGACGCTAAACCTCCTTTGTGAAATTACTTGAGTAATAAAGTAATAAAATAATTAAGATTATTTTATTTTTATGAGGAAATTAGTTTAACAGGGAAAGCGAGAATTTTCTTTTCTGAAGATGTAATTACTTGCAATTTTCTAACCAGCGCATTTTCCCTGTGGTTCAAAAATTCCTAAAAACAATCGGAAGCAGACTGAAGTGCCTTGATACATCAAGGTGACGTAGGTAGATGTTAACAGCTCAACATGTAAAACCTTAAGCTTCTAAATTGAGACCACCACACAGTAGGATTTAATGAACCTCTTCCCAAAGCCGAAAAATTATCTACAGAACTGCAGTCCAGAGTTGGTTGTACTGAATGGAACAAAGCTACAGCTACAGACGTCATTTTCTTACAAGTCTGATTTGCACTGGGTAGAAAAGAGAGAAAAACATTTCCACTGAAATGTAACCCCAGTGATTTAATCTTGGTGGGAGGGTAATTTCACTTGAGATATTTCAACACTACTCAGAGCAGGGGGAAAAAAGCTTAAAGAGCAACATGTGAGAAAATGTCACCTGTAGTTTCCCTACTCCTTGCATGGCAATTTCTGCATGTCCAACTCCCTCCAAAATGTTCCTATTTAATTAGCACTGTGATTGTCCATAATTCCTCTTCCTTGCATAAGCACAGCCGAGAGTTTGCCCCAGTTGTCTCTAAGGGTGATCAGACCTCACCAGCAGCATGCAGACCCCCGGGCTATCCTAAATGTTTCAAAGCTGTTAGAATAATGGTTTCTACCCTGCTTATTGTACAGTATTTTGGAGAAAGAGAGTTAGACCTTCCAGGAGGTAGAACTCAGCCTCACCTGAGAGAGATTCTTCCCCATTACTGGAAAAGAAAAACATTAACAGTCTATGGCTAAGAGTATTTGAATTTTTTCAAAGATCATTCAGGAGACCTGAGAGAAATTGGCTGATTTTTCTTAAACTGAAAGATAAATAGGGAAGAGTTAGGTTCAGAGACTGGTGGTTCAAGCAGAAGATGTGGGAACAGCACCAAACTGAGCAGTTGCATCCCTGAAGGAAATCCTCTGCAGGTGCTGGATAATGTCTGTGAATCAGGACTGTGAAGCAGCCAGGAGGAAATCTGGATCTGGTGTGTGCTGGGAGGAGGAGAAGCTCCCCCAAAGGAAGAGTAAATGGAGGAAATAGCAGTTTGATGTCTGAGAAGTCAAGGTGGTGTTATCAGCAGGAACTAGAGACAAATTCAGCAAGTCCCATCATCTACAGTGATGCTGGGGGCTCTATGCAACCCAAATGGAGGCCTGGGCAGGAAAATTAATTTTATTTATATATATTTATTTAGTTATATGCAAAACTGATTTTAAAAAATACTGACAAAATGTGTCATCTCTGCCTTCCTCTAAGTGTCGCTCCTGCCCAAGCATTCCCTAGAGAAGGACAGGAAGGAAAAGCTGGCTGTGGGGCTGATTGTGCCACTTATCAGAGACAAATAGTATTTACTTTTAAGAATAACAATAATAAAAAAGATAACATGTTAGCACTGCTTTGAGTTTCCGTGCCACTTCTTTGAAGACAGTTTAATGTTTATAGAGCTATAATTTTCTCCTTTAAAGCTCAGTCAGGTAATTACACAAGATTTATGAGGGAAGGAGGAAGGAATAATGAATTTTCTGTCCTAAAACATTCAAACACTACTTGCAAGTGAAAAGGTTTATATGTATCTGTGAACAGGATAGTCCTTTTCTACTTGGACTTGGCAGCTGACTTAGAGTGAAGCACAAAGTTTATCATGCAGGCTGAATAAAAAAGAAATTACTTCCCTATTCATTCTTGGTTGTTTCTATATACCATATTTCTCCAGCACAATATCTTTCTATATTGGTACACACAAGAGGAAGTGGTATTTTGCCAGGGCACATTTAGGGGAAATCACAGGCAAGAAAAATTAGCTACATCCTGAATGGAAAGGTGGGGGAAAGAAACAGATTTTTTTGCTTTAGGTCTTTATTCGAGAACTTTGGAGAGAGTGTCTTGCAGGTCCACTATAGCCTGTCTGCATGCATATTTTCAGAACTAAGTCATCTCTGCAAGATGTTTAAGCAATCTTTGGCATGAGGCCTGAAATAATTATTCTGATATCTTTAAACTTTTGGAACCAGCAGAGTACTGTTTGAGCCTTTGAGAAGTTTTGGAGATGATGAACAGATTCTCTGAGTTCTAGAAATCACTGAAGTTTTCTTTTGTAGCCAGCATATCAGTGTCTTAGCTATTACCTTGTTTGCATTACACTACTTTCTTTGTAACAACATACAGGAAATGCATTATCCTTTAAAATGCTTTGTTGTCAAAAGTTTTTCCCATTCACAGGCACAGGCTACTGCAAGACAGAGCACCTTTCATTCATGAGATAAGGTTTCTGTCGGCTAATTTTATTTTTTTTTTTAATCAGTAAGAATATCAGCTCAAGTTCTTTTTGGTACCCTTAGCAGCATTTAATGTAATTTGCCATTTCAAAAGTGCCCAAGAGAAGCATAAAGTATTCACTTTTGCAAATGGGTAGAGAATCAAGTAAGAGCCTTCTGTGAAATTCTGTCCTCTGCTGAGCAGAGCAGATCAGACCACATTAAAGTGAGCATGGATGAGCAGTCATTTATCTCTGGATGGAATTTGGCCCTTTGTGAGATGCCATTTGGAATTAATACCTAAATCTCTTAAACCATGAGGAACTGAGCTTTAGGATTCCAAAAATTCTTCATGTGCAAGGCAGCCAATTATCAGTGTAAAATAATTTTATGTATTATTATAAAATAGTTTTACAATGATGCAAGCAAAAAATATGGCCCATAACTGAAGATCTGAAATTTATGAAGGTGTGACTTAAAAAGAGTGATTCTCTCCTCATCCTCCTTAGAGAAAATCATAAAGGTAATATGATTTTAAATGTAGTTTCTAATAGTTTTAAGGAAGAAGCACTGTAGTGAGCAAGACGCACTCAATGTATTCAGTGATAAAATGAAGCTGATTTGGGGAAATTGTTGGAAATTGCTGCAGTGTCCATTTGGTGACAGCTAAGGCCAAAATTCATAATGAAACACTCACACATCATGGGAAGTCTTATATTTGGAGTCTTCTCTGACAGAAAAGTAAAATTAAATAAAAATACAGGAGCATGAATCTGCAAATATACATACAGGCCTCACTGAAAACAGTTGGGGATAAAAAATAATTAAAAATAAAATAACAAAAGGATTCTTGGTATAGAACAAATACGCTTATCTTTAAGCTTTGTTAATTTAGCAGCTGAGGGAACTGGTAAAGTTTTTCCCTCCCATCCTCACTGCAGGAATTGTGACCCCAGATTTTGTGTTGTTGGACCTTGGTTTATCTCACCTTAATTCCTTAATTCATGCTGTGGCAATGAGCTGATCTTCCAGAGAATTTACCAGCTGAATACTAGAGGCAAACATAAAACATGACTTTTAGCCACTGAAGCCAAGTGGAAATAAGAAACTTTTAATTATCTGTAGTTAACTCCAGGGGGCTCTTGCACCATTTGTAACGGATGTAAGCAAACTTCAGAAAGTCTTGTTCTACAAGCAAATTTGTTCTATAAAAGGCAGTAATTAATGAAAACTACAGAGTGCAATCAGTTTTACTGAAGGATCTCACTCAGGATCTGTACAGTAAAGCTCTGGTATAGATACTTCTTTCTGAATAATTTGTCCTGCACATACCTTTGCACTGAAAAGCGTTTATAATTATATTACTGGTAATTTAAAAGATAAGAACCTGCCAGTAATGTGCATTTCCCTCCAGAGGTAAGAAGCAGCCTGTCAAAATGAAATAGATACATAGTTAAAAATTAATAAAAAATAAAATAATTTTAAAATTACAACCTCTTAAACTTGTTGAACTGAAATTCTCCTATACTTGCGGTTACAATGTTTTATTCATAAAGTCCAGAACTAGAAACTTATAGACAAATATGCATTGAAATTTCTTTCTCAAGTTTTGGCAAATCTTTACATTTGTTCTCAAAGATTTTTTTTTCTTTTTCTAAAATGACTACTTGAGTGCTTGTATAGTATTCTGTGAGTCCACAGTCCCACTTAACTCAGGGCCAGAAATAGCTGGGCTGTGAAAAGATACTGCTATGACAGTTTTGAAATTGCAATCTTTTTCCTCTGACAAATGAGATTTAGGACAGTTTGACAGATACAGCTAAAGCAACACGTAAAGAGTTTTCAACTATCAACTTTAGGAGCCTGCACAAGTCTCCTTTATTCTGAATCTTCACAAAACTCATAGAAAACACATATACAGAATTTCCACTGGAGAGATACTGCAGGACAGCATTACACAGCTAAGGAATGAAGTTTTCTTCTGGGCTTAGGAGGACGACTTGTCTTAATTGCATTGAAATTGTTTTGTGGCTTACAATGTTTTCCTTATGACAATGCTCTGTAACAGAAATCCCTTGACAGGTTGAAGTAATCAAAGTTCCTAACTCTGAAACAGTGCCATTTTCACAAGGCTTCTTCATGAATGTCACTTTTGAAGAATAATTCTACAGCCAAGACGCCAAACTTTAAAATCATAATTAGTACCTTGCTGACTCACTTAACAAAACCATAAGGCTTCTATACACCCCTATGTCGTCAAAGTATGAAAACTGGTGTTTCCAATGCCTGCAACACCCTTTGAACTCTGACACTCCTTATCTTTGCAGCCACATAAAAAGGCTATTGCTATAAAACTAAATAAAAGAGCATGTCTGGACTAGAAATCTGCGGCATGTTTATTGTATTTGCACTATCACCCCCAGCAGCTCCTACAGGAGCAGACAGACTGTTCACATTCTAAGATTTTAGCGTTTTCACAGGAGTGGAAGCTTCTGTGCTTCAAAAAGCACCCCACCCTACCCCAACTCATTCCAACAGTCCCTCCTGTGCTGACAGTAGCTCTGCAGGTGGAGTCTCACCAGAGCAGGGCAGAGGGACAGAATTCCCTCCCCTGCTGCCCACACTGGGGGATCAGCCCAAGGCACATCTGGCTTTTTGGGCTGCAAAATAAATAATTTGTGTTATCTCTATAAATAGAGTCCGTTTGCCAGCCTGAGTCCTGCGAGGCTTAGTGACACCTATGCGATCCTTCAGACGTAAAGTGCTGACCAGCCTCGGGGCTGGGGTTGGGCGTCTCCTCTCTGAGAACTTCAGAAAGTCTGGAGGTCGTTTTTGCTACTCCTGACATTGTGGGTTGAGTGTCTGATAATGCCAAGACAACGCTTCTGGGTCCCTTCCAACGAAGAATTCTGTGTTTTCTGTGAAACCCTGTCTGAAGCTCCCACCCTGCCTGCCAGAGGCCGCTGGCTCAGGGAGCACCCTGGTGTTTGAGCTTCCTTGGGTTCCTCAGCATCAAGGCAGTCCAAGCTGCCAGGCAGCGATGGCCAGGGGCTGAGGGGCTGTGACCCACAGAAACAGAGCCCAGATGAGCCCCCGTGCCTGCAGAGACCCCTCGGCTGCCCCCAGCCCTCGCTCCCTACTCACCGCTGACCATCGGAACCAGCTTCTCCTCAGCCCGGTCCCTCAGGCTCCGTGCGGCCATGCCTGGGCACAGAGCTCCGCCAGCTCCCAGTGCCTCCCCAGCAGCTCCCTGTCCTGGTCCCTCAGTGCGGCTGGCCCCGGTGGCCACCAGCAGCCCGGGCGCGGCACTGGGCCAGGTGGCTGCCGAGCCCAGCCGTGAGGGCAGGAGGGGCCAGGAGGAGGCACTGGGCTCGGGCGGGCCGGGAGGCACCCAAAAGAGGCACCCTGGGCAGTGGGTGTCACCAGTGCCCCCGAGGGCCGCCTCTCCAGGGGGCCTGAGGCTTCTGCAGGAACCTGCGGCTCTGTTCAGGCCTGCTCCCGTCCCTTGCCAGCCGAGAGAGCACAAGAGCACGGACGTGTCAGAGAGCCCGCAGCTGCCACAGCTCCCCCTGTCCAGAGCCGCCCTCCTGCTCGCTGCAGAGTGGGGAGAGCGGCCTCCAGAGGCCTTGGGGATTGTGCTGTTGAGGACAGACAAAGGGTGCGGCTCCGGGCTGTGGCTCTGGCCGCAGCAGGGCAGCCCTGGCCCAGTCTGGGCCCTGGCGCTCATCCTCACCCAGCACCCGCCGATCCTCCACGGCTGCTCGAGGCACTGGAGCTCCTTGCACTTGAGGAGCTCTGCAGCTGCAAGGAAGGCTTCCCTGGAAACCTGCAGCACAGCAGGAGCTGGGAGATGGCAACAGGGCCCAGGGAAGGAGCTTTGTTCCTGGGGTGATCCCACCCTTAGGGATCCCCAGCTGGGATGTGCTCCCACCACAGTGTCTGGGGGTCCCTTGGGGACAGCCGTGGGGGACAGGGACCGAGGCTGGAAGCCCTGGCCTCTGACACCGGTGGGGTCAGCTGGGAAGCCTCTGGGGACACACGTGTTCAGCCTCTGTGGCTGGGGGCTGCTGCCAAGCCCTGCTGGAACAGGCAAGGGCAGGTATCGGAAATGGCCATGCCAGCTTCTCTGCCCCTGCTCGTGCTGGTCCTGCAGGGACCCTCCCCATGGGCTGGGCTGGGGGAACGCTGCCAGCAGCCCTTGTCCCAACACCTGGGACCCCCCAGGAGGTGTCAGCCTCCTCTCCTGGCACCCCCTCCCCATGCCTCCAGGCAACCTTCTTGCCTGTGTGAAATACACAGCTTCCATTCTGTGAGAAGATGCAAGCCAGCGCACCTTTCCAGACACACTGCAGGCCGGAAGGGTGTTTGGAGAAGTCATCACAGCTCCTGACTCCCAGATCAGGCCAAGCCTGCACCCTCCCCATGGCCCCAGAGCCCAGCTGCCCTGACACTGCGCTGCTCGCCATCTCGGCTCTCCCCATGCAGCAGGGAGAGCAGACCACTGCTTGAATGTGTCAGGAGCCTCAAGTCTTTGTACTGCTAAGGGAATTCCCCTTTCTCACTGTTGGAGGCGAGCAGCTGACAGGAACCCAGCAGTCAGCTCCCAGCAGAGCTGTCGAGCCTGCCCGTGCTGTGGAACTCCTGGTCCCCAGCAGCAGCTGAGGACACAGCCCTGGAGCTTTTCCTGCTGATTCACAGCCAAGATGATGAAGCAGGTGTCCTCCTCCTTAATGGAAAAGGAACCCTTTTCCAAAGGGAAGAACCCTTTGCGCCAGAGCTTGATATGCAGCTCCTTCAGAACCTTTTCCAGAGTTTGGGGTGCAAAGAACATTCCATAATCTGAGGCGGTCCCTGCACAGGGATGTCCTGGAGCATTCCTCAGGTCTGGCAGCCGGAGAGTCTCAGGATCCTTCTTTCCACAGGGAAGAAGCCCTTGGGGCAGTTAGCTCTTATGTGGTGCCACAAAGGTCAACATGCTGTGGGCCAGTTTCCCCGGGGTACTCATGAGCCAGTATTACAGGCAGGGCAACCAGGCTCTCCACAGCTGACACTGTACTGGTGTGCTCTAAGTTTTCTTGGCTCCTGTTCACAATTTGTGGGACCTGGAGGGGCCACAGATGAGGGTGGTGCAGTCACTGGAGTGCAGCCTTGTCCTCAGCTGCTCTTCCCATCCCTCTCCACTGCTGTATAAGGTGGTTTCAGGTGCACCTGGGCTTGGGAGGGAGACAGGCTGGGCTCATGGGCACAGGGCACTACAGGGACCCAGGGCTTGCTGGTGGGCACAACTGGAGCTGTGCTGGGACACCAGAGTGTCCCCTGCTTGGGAACAACAGGAACGTTCCCTCCATGGAAAGCCCTGCCCCATTTATGTTGTGATGGGTGGGAGACCGTCCGTGGGGGTGACACTGCAGCAAAAGGACAAGGCTAGCCCCATGTCCAGTGACCCCATGCAGGCAGTAGGGTGGGGGGAAGTGTGTGTGTGTGTGTGTGTGTGTGTGTGTGTGTGTGTGTGTGTGTGTGTGTGTGTGTGTGTGTGTGTGTGTAAAATTTTGGGGTTTGCTAAACCCTCTGGGCCCACCCCATAGTTATTCCCCCCTCCAAGGCTTGCTGGAGAACGTTGGCTTTCCTATTAAGCACAAATAGTCGTGCTTAATAATTATTTAATAGTTGATAATGACAATCTTCCAGATATGGGTGAGTAGAAATTAGACATTTTCACTCCAGAAAGAGGATTACATTATTTTCTAGAGGAGCAGCTCTGGAAATTAAAACCTACCAGAGCCCCAAACTCTCCAGATCTCTATAAAAACAAATGAGAGGTTCTCTGACTGGCAAGAGAGCAGCATATGTGAAAAACAAGCAGGCTGCTAAAATCTGGTTTTCTGAAATTCTGTGCTATACTTGTCCAGAGATGTGGAGCACATCAGCTTCACAAGCACTCACCTTAACTCAGAGAAGCTGGGAAACTCAGCATGCCTGCTGTTAACTGCTACATGCCAGATTAGACTTAGAGCAAGTGTTTAATTTTCTTTAAGATGTTTAATTTTGCACTGACTCACACAACAGGTTTGCTTTCCTCCCCTGCCTCTAAGGGGGCAAGGATCTGTTAACTAAGACTTTGAATTGTGATTAATCTGACAAATTCATATAACTAGCCTTTGAAAACAAAGGTGACAGTTTCATAAAACTAATTACAAAGTCTCTGGAGTTGGCAATAATTGATGTTTCTCTAACGATGCGCATTCAATGTGAATTAAAGTTGTCCTGTCACAGGATCAGCCACAGCAATCCACTCTCATGTACTAGTAGGGTTAACACCTCTGTAGCTTCATGGCAAAAGCTTTTTTTTTTTAACCAAAAACTAGTACTTCTGTATAAGTGTAAGTGTAAGCTGTCTCTGCTAACAACTGAGTTCTTTAGCAAGGAGATTCTGTATTTACAGTCTGGTTTGTAGCCTATTCTGCAGAAATGCAGCTTTTCCAGTTTTGCATGGTCTTTTTTAAAGCGAGCCTAACCTGACCTTCATGTGGAACTGTGTATTTATGAGTTCCTGCTTCTCCTTTATCTTCCATAGCTTCTCTCTCTCTCTCTCTCGGTGTTTTGAAATCACTGTGGGGAGTGATTTCAACCACAGCTAACAGCCATATCAGTGCTCCTCCCCTGTGGGTAGCTCTGCAGTGTGGGTAGACAACTCCCTGGGCTGTTTCAGCCAAAACCAAACGCCCAGCCCATGTGTTTGTCCTTTCAAACACATGCCCCTGCATGGCTCAGCATCTGCCTAAGCAAGGCAAGTTGGAGAGTGGTGGTTTAAATGATGATTTACATGATGAAGACCAGAGCAGTGCAGTTCTTGTGATGGTTCTCTTTGTTTCTGTTCCTCCTGGTCTGCTTCCCCTGCACTCCTCGATCTTCCCACCTGTCACAGGCACAGGCTGCGTGTCTGCATCCCTAATGTGTTTATTCATCCTATTTTGGCTTCTTCTGGAGAAAGATATTCTGCAGAACACTAAATACAGTTTTCTAAGAAAATTTTCAGCGTGAAAGATTCAGCAGAATGAAAAGCAGACTTTCCCTTCCACCTGAAACAGCAGTTAAAAAAAAAAAAAGCACAATTTTTTTTAATGTCATTTGTTTATTTTCATATCATATACTCAGCTCAAACAATATTGATAGCTCTGTTTGAATCCTGGTAGGACACAGTGTTAAATGAATATTTTTAAAGTATTTTTTAAGGAAAGGCTTCAAGTTCCACATGAGGGAACCTACAAAGTGCCGTGTAGTCATACTTAAGTTACTACTGTACAGAGCAGCAATTAGAATTTGCACACGGACCATGCAGCAGTCACAGCTATCATTTTCAGAACACTGAAGCCAAAAACCAGGGAGGAGTATTACTATTACCCCATCTGCTCATGTGAGGAGTCTCCAGATTTTGTTGTCTTTCTAAACAGCTGCAGACACCCCCATGCTCTCTCCTCCTGCTGTGGCTATTACAGAAAAAAACACCTCTATTCATTTTCCGTTATTTTGTGTTTTTATTTGAAAGACAGGTGTCTGGTAAGGAAGGCAGAAGCCTCTCTTGAAATGGAAGATATAAATCCCCTTCCTCCAAATTATTATAATTTTGAAATTAAGGGGCTGTCAGGCAAAGATATGGGAATAGAAATAACAGTCCTTTACTAGGGAAATTAAAATAGAAATACAGTACTACAAATAATACCAAACACTGATAGAGCCAGAATACAACCTGACCCGTCAGTCAGGGTGTTGGTAGCAGTCCCATTAAATGGTGGCTGCAGTCCTCCTGGAGTGACTGATATTGGTCTGTTGAAGCAGTGCTCCTGCAGAAGGATGCAGTTTTTCTCCACATGTCCTTTGACGATATAGAAGAGTCTAGTTTTCCTCTGGAATCCAATGGAAAAAGGCTGTTATGATGTTTCAAATCTCAGATTTTATCTTGGTAGGAAAGGCTTGGTTCCTCCTCCTGGGTGGAGCATCTCCCAATGGGATGAGAGCATCTCCCAATGAGATGACGTAATTTTATCAGTCTTGCAGTGGGACTCTGCAGCCTATTAACAGAAGATACCTTCCTGAAGGGGAGATGGGTTGTAGAAAAGATAAAGAGCACTGCCTCACCTGGTTTTAACAGATGGTGATAGAATACATACATTTGGTTACATCCTGCATTGCAACCCAAGACATTTTGCTTACTTTCTTGAAAGGCTAGACTGAAGACAATCAAAATTATTTTTTTGATTCTTCTTTAGCAGACATTCTCCAGGTGGAAACAAACATATTTTCTCATAAGTACTCAAGTTAAGTAATATGAAGTTAAATATTTTTATATTGTTCTTCTTTAGGAGAACAGTATCTGAATCACTGAGGTGTCTTGGGATGACTTTATAATGCTTGTATCCCCAAATCATATGCTCTGGTGGTGTTGAATATTGAGTTCTGCAGCTTTAAGACTGGTTCCAGGAGTGAAGCAGGAAGAGAAAGAGGTGCAGAGCTTGTTATTAGAGATGTCACCTGCTGCCCTGCATCCTTCTCACAGACTGTGTTGTCTGCAGTGGACAGCAGGAGAGAGCTCGCCTTTGCTTTTAACTAGATTTTCTGGCTAGCTGAGGCAAAGGTGTCCCCTGGACTGTGGTTTTTTTTTTCCTTTTTCTTGGAATTGTTTGAACCTGCTCTGGACTGAAAACCCAGAAGAGCCCACCAGGAGAGGTTTTGCTGTTTAATATTGTTAATTTATGTGCTGGGAAGTGCTTTACTTGTTAAATAAACAGTTTTTTCCACTTCTCTCTGAGAAAATAATTTTTCCCAAACCAGTTGAGGGAGGAATTGCTTAAATATGTTTCCTAGAAAGACCCCATTCAGAGGTTTCCTCCCAAATTTGGCCTAAACCAGGACATGAGGTAACCCTCAGACTATGAACACATATGCAGAATGTATTTACTATGATTCTTGTCCACTTTAAAAGTAAATATGGTATAAATGCAAATCATTATATATACATATATAATCTATTTTAGCATTACAAAGTTAGCAACAGCAAAAATGGTTCATTTACTGGGAATTACTGGATCTGTGCAAATTTCCCAAAAACTTTTCCAGATTCTAGAATTTTACTTAAATCAGTGTACAGAGAAAACCTTTGCTACTAAAAGGTGCATATTGGAAGGCTTTTATTGAAGTTTGTTATTGAAATGCTTTTCACATTTTGAGGAGGTGTAGTCTGTTGGGTCTGTTAAGTTGTGTACATGCCTCATATACAAAATTTATGCTGACTGCAAAATTATTAAATTAAAATTAATAAATTGTAGCTGCAGTGGCATTTTGAAGCCATGTGAAAAGTACTTGTGATGTATTTCAGAGGTGTGTCAGAGGCAGGGCTGAGTCACACAGGTAAACACTACATTGCTTTTCTTTTTTTTTGTTTGGAGCTACCCTGAGTGAAAGGAACAATGTTGACATTCAGTTTCATAAGCCTACCATCAGCCCAGGCACAGTTTGAAGACCCATCATTTACTCACCTCCTTTTTCAGATTAATCCAGCAGGAAGAATTCAATCACACAAGCAGCAGACAGGAATCTCAGATATAAGAAAATGACAGGGAAATCTGGCAGCAGCAATGATTACTTGTTTCTTTATGGAAGCTAGTCTTGGTTGAAACCAAGTGTTGGTTGAAACCAACATAAGTTTATATTTTTTAAATAATGACATATTAATAGATTCAACTATTCACTATATGCATAGGAAAGCTACATCTTTTTTTTTTTTTTAATTAGGTGGAAGCAGCAACCTGAAAACAAAGACTGGTTAAAAATAAGCATGGAATTGGCAAGATCAACATTTAGGTTTTTTCACTAGGTACTTACAATAAGCAGACTGATCTGCCCATCTGCCTCTACTACAATATTCATTTCCATTTAATTTTTATAGTATTAGCTAACCTTGTCAGCTAAATAAGCACCATTTAGTTTAATCTCATGTGGTAGACAGAGAAGCTAAAATTCAGTGGTTTCAACAACAAAAAGTTAAATCTTGAGACTACTGAGGGGAGAAGAAGGCCTCTTTACAAATAGTTTGGATTTTAAATACACCCTTTTGATTTGAGAGGTGAAATGGAACACATCATATCCATACCTCTGTCAAGAGAGAAAAGTGTTTTACTTCAGGCAGACCAACTGCAAGACAAATACCGGGGGGTGGGGAAGGGATGATACCATGCTTCTTTATAAGGAAATGAAAACTCTGTGATTTAAAACCAAGCACCAAACTAAATTCTGGAAGCAGACGGAATCAAAGCCAGCCCCAAACACCTGCAGAGGGCTCAGTTTGTCCAAAGATAAAACCTCCCAAACTTTGTCTCTTGTACTGCCTGTGAACACAGATCGTTTCACACCAGTGCCAGCTGCAGTGTAAAACTACCCTGGGTTATAATCCTACTGTGCTGACAATTTTATGTTCTGGCAGGTGCTGTAGAATTTTTTCCCAGCTGCTATCACTCTTGTAACCCAGCTTTTCTATTTTTCCAGTGTAAAAGGAGCAAATTCTAGTAACTGGCAGGGAAGGAGAAAACAGAAAGAGATAATGGTTTGTGTCAGCATAGGCACCATGCAGGACTAGCAGGAGCTCCCCACTCTGACTAAATTACTATAGTTATGTACACCCCTGTGATTGGAATATATTCCTTTTTCCCTTTGAAGGGCTGTCACCCAGCAGTGGAAATTTGCAAAAGGATTCCTGTTTTTCCTGAAGAATTAACGTTCAACCTGAAAGTGATTGCTTCTCACTGGCAGCAAAACTTCAGGAGCTACGCTGATATCAGCCAAAGAAAATGCAAACTCCAAAGTCGGGCTGACTCCACCTGAGGTACTGCACTCTGAGTCCTGAAAAGAGCAAACTTGCAGAATCATGGGATCAGTTAGGCTGGAAATGAGCTCTGAGGTCAGAAGTCCAGCCTATGACTGAACACCACCTTGTTACCCAGACCATAGCACTGAGTGCCACTTCCAGCCTTTCCTTCAACATCTCCAGGGAAAATGACTCCATCACCTCCCCGAGTAGCCCCTTCTGCCCTCTCATCCTGTCCCTGGTCACCTGGGAGATCCCTGGATACCAAACTCCTCCAAAGCTGCCCCACATTGGGTGGTCAGGCAGCAGCAGGAGTCAACATTGTTTTTGGACCACAGCAAGCAGCCTGTGGGTGAGGGAGAAGTAAATTTGGGATAGGGAACATCTGGCACAGCAAAATTCTTTATTTATGAGGGGTTTACAGCCGCAGCTGAAAATGAGCCCGGGGTGCCCAGGTGGCCAAGCGGCCGATGGTCCCTGGGCTGTCCCAGCCGTGGTGTGGCAGCAGGAGCAGCGCAGGGACTGTCCCTGTGCTGGCACTGCTGAGGCCACAGCTCCAGTGCTATGTCCACTTCTGGACTCCTCACACAGGAATTGAGGGGCTGGAGCGTGTCCAGAGAAGGGAACAGGGCTGGGAAGGGTCTGGAGCCCCAGGAGGGGCTGAGAAAGCTGGGACAGGGGCTCAGCCTGGAGAAAAGGGGGCTCAGGGGGGCCCTTGTGGCTCTGCACAACTCCCTGACAGGAGGGGACAGCGGGGGATCGGGCTCTGCTCCCAGAAAACAAGGGCAAAAGGGAATGTCTTTTAACTCTGTAGAGGGAGAGAGTTAGATTGGACGTCAGGAGGAATTTCTTCATAAAACGCGTAGTCAGGCACTGGAACGGGTGGCTGGGGACGTACTGGAGTTATCATCCCTGGAGATGCTTAAGAAAAGCCTGAACGCGGCGCTCAGTGCCATGCTGTTGTTGACAGGGTGGTGTCCGGCCAGACGCTGGGCTCGATCATCCCCGCCCGATTTATGCCGTGATTCTGTGATTTTACAGCCACACTGGCAAACAAGCGCATCTCCCCGGGACCGCTGGACCAGACGAGGGGCGCTGCGGGGAGCCCGTGCGGGGGCCTCGGGGGGCGGCGGCGGGAGGGGCCGCCGGTCCCTTTGTCCGCGGCCAAGGGCGGCAACGGGGGGCGGGAATGAAGGGCGGGAAGGCGCGCGGGGCGTGGGCGTGGCCCAGGGGGCGTGGCCTCAGTGGCGCGCCTGCCGGCCGTTGGAGGGTTTTGAATTTAGCCCGCGGCAGAAGGCGATTCGCGATTGGCTGGCGTCCGGTCACGTGGGCAGGAGGGCCGCGAGCGCGGTCCGGCGCGCGGCCATATTGGATCGGTGCGGAGCCGGCGGAGGAGGAAGAGGCGACGGCGGCGGTCGGTCCGTGTGTGCGTTTGTCTGTTGGTCCCCGCCCGGTCTCCGCCCCGCCGGTGTCCCCCTCCGCCCGCGCTCCATGGCTGACCCCGCGCCGCGAACCCGCGGCCCAGCCGTCGCCGCGATGCCGCAGAGCCCGACGCGCATCTCCCGCCTGCAGGAGAAGGAGGAGCTGCGGCAGCTGAACGACCGCCTGGCCGTGTACATCGACAAAGTGAGGAGCCTGGAGACGGAGAACAGCGCGCTGCAGCTGCAGGTGACCCAGCGGGAGGAGGTGCGGGGCCGCGAGGTCACCGGGCTCAAGGCGATCTACGAGGCGGAGCTGGCGGACGCGCGGCGGGCGCTGGACGACACGGCGCGGGAGCGCGCCAAGCTGCAGATCGAGCTGGGCAAGCTGCGCGCCGAGCACGAGCAGCTGCTGGGCAGGTGGGCAGGGGGGAAAGGGCCGGGAAGCATCCGAGCATGGCAGGGATGGAGATGGGGATGCGGGCGGAGCAGCGGCGGAGGTACTCGCGGTGCTGCCCGCCCGTCCGGCCGGCGCTCCGGCGGGGGCTGCGCGGCCGGGAATGAATGAAGGATTGAATAGGGCACGGGCAGCGCTGCCGCCGTACCGCCCCGGCGGGAAGCGCCGGCCCCGAGCGCCGCCCCTGCCGGGTGCGAGTGCCCCGGTCCCCGCAGCACCCGCGCCCGGACCGGCGTCTGGGTACCCGTCGGGATGGCTCCGACCGCTGCAGACGGAACAAAAGGGAGGTTTTGGTTAGACAGCTTAGGTATTAGCCTGAAATTCCTTACTGTGCGGGTGGTGAGGCGCTGGAACAAGGTGTACAGGGAGGCTGGCGCTTAAAAAATGAGTTGAAGTGCTCGGATTGCTTCCCCCAGTAAGAGACACCTCGGAGCACCTTCTGTAAGTAAAGGAGGCTGAGGAGAGATTTTCGACAAGAGTACGGAGTGATAGGACAAGGTGGGAATGGCTTTGAACTGAAGAAGGGTAGTTTTAGATGGGATATTGGGGTAGAATTTCTTGGCTGTCAAAGAAGAGAGGCCCTGGCACAGGTTCCCCAGGGATGTTGTGGAAGCCCCATCCCTGGAAGTGTTCCAGGCCAGGCTTGATGGAGCTCTGAACGATCTGCTGTAGTCAGTGACATCTCTGCCTCTTGGGACTAGACGGGCTTTGGAGTCCTTTAACATTCTGTGATTCCATTCTGCCCCCTGCCCGGATATGAGGCTGTCTTTAAGGCTCAGGCAGCCTCGGGATGAAAAACGAAACTTTTCTGAAACAGATTAACTTCATAACATGAAAATACTTACTATGTAGCACGTGGGGCGTACTTAAAACCAAAGAGAACTGTAACTTCTGTGTGCCTTCCTGGATGTTAACATGTTACAAAATGTAGAATATATACACATCCCCCCAGATTGACGGGTTTAGGGCACAGTGCCAAGATCCCTGGTCTTGCAGCAAACTGATTTTGAGACACTAGATTTTCCTTCTTAAACACTCGACTCGTTTCAGTTGTTTATTTGATTCCTTGTTTGTGTTTACCTTCAATTTGAGTTCTGTGACTGCTGCAGTTTTAGGTAATCGCGCTTTAATCTTGGAAGCACAAGGTGGGCCAATGTTGGGAGGGGGGGAAGCCTCTAGAGTTGTTATTCTTCCTCTGCTACTGTGTCTTAAATGCCCTCTCAACCCTGATTTTTCATGGTGTAAAAGATACTTCTTGTGTAACCAGCATATTGATGGTTTTGGGTGTCTGCAGACAGCTCTGATATCTTTTGGACTCTGTAATTCAAAAAATCTAGAACCATGAGCTTCTAATTAGTGAGACTGGTTGTTCTTGAGGTTGTCTCTTGGCACCTTATGAAGGTCTTAAATCAAAGTGGTTATTGACAGTGATAGGGAAAGCCGGGTGTAGCTGCAGACAGGCACCAACATTACTTGACTCCAACGTCAAGCCGGAAATGTCCATCCCTAAGTGATTTTATTGAGGAAAACACACTCTTGTATCAGCTTCTCACAAGACTCCATGTGTGGGATTGGGATCTAAATGCTGACTGTAGTGGATTCCCTTTTTGTGGCTGGGACCAAGGCATTAATACTGTGGACATAGACATCTGCATATTGTGTCTTGCATTTGCCTGTGATGGGGTGCTTGGCAAAAACCTGATGTTTTAGTGAGGGCAGGGTGTTGATTGCCAAGAACTGCTGGATGGTTTAGTGAAACCAGCTCTTAATGCTGTTTGAGGGTTTCCACTTGTTTGTGGCTCTTTGGTGACGTTTGGTGCCACACCTCATGATGGGTGTTCAGTTTTAGTTGTCTTTGAATGTTGTTAAGGTAGATATCTAAGCTTATCTGTAATTCTATTTGCAAAGTCTTAAAAAGGAGCAGAGGGGTTTTTCACTTGAACTGGAGCACACTGTCGCTCATGGCTTCTTAAAGCTGTTAAGTCACATTATAACCTGACAGTACTCTTAAACACACTTTGCACAAGTGTGAATAACAGTACTGTAAAGGTTTGCAAGGAAAGATGAGAATGTGTGCTCTCAACAGAATTTTCTTTACCCTCTCTGAAAGCTGAACTGCAGCGTGATGTATGCACTGGCTTTAGTTTAAATGTATGTAGTAGTTTGGATCTAACAGAGCCAGTTGGGAATAGGTGAAAAGTTTTGAGTTGTGTTTGATTTGTGTGGTTAAGATATTCTGGTGGCTATGTAATAACACTCAAATTAGTGATGGCTTTGGTTCCCTGCAGAGCCATTTGAGATAAATCTGAGGACAAATGGCTCTCAAGGTGTTCTGGGTCTGTGCAGGGAGCAAAGATGACTTGCCACTGAGTTATCTGAAGCTCGTCAATGTCATTCATGGTCTACCTGGCCTTCTTGTGCTATTTGGTGCATCTCTGGTTAGCACAGCATTCTTCTTAATTGCTTGATCAATTTTCTTCCATCGTCTTTCAGTTGCTCTTCAAATCAGTGCATCAAACTCAAGCTTCTAGTTGAAGCTTCTACTCTCAAAGTGCTACAGGACTTCTCTTATACTTTCTTTACAAAAATTAAAGATCCAGTCACCTATTTGTTGGATTTTCTGACTTCTGTGCCATCTATATGATGTGATGCACCAAAAAGCTTGCTCTGTTTGTACTTCTAATCTCTCAAGAAAAATTACATTTGTTTCTTTAGCTGACACTCCTATATGTAGCAGACTTGTTGCATGCTCTCCTTCTAGAGTGTTTGCCATGCTGTGAGTTCTGCCATAGCTAAATATGAAGGTTTCCCTTGATACTTCAAATCTCTAAAGAACAAGGGGGGAAAAAAAGTGAGATTAAAAAAAAAAACCAGCTTCCCTATTTCTGTTCTGGGGAGGGGATGGGAAAGTGATACTCACAATTGTGTAAGTAGGAAGCTTGTGACAGGCAGAATGGAGATAAGGGAAAATAAATCTCTGTATCTCAAGACTTGGGGAATAAAACCCCCATGTAATTTGTGTTTAGTGTATAGAATTCTTGGAGAGCTCTTGCAAGATGGAGAAGAGGGAGATCTCTCTTCCATAGTTTGAGAAAGAATTGAGAGACCATACCAATTTCACACTATTTTCAATTTGTTTTCTTGTTTGTAATTAGGCAAGACTTTGCTGTATGCTTTGCCATTGGTGGTGGCTGTTGTGGAGACATGCCTCAATTTCTGTCCTTTAAATAAAAAGTGTAGTTAATTATGACTGCTACAATTTTGCAGTCAGGGGCTGTGGAAGATCCCAGCAGTAGCTCCACAATAAAAATGTCTGCGTATTGATTTGCAGCTACTGGATTTGCTCATGAACAATAAAGGTGAAAGGAGGTAGTTGCCTGTAGATAATGGGATCATGGAGTCTCAAAATGTGTCATGATACAATTAGCAACAAATTATTTTGGGGTAACAATTCCTGGTTTTTTTAGGTAGAACAGAGCAGCAGTGCCTTGGCTGGGAGTTCAGATTGCTGCAAATTCCATGTTTCTTGAGAAAAGGGTTAAATAGGCAAGGCATACAAATCAGTGAAAGATGTGATCCTTGGGCACGTTGTAATGCAATCATTTAAGCAGCAGTCCCAATTGCTCCATCACATCCTACAAGAATGGATAAAGCTTCTGCTTTTGAGGGGAAATGTGTCATAGGTTCATCATTTACCATGAGTGCGCACCAGGGAGAACTGCTGAGTGTAGATGGTGGGGGGGAAAAGGCCTCGAGTGTCTCTGGAGCAATTAACTTAACAAGGGTGCACATTGTGGAGTTTGGCACAGCTGTGTCACCAAGTCCTGTTGAACAAGGGCTGTTCAGGAAGCCAGGCTGGCTGTTGTGTTGTATGGCTCTGCTCGTGGGTCAGATTTCAGCATAGTTTTCTACTGGTGCAAGTGGTTTCCAAGATGAAGAAAATTTATTTCAAGGAATGTTTGTGATGGGGGCTTAATTAAATGTATGACAGGTCAAAAATCCCTGGCTGGGCTTGTCCATGTTCTGGTTGGTTGTGTGAGGAAATTGTATTCTTTAGGAGACATAAGCTGGTGTTAACACTAGTTCATTTAGGAAACCCATTGTTTACATTGTCTTTGGCAGGCTGAGGTTTCCCTGTGGCAGTTTGCCAGCGCTGAGGGACATCTGCTCTCCTTGAAGAGGAGACAATGTGATTAAAGTAACTTCGAAGGAAGTTGTGATGCTGGTAATCTTCCTTTATTATCTTCGGATGTTTTGTAGAGTGCAAGCCTTAATAGCAAATGTAATTGTGACAAGTTAGTGAACTTTGATTTTAAATATCAAAGTGATAATTTATCTGTCTGTCTGGCTTTGAATCTCCAGTTGGCCTTCCTTCCCGTCTACACTCTGAAGTACATTTCTACATGGAGATTAGGCAATAAAATAAATATCAGGAGCAGGTTCTCATCAGCCTGTGTCTTGAATTACTGCGCAAGTGTGTGGCACTCTGCAGCTGGTACCCTGAGCAGCTACACAGAACCATGTGGTGTTGGTGCAGGCAAAGATGTGGCACCTGTTCCAAGGTTTTCCAGGGTGCACATGTGCTGTAAGGGGCTGGAGAGGAGCTGTGGAAAGGAGCATGACTTGAAACTTTTTGAGGTGTATTTTTGTTGTTGTAGGTGATCTTGAAAAGTGAGGCAGAGATTGGAGTCTGGGGGACTCCAGGGCTTTAATCTGAAATCTGACACTGTTTTTGACATGTACCATAGAGCACTCAGAGGGGGAAGGAGTGGGGTGATTAGATTGTTGCAAAATAAGTCAAGCCACTGAAATGTAGGAATTTGTATTCTCAAGTAAGCATGTCTTCTGTGCAGTGTAGGACATAAATATTTGGTCTCAAATGCATGGACATGTAATGATGACAGGGTAACAGGCAGTGGCTTGATATGTGTTTGTGTGTAGGTTCTGCTTAGGAATGGGGTCATGGGATTCACATAGATGACCGTGAACTTCAGGTTGGATTTGTGACTTCAAGCAGGGTCACAGCGGAGCATTATGTGACCAAAGAGGATTTGTTGTAGATTTCAACACTACGTTTGAATAAGATGGGTGACATGAGACAAGTTGAAATCATGGTACATGTATTTATTTAAACGAAAGCTAACAGTTACGATTATTTTCATGTTGACTTCTGTTTGAAAATTTGAATGCTCTTAGATGCTTCTTATGTTAAGTCACTTTGTTGCAAAATGCAGCCTTAGCATTTTGTCTGTCATAGGGGAAAAATATGGGAAACTGACTGCTAGCTGAATAAAACAGTAGTTGAGGATTTTTATATTTTTTTTCATATTTCTCTACAACTGGAGTAGGAAACCAGCCCACTGTGCTGTAAATGTAATTTTATATGGATCTAAATATAGGGTGCATTATCAGGAATTACAACACGTGTGTATCTATGTCGTGACTTGGGTGAAAGCCAATGCTTTTCGAGGAGGGTTTGATTAATGTTGGTAATGCTTAGCTTTGTGATCAGACTCTTAAGTAGTGGCAGAAAAGTGTGAGTGGGGTGTGGGAGGTGAGAAGAATCTTCTGTAGGGTGGTGGCATCCTGGACTTGGTCAGTGTCAACTTTTGAATTATACCTCTTTATTATACCTCTGCATTATATTAAGGTGTGTGGTTTGTCTGGCTCCAGATAGTCAGTTCAGCTTATTTTACAGCTATAAAAAGATTTCTTTGGGGTTTATTTTTTTTTGTTTGATTGGGGTTCGTTTGGTTTGATTTTGTTTGTTTTGTAGGGCTTTTCTATTAACTTAGCAAAAAGTTTAGGGAGATAATGGGAAGTTCTAAGTTGTTGTTAACAATTCAATGGATAAGAAGATCCATGCACTTTGAAGTCAAAAGAGAAAAAAACCCAAGCTTCCTCTTTGAAAAAGATGCAAGACTGCAATTGCTTCTTTGCTTTAATTTTCCTTTCATGAGTCAAACTACTTCAAAAGGAGTACAGTTCTAGGTAATTTCTGAGCACTGGTACAGGAAGATGTTTGAGGTTTTTTCATTTGCCATATTCAGATGTAGGTTTGGATTTTTGGGGAGGAAGAAGCCGGCTATTGTCAAGAGGTTGAAGTTCTTCCTGGTGAAAATTAGTGGGTGTAAGGGTGAAGTATGTATTGTATACATTAGTGTTTGTTTTTATAAATCACCGAGGCTTTTCTGATCTTTCCTGTATTCCCTTTAGGGCTGGGATGACGCTGCTGAGTTGCTGAGATTTCATCTGGCTTTCAGCATTTGAAGTGTTGAGCTTCAGTTTCTGTTTTCTCTCTGAGAATGTGTTCGGATGAGCTGTCTCATAGTTAGACAGCTCATGTCACTAACTACTAATAGTGCTTAATTTTAATTCTCCACCCACCCACCACCCCCTGCTGTGGCTTTAGTGTCGTTAAATTATAGTGTGGCTTCACAGACAGTCTACTTGCAAACAAGCCAGAAAGGGCTGATTTAACTGGTAATACTTTTTGTGGTGCAGGTACTACACTGGGTTTTAATCATGTTGTTGTTGCTATCCATTTTATATACCCTTTTTTCTCTGCTGATGCATGGCAAGAGTGCTCTTCTCAGCTGCCTTCAAGTCTGTAAATGCACTAAGAAGGCATTTGCGTTAAAATAATTTAAAATCCGAGTAGTTCTAAGGTATCCACACACTTTGGATAGTGGCATGTTTTGGGAAATCTCCCTGTTTCAGCGTCCAGGGTAATTTGGGGCAGACTGGAGAGCAGCTCTGTAGCTCTGCAACTTTCTCGTTTCGGGGTCTGACTTGGTAGGCTTGGTTTTAGCATGGGAGATTTCTTCATGTTTTGATTAAAACTTTTTTTTTTTCCCCAGCAGTGATCAAACAGCAAATGTCTGCTGTGGGTCCTCATACTTTGTTATAGGGGATGGAGAGATAGGGTTTTTGTACCAGGGCAAGAACACTTTCCCTTCCTTCTTTTTCCTCTTCTGCTGCACACCTTCCTTGCATGCTGAAGTTCCAACCTGGGCAGATGAGGAAGGACAGGACAGAATCTCTAGGGAATAATGCAGAGAGCTGGAAGCAGGAGTGTCCAAGCCTTAAATCCTGTGGTTTTATCCGAACTGTGGATCCAGCTATGGGTCTGAGGAGTGAAATGCCACGAAGGGAGTGGAGAGTGTTGAGCAGCTGAGTGCAGAAGAGAGTGTTTTTGTGTGTCTCAGGGGCTCCCAGCCTGCCACAGGATGCGGGGAGCAGGTGCTAATCCCACAGGATCGAGATTAGCAAGCGCTAAGTCTGTTGCGTAAGGCCTGCCATGTGTTGTGGCTGTAGTGCTGGAACCTCCAGACATGCATTCCAGCCCTGCATCCCTTTGCGTGCACGCACTTCTCCTGAGCATGCTAAGGGCAGGTAATCTTCGGGAAAAAGGGAACTTTTAAAGCTGAGGGTGTCTCTTTCTGAAATAGCATTGGTTTTGCATTAGGTCTCATTTTGTTGAGAAGTATTGCTGTTGTGTTTTATAAGCTGTATGGTGATTAAAAAGAGTAGTGGATGTATTCTGAACCTATCTTTATCCAATTTTAAGTCTTCTCTGCATTATGTTGTTAATTCTGCTTGGGTTTTTTTATTTTTTTTCCTAGTCTGGAAAGAAAATCATGAGAGCTGAAGAAGGATGTGCCAGCTATAGTATTATTGAGCCTAAATCTGTCCATTCCTTTAAAAAGTTCATAGTACAGTTAAAACCACTTCTTCATGCTACTGCCCTTGACAGACAAATGTGGATATCCCAGGCAGAAAAAGAATTAACTCCAAGGTTGAAGAACTTGTTACACATTTAATGGCTGTTTGTGCTATCTAAGGACAAGAAACATTTTGATTTGTGAATATGGGTTTCCTTTCTCCTGTTTTTGATAGTAGCTGTTACAGCATTATTTGTGGATAATAAGCTTGTGTTTATGTGCATTACTTTTTTTCCTGTTTGATTTCTGTGTTTGAATATGCTGGTTTAGGAAATAAACACCCAGAAAATGCTTGACAGCTTGTCTAGACACAAAACTAATTTGAAGGTAATTTGAAAATCTTCTGTGCTTGCCTTCATAAAGAAATCACGTCACCTCTGCATGAGTGTAATTTCTATGATGGGAGATACTGTTGCATAGGCAGGATTTGGGTCTGTTTCCTCAGACCCAATTTTTGAAACGTGCTGCAACACCAAATGGTTTTGACATAAGTTTCTCAAGTTCAGATTTCTTTGTTGGTCAGCAGTAGACTTCAGGGGCATTTCTAGGTTTTCTTGCAATCACTTTCTCTGGCTTGTTCCAGCTATGCAAAAAAGGAATCTGACCTCAATGGAGCCCAAGTCAAACTTCGTGAGTTTGAAGCAGTCCTGAATTCTAAAGAAGCTGCACTGGCCACAGCACTTGGTGATAAGAAAAGTCTTGAGGGAGGAATTGAAGATTTGAAAGATCGAATCAGAGAGGTGAGAAGAAGAAACATTTAACCATCAATTTCTGTTAGCAAGTTGAGGTGGTTTTCGATATTATGAGCTGCAGATCTGATAAAATAGAAATAACTTTGTAACAAAAAAAAGGATGCAAACCAGTAATCTGGTCACAGCTAGAACAAATTGTGATTCACTTTCAACAGTAGAAACAGTGTTGAATAGGTCTCCGAGTCCAATATTGTTGAGTTTTATTAATGACGTGAATGGCGGAAGAGACAGCTCTTAAAATTGCAGGTGCTAGAATTATGAGGGATGTTACTTGGGGGGGAAAAGCAGGTCAAAACTCAAAGTACCCTTGACACTTTTCAGAAGTGTTTTGAGGGGGCAGATTGACTTCATAAGAACAGATAATAACTGACAAGTAACAGTTTCACTCTGTTCTCCTTTTGGTTCTGACTATGGTTCTCCATGTTCTGATGGAACCATGAGGAAGAAAAACCTCTTGTCCTAGTTTTGTTAGCCTTTTGATTTGTGATATTGAGCGTCACCACCGTGATGTAGAGACGGGTTGTAGAGACCAGGAAACTGGTGTTTTCTGTGTGTGAAAAATTAAGTAGCAATTTTAATGCCATTTGCTAATGTGAAACACATAGAACTCATTTGTATAAGCAACTGCAAAAATGTGTGTGTGTGATATATGCTATTACTGGGATAAATATTGAGATTTCATTGTGAAGCTGAACCTTAATGTGTCGTTGACTGTAGTTCTTTGAAGCTCTGGCCATTGTGTGAGTTCTGCTGCATAATCATTGTGTTGATTCTTCTATTTCTTAAAGCTTGAAAGTTCTTTAGCTGCTGCCAAGGACCAGCTTATAAACGAGACCTTACAGAAGGTGGACCTTGAAAACCGTTGTCAGAGCCTCATTGAGGACCTGGAATTCCGTAAAAATATGTATGAGGAGGTAAATTTAGCCTCAAGAATTAACATTTTTAAAGAGAATAAAACATCTGGGGGTGAGTTAGAATATGAAAATAATTTAGGTAGGGAGGTACCTCTGCAAGTTGTCTGAAGTCCTACTCAGAGTAGAGTTTACCTGTGTTCTAGCATGAAGATTTCTAACCTTCTTCCTCTAGGAAAAAATTATTTTAACTCTGAATTCTTGTGGTAAAATAACTTCATGCATCATGTCGTTTCATCTTAAATTTTGATCATGTTATGCAATGCACATGTATTTTTTAATTAATGTGAAAGTAGTAATTTCCTGCATAATCCCATAATAAGAAATTAAGTGGAAGGAGACTCAAACAGGTGCTCTGGATCTGCAATTTTTTTAGTTTCAGACCTTTCTAATAGGATGCTTTTGAATAATGGAAACAAAAGTGGGTGAATAGTTGTCTTTTAGAACTTTTTTCTTACCACCCTCCCTTTTACCAGTGGCCCTTGATGCTTTCCAGGAGGAACCTTAGGGCAGTAACAAATCTACGTGACTGTGCTTTCTTTTGTTCCATGTGTTTTTGGTTTTTTTTCCTTGTTAGGAGTATTTTCAGCTTTGTTTCGTGTTTTTGGAATCCCTTTCTTTCCAGAGAAAGCACAGGCGAGCACACAAGTAAATGGGGAAAGTTGGGGTGGTTGTTATTTCACAGTAGTTTTATTTTGTTGAAGCACAGAAATACCTCAAGAAAAGAGACATATTTCTGAAATACAATGGTGATGAGGTGTATTTGTTGAAAGTTCAGACAACTGTCAGAAAAAAATGCTGATGGTATCCTAGCTCTTATTTTAATGGGTGACTATTGCAAAATAAGACTGGGGAGATTGTTTCTGCTAAAAGTTTTGTGTCAGAATAATCTGATACCAGGACCTGCATTACTTTCCATTCAGCAGGGTAGTGTTCTGAAATTTTTGTCCTGTGTTTGCTGAGTGTTAGCGTGTTTTTCTGGTTGTCACAGGAAATCAATGAGACAAGAAGGAAGCACGAAACTCGCCTGGTGGAGGTGGATTCTGGGTGTAAGATTGAATACGAGCACAAACTGGCCCAGGCCCTCCACGAAATCAGAGAGCAGCACGATGCACAAGTGAAGTTGTACAAAGAAGAGCTCGAAGAGACCTACCATTCCAAGGTGAGATTCTGTTTTCACACAGCTGTTTGATGTGCTTTGTTTTTGTTTGGCTTAATGGCATAATTACTGGCAGCTCAGAGGAGTTTATTAGGAAGCTGGGTTTGAAATTAGCATGCGTTTGAGCATGGATTTGCATTTTCACATCTGGCTTTGGGAGCAGGTTTTAATTCATCAGGTAAAATAACAGAAGGGAGGGAAGTACTGCATGAAGGTGATCTGGGGGGAAAAGTGATTAATGCTGGGATTACTGTGAATTCAAGGAAAGTTCATGCATTGTTAAGCATGATACTGGGCAATGATCAATAAGTTGTCCTATGTTTTGTATAAAAATTCATAACAGAGCTTGCTGAGAAGATAGAGTCCTCTGACCCTGTCAAGCAGAAGTTTTACAATGCCCAGTAACTTCTGTTTTTCACTCATCTAGTCAAAAAGCTGAAGTCAGTTATGCTTCATCATTTCCTTCCTCTGCTGTTGTTTAGCATTTATGTTAGGAGGCACCCTGATGTCTCAACTGAACCTGGTTTCTGTGGCTATACTTGTTGCAGTTAGCATTTTTTAAAAGCAAGGTGGGATGTTACAGCAGAAAAGTTCATACAAACTGAATTTATTAGCATCAGTTTTGGTCTTCTCCGTCTTCTTATCTCCAGGCCTTCAATCTGGCTTGGAAAAGATTGTTAAAAATGCAGTCTAGCAAAAAAAGCAGCCTCTCATTGCTTTCTTGGTCTTTCTCATCAGGTATGTTTTTCTGTATTTCTGGAAACTTAGTTTAAAAAAGTAAACTAGATTACTTTGCATTATAATCATCAACAACAAATTCATGTCTATGGTGCAGCTCAAGTGTGTGCAGTAGTGTTCAGCAGAAATTATTTAGTTACTTTATGAAAGTAAAACTATCCAAGATTGAAGTGATAGAATGTGGTAGTAGCTTAGGGTACTGGTACCAATTTGCTTATATTGCATGAAAGTTAACAAGTTTGCCTCTTTTTAGAGAATTGGAGATTTCAGTTTAGCTTCTTCAGTTTAAGCGTATTAAATGAACTTTGGTCAGGATGAAGACTGAGCTTAGTACTTCAATGAAGTGAACGTCTGCAAGGGAAAGTTTTAATCCTTAAGTAAATATTCAGACAACTGGAATTCCAGGCAGGGTACTCCAACATGGTAACCACATTTTAGCCCTAAAGAAACATAAGTTTCGGTGCTTTGGAGCTGCAGAGAGGAACTCAGTGGCTTGGCCTGCCCTGTGGTTTTTGGTGATTCATTCCTTCTTCTGGTGGAAGTTTCTTTGAAACTGATGTCTTCACTTTGGTGCCCCGCAGCTGGAGAGTGCCAGGCTGTCATTCGAGATGAGCAGCTCTGCAGCCAGTGCCATCAGGGAGCAGCTGAACGAGAGCCGCCTGCGCATCGACAGCCTGTCCTCCCATGTCACTAGCCTCCAGAAAGAGGTAACCAGCTGTGCCCCCTCCGTCCCACTCTTTGCAGCTGTTGGCTTTTCTTTTAAAGGGCTTTTATTTCCATCACAGTTGTTGGTTTTTGTATTAAATGCTTGTCTTTCCCTTTACTTATCTGTTTGGCCAGAGTTTGTCTTCTCTCCTACTGCTCTGTACTTTCTCAAATTCCTAAATGACTCCTTTTGATAAACTTTATTTTCTTTTTCTGTTTGTAGTATTTTGCTATATACCTAGTGTTTGAAATGGGGTGCTGTTAACTAGCTTCTATGAAAATTCTTGTGGATAGATGAGGCAATTTTAGACAAATGTGTATTAAATGTTCTTGACACTCTGAGAAGTTTAGTAATGACTGGACCAGCCTAGTGTAGAATTCTACAAAGCAACACTCAAAGCCAGAACTGGAATTCGCAGTCTCTCTTCATCCTAGATACAGTTTGCATCTGAATATCTAAAAAACCAGAACTAATGATGTGAACTTGCCCAGATTAGGAATGTGAGACTGAGTAAAAACATCAAATAAGTGTACTTGAGCATTTGTAGGGCAGGACCTTGAGCAAAAATTAATTATTCCTAGATCACAGAGGATAGATCACACCCAGAGACGTATGACATAATGTATGACCAGTAATATATTCACTACTGGCCTATTGGTAACATTGTGTGCACTGCAGTGGTAAATCCAGAGTGAAAATGAGAAGTGTTAGGAGTTGGTTCTGCAATAAGCTTTTGTAACTCACTTGAAGTGCGACAAAACATTTAAACCTCTATAGGAATATAAAATACTAGTACTGTTTTTCTGTGATACATTTTTGAATTTTACTCCTCCTGTAGACTATAGTAGGACATCAAAATTTTGTGTATTTCAAGTAAAAAATATAAATGCAGGGAACATTATTTCCCAGTTTTCAAAATGAATTGCCAGAAACTAGTAAGAGTCTTCCTAGTTTTCCTTTTATCTAGTCACGTTAGTCTCTGGAAAAGATCAGGTGATACAATGAATGTGCATGAGGTTCAACAGGAACTGGATGGAAAGTTTTGGCCACTCAGATCTGATTTCTGCCTTTAGATTACCATCATCTTTTGGGGGTTCAGTCAACAGGATTTTAAGTTAATTGCCTCTGTTCTGTAACTTCAGGAGTGACAGCTTGGTTCAGAGGACTTGCTTCTGAACTGGCAGAAGTGTTTGTTGCTGACTTCAGAGAAAATCAACTTTTTTGTCATTTTGACCAAGATTTTCCATCAAAAAAAAACATTTTGCTGTGGTTTTGGGATGGGGTTTTTTTGGTAGCATTAGTAGCCAGTCAGTACACTTCTATTTTTCACTTTACCAGCACTAAGTTAAGCTTTATTTTCTTGGAAATCTCTTATCCCTGGTGCTGGTCTGGTTTGAGTTGCCAGCACTGAGCTGTGTAGTAGACTCCACTGTGATCTTCCATGTGAAAAAAACCTCAATTTATTAAATTCCTTATCTGCCTCTTAGCATTGACAACCAGTTACACTGGTCCCCCGTGTCAGACATGTAGACTCCCTTCTCTCTCTGTCTCTGGAATATGTGGTGACTTCCTAAATCTGGGTGCATGCATAGCAAACTTCGTGCTTATGGGGCATTGGTTCCTGTCCTGTGCCCCTTAATTGAAAAAAAAAATTAAATCTCAAGGGACTATGAAACAGCATGCTTATGGAAAAGTAAACCCTAAAGCTGCCATTATTTTGGGCTCTCTTTGATAGGGAGATTCCATTCTGAGTGTACAATTTTGAGATCTGCAGGCTTGATGGAATTTTTGAAGCAGGAGACAACTCAGATTTCAAGGAATGCTTATCACCACACTCTGAGCAAGCCTTGGAGGCTGTAAGGACAAGCAGGCAGGTTTTCACTGACAACAGCCCTTATTCCTTTAGAGGAGCTGCCTCCCAGAACTCAGAATTAGCAGCACCAAGCCAAAGCACAAAGCAGACATCTGGAAACTACAGAGCACTTAAACACCTCCAGGGGTGGCAACTCCTCCACCTGCCTCCCTGGGCAGCCCATTCCAGTATCTGACCACCCTTTTGGTGAAGAAATTTGTCCTAATGTCCAGCCTAAACCTCCCCTGGTGCAGCTTAAGTCTATGTTCCTGTCTCCTGTCTAGCATGTGTTAAACAGTTCAACTTCTTAAGCTCAATTTTTCTTTCCCAACTAAATTCAAGTACAGTAACATATTTTCAGACCTCAGAAAAATGGAGCAAAGTAGTTGTTTTTCCAAGGATATTGCAAATTTCACTGGAATTTGAGGTCTTTGTTTTGCAATAGGTGAGATGGAGAGCAGGGATTTGAACACAGAAGAGTTTGAAATAGAAGTTTGAGTAGTCAGAAATAGGGGAGGATGTAACTCCTGTGTTTTGAATTCTGTGTTGCTTGAACAGCAGAGCATGTGGAGGCTTGGGTGGGCTTTCCTTTGCAGCATCATTGATGTTTTCAATGCTTTTTCTCTAGAGTAGACTGTGGCAAGACAGAGCACAGGACCTGGAGAACACCTTGGCCCAGGAACAGGAAAACTGCCGCAAAACACTGGCAGAGAGGGAGAAGGAAATTGCAGAGATAAGAAATCAGATGCAGGAACAGCTGACTAACTATGAGCAACTCCTGGATGTTAAACTGGCACTTGACATGGAGATCAATGCATATCGGAAATTGCTGGAAGGTGAAGAGAAGAGGTAGGAAGGGACATTGCTACAAGGTGGTGTCTGTTATCTCTGTGCTTTTCTTGTCTCTTTCTCTATTAAGAAGCAAATTTTAGTGGTGCTTAACTGCTTCCCAAGGCACTGGTTTTGCTCCCTCCTGTCTGACACAGTTCTAAGTCGCCATTGAGACCGAGCACGCCACTTATCAGACCACCTCTCAAGGCAGCAGATGCCACTTTTTTTTTTTTTGTTGTTAAGATCCAGCACAGAAGTAGTGAATTGTCATTTGTATCCTTGTTTGTTGCCATGGTTAATGTTCTTCAAAATTAATTGCAGGGTTAATTAACTGTTACTTAAATTTCTCTAATATAATCAAATAAAATACAATAAAATCATAGCCATTATGATTGCCCAGCTCATCAGCCAGCTGCATTTTCTACATTTGGCCTCAGAGTTCTTCCAACACTGAGAGTTTTCACCTCTGTCACAACTGTAATTTAAAGCAGTTTGATTCTTTGCTGTATTCTGAGCTGCTCACTGCTGATTTCTCTAAAGTGTGGGGATGAAATACCCAAAGGTTTTATGCCACTGTGTTTTTGCATTAATTTTCCACAGTGGCTTAAGTTTCCCTAGGGTTTTTGTTTCTTTTTAGTCTTTTAGAAATGCACAGAAATGCTTTTATGCTCCTACTGTAGTAGTCCATCAATATTCTGTGCTCCAGGAATATTAGTCAGCTGTTTGACAATGTTTTATTCACCGGTTAAGTACTTAAGCCTTCACTTCTTCATGCTTTGTTTGCTGTGTTGCTGTATAAATCTGTGGGTAGAAGAAGAGATGGAAGAAAGTTTATTTTTTTAAAAAAGGTGGGGAAAGTGTAACCAAATCATGGAATCATTAAGGCTGGAAAAGGTTTGAGTCTAGCTGTTGACTCGTCACTGCCATGGTTAGCATTAAACCGTGTCCCCAAGTACCACATCCATGTGTGTTTCCAACATTTCCAGGGATGGTGATTCCACCACTTCTCTGGGCGAAGCCTGGCTGCTTTTTCAGTGAAGAAATTCCTCCTGATACCCAGTGCACACCATCCCTGGCCCAGCCTGAGTTGTTTCTTCTCTGTCCTGCGTTCCCTGAGAGCAGAGCCTGACTCCCAACTCGCTTCACTCTCCTGCCAGGGAGTCATGGACAGCAAAGAGGTCCCTCCCTGAGCCTCCTTTTCTCTGATGTGATGTGTGTGTGTGTTTTCTCCCTTCCCCACTCCAGGCTGAAGCTGTCCCCCAGCCCTTCCTCCCGGGTGACCGTCTCACGAGCCTCGTCCAGCCGCAGCGTCCGCACGGCCGGTGGCAAGAGGAAGAGAATCAATGTGGAGGAGTCAGAAGCCAGCAGCAGTGTGACCATTTCCCACTCCGCCTCTGCCACAGGGAACGTGTCCATCGAGGAGATAGACGTGGATGGGAAGTTCATCCGCCTGAAGAACACTTCTGAGCAGGTTTGGAAGTGCCGCACATGCGTCACGAGTTGAGGCACAACGGTGTCCTTGGGCTTTGTGCTGACCCTGTGGCACTGAGGAACTGGTGTGTCTCAAAGAAAGCTTTGACACACTGTTCTAGATTGATGTTGATTTTTTCCCACAGATTTTCAGTGCTCTTGTTTCACTGCAAAGTCCACCAAATCTGCTTTCTTCCTTGCAAGTAGTGCACCTGTAAAACTTTACCAATGACATTGTTTCTGATAAGAAATACTGCAAGCAGACACCAGGCAGCTTTAGAACACTTCTCAACATTTTCTCTGCCTTAAAAAGGCCTAAAAGAAATATACACAGATGCAGAATAAAAGGTGTAGATGAAATTAACTGCCAGTGTCCCTTGTATCTGCATAGAGCTTTCCTAAATCATAGGTTTTTTTCTTCCTTGACTGCACCCACAATTTTATGAGCCCTCAGTTCCCATGCCAAAGCCACTGTTACAGTGGCTACTGAGCTTATTTGGTTCTGTGAATAAGTTGGAATTTATATTCAGAGGGTACACATATCTACAAAATGAGGAGTCCTTTGATAAATAATAATCACAGCTTTTCCTTACATTGCCTTCAAAATGATGCTGTAAGATACAGTACATTTCCCTCCTTTATCTTCACTGAAAGGCAGCTCATCATGATGATTTAGGTGACAAGGACTGGTGTGGTTCTAAGTGTCCCAGTCCCCTCTAATCAGTGAGGATATGGCCTCGCTGCTCTAGACAGGGATAATGTGGGTTGTAATTACCTGTAATTACCACACCTGGGGAGCGATGCTTTCTTTGCTTTTTTTTTTTTTTTTTTAGCTTCCAGCTTGCCACATACATACTTGTTCACCACATAGAACCTTTTATTTAATCTGCCTACACATCTATTTTTTCATGAGCAAGGAGAAGCATCAGTTTTGTTCCCAGTAACCATGGGTGGTTCATGTTTTTAGCACTTTTCTAGGGGATCTAGATTTGAGCAGGTCCCTGTAGTGCAGTGCAATAAACTACTTGGGGAATATTCACGAGTGTTTCAACAGTTAATATGAAAAAATGTATAAAATCCTCTCTAAATATGGTATGTTTTGGTGCAATGATAAACTGAATGTCAGCATCCATTGAAATATATGACTGTTTATTTTAGCTAATTTTAACTGACAGTGGCAACTGTTGAATGATCAGAAACTATGTTGGTGGGAGAGTTTAAAAAATGCTTACTATTGCTTTAAATTTAAAAAATGAAGTGGTCATTCTGTAAAGATGACTTGTATATGATTTGTTAATGCTTTTCAAGTAGCTGATAGGAAAAATACAGGGAATATGTGGTGGCAGGTATGTATACATAAAAATATTTCAAGAATACTTACAGTATTTTGGTCTATTTGCCATTCTGTGCTTCAAAAAACAACAAATATTTTTAAGGGGATTTTAATATTTAATACATATTAGTAATACGTATTTCTCTGGACCAAGCGATAACAAAACTGATGCAAATCATATGCATTAGTCAAGTTAACAGCAGAACTCAAAAGCAGGATGTATTAAGCTATGACTTCAAATAAGAGATAAGATAGATTTGCCTACAATTATTCTACTTCCATGCTGAAGATCAAGTGGTGATAAACCCTTTCACTGAAAGTTTTATATGTGTCATAACCTGAAAGATAAAACACACTACATGCATAGCAAAGAACGAATGGTGGTGGAATTGTTTTTTTTTTTTTTTTGTCTCCCTTTTCTTAGGATCAACCAATGGGAGGTTGGGAGATGATCCGAAAAATAGGAGACACTTCTGCAAGTTACAGATATACCTTAAGATATGTACTGAAGGCAGGCCAGACTGTTACAGTAAGTTCTCGAGTTTCCGCTGCTCACTTGAAATGGACTTCAGGCTAACTTCTGTGGGTCAGAATTCACAATTTTTTTTAGTTTTGTCCTTCCTGTGCACACGTACAGGAAATTATCAGCTGTGTTTGTGTTGGGCATTCATTGTGTGACTTGCTGGGACAGTTAATACAGAGAGATGTTACTCAGAATATTCTGTATGAAGCAGTAATTTTCACCATGTACAGGTGAAAATTTTACATCATATAACATATTCTGAAGTCTCCACATTGAAAACATGTGTTTTATTGTACAAAACTTTGGGAAGTATTTGGTTTTTCTCACTGAAAGAGATTCACAGTGTCACTTAAATGAAATACATTAACTGAATCAATTTGGAAATGTTGTAAGACTGGCAGAAAAATGTTCCTTTGTGATTTCTGTTGTCAGATCTGGGCTGCAAATGCTGGAGTAACTGCAAGCCCTCCCACTGACCTCATCTGGAAGAACCAGAATTCCTGGGGCACCGGTGAAGATGTGAAAGTTGTGCTGAAAAATTCTCAGGGAGAGGTAAAGCACCTCAGATTTGTGTGAATTTTTTCTGTGGTGGCATTGCCTACAAAGCTGCAGGTTAGGGCACCACACAGGAATGCACTGCAGCATTTGGTAAAGTCTTCTCCTTTTGGAGAGTTAGCTGCAGTTTAGAAATGCTTCTGCTGAAGCCTGTGACTGTTTCTTTTTTTTACTCTCGATTGAGTCTAAATAGTAAAAAAATTATTTGTTCAAGGACCTCTCTCAGGAGCTGGGCAGTGCCTTAGAACACACTTTGAAAAAAAAGTTTTGGTAAACTCTTCAGTGATTTATCTTCTAAATTAGTTTTCTGTGAGCCTGTGTGCTTGTGAGAAGTGGGGAATCCCACAGTGAAATCCACATGGAGCAATGAGGAGTTAATTCAGGTGTGGTGTGATTTAAAACCTGGGTGGGACAGTTACTGTGGCATGCTGCAATTGAAAGAAAATACTTAATATATATAAAAGAAGTAGATTTTGGAAGAACCACACGAGTATTTTGTCAGAAACACTCCTTTTTAATCATTGAGAGATTTAAAACTAAGCTGTGTATGCTCAGCAGTACCTGAAAGGTATACAGACAAAATGAATAAAGGTAGTTTTCCCAGCAACTAGAGCTTTAATTTCTTGAAGTCTTAAGCAAGTGTGCAACAGATGTTTTTTTTCTTTAAGAGTTGAAGTGTTAAAAAATGTCTTGCAGGAGGTTGCTCAGAGAAGCACTGTCTTCAGAGCAACAGCACGTAAAGGGGAAGATGAGGAAGTTGAGGAAGAAATAGCTGAACCTCTGGATGAGGAAGACATTTACCGTGAGCAGGTACTTTCTTTTAGGGTTTACAAGGTTATTTTCACTGAAAAAGTTGCAATATAAGTTGTTAATTACTTTTTAAAAAAAAATCGAAAATCAGGTGTGGATGTTTAATTTTTTTTTAAAATCAGTAATTATTGGAAAGTGGAACTCTGTCTTACTGAAACCAGTGTAAAAAATACTGCCTAATAAATCCTCTTGCAAGGAAGTACATTTTTTTAAAGTTTTAAGATCTGGGCATTTTTTTCCCCTTAAACTCTGTTCCTCCCAAAATTCCCCCTCCCCAAGCAAATTGTTTCTAGTAAAGCTTGGCTTAAGCAGGTACATTTGCTGAAAGTTTTGAGAGTTTAAATCTCTTGTTGTCTCTAATAGTGAAAATCACGTTAATATCTTCTGTTCACCTATTTTTTTCTGATAGACAAAATTTGAGATTTGAAAACTCTTTGAGTGAAAATGTCCCTGGCATGCTGAAAAAATGAAGTTCTTGAAACCAAAAAGAAAGGAGTGTGTTGGAAATCAGGGATATTAGGTTTATTATATAAAATCTCAAGGTTCTTCTGCATGCTCCCTGATTCAAATATAGCAATTATGCGTATTTTTATGATACCTGTCTTCTATTACTCCTCAGTAGGAAAGGATATGTAACATTGTTTTAATTCCAGGCTAAAGCAGGTTGTACAGCTTTGCTGATTCTTGTTTGTACCAATAATTTCATATACTAAAAAGTACATAATATATAAAAATAAATTAATAAAGGTTTAATATATATTCATATAAAATTAATATATGCTTATTAAAAAGTGTATATTGAAAAGCACAGTAGATTCTTCTGATATGAAAAAAATTTGCTGTTGGGTTTTGGGTTTTTGGAGCGATTTTTTTGGGTCTTTTTTGGTTTTAAATGGTTCTCCCTGTTCACAACAGCCGGAGCAAAGGGAATTCGACAGAAGCTGTGTGGTCATGTGAAATTCCAGCCCCTCCAGGCTCCTCCAGCCGTGGTAATCCCTGCCTGCAGAACAGAGCCTTCTGAGAAGCACAACGTTCTTTTCCCGTCTGTGAATTTTTAAAGCTGAGAGTCTGATGGCCTTAAATCTCCCTTTGCCACTGAAAAGAAAAAAAAAAAAAAAAAAGGAAGTTTTGTCACAAACATCTCGACCTCCTTGGAAGACGTGAACAGGTGGCTCCTGAGAACGAGAATTGAGAATTGATGTTCCTGTCTCTCTCAGATTTAAATGCCAGTCTCTCTTCATTGAAACCTTGCTGGAGTAGGAATATTCCAGTGTGTTTTGGGGATCGATTTTTTCTTAGATTATACCACTCTAGACTAGTTGCTACGACCTCTTTGTATTTTAGGTGCTGTTGGGGATTGGTTTAGAGTTCTTAATTCTTGAAGAAAATTCATGTTACACCTTGTAGTTGTCTTGTTAAGATAGTGTTACCAGCCTGAATTTTCTTATGTGTTTTTTTCCTAACAAATTAGAAAGCTCTTTTAATATGGATTGCCTTACTTGTCTACACTTTTTAGTAACAAAATGAAGTCTCTAGAGGTCTAGTCTACATTTGTATGGGAAACGGTTGTAATTTTGCCAATGTTGAAAGTTTTTCTGTCCTTTTCACATTATTCCAATGTCTGAAAAACATTTAATAAAGTATGTCTGTGCAACAGAATGAAGTTTTTGGAATTTGTTTCTTCCTAGAACTGAGCTAAAAGTTGAATGAGCATTGAATCCTTGAAAATTGATGGCCTTTGAAGCTGAAGAAACATCCATTAAATGGAACACTGGCATTTGAGATGCAAAGGTTTCTTCTGAAAATTGAATGATGTTGCTTCACATTTGGAAATTTAATTCTTTAGAGTTTTATTCACACTCTGTTGCATTTGTGCTTATCTTTGCTTATGATTCTGTTCTTACTGGACTGGCTTTTACTGCATCGTGCCAGTACTGGTCTAAGCAGTTTGAGCAAGCACAGTGACATAAAGAGAAATTTAGAAGTGTTGTGAAGTATTTACCTTTGACATAGCCTGAATGTATTGTTTGGACAGAATGTTGGAACATGAGTTGGGTTTTTTTTTTAACTGGAATTTTTTTTTTCTTACCTTTTTCTTTTCATGCCAAAATTGGGACTTTTTTTGCATGTTTTTTTCTGGTGACCAACGTGGTGGCATTTCATGTGCCAGCAGAAGGTAGAAAGCGGGGCTGATGGACAATTCTAAAGTTATGGTGGGAACCTTCCTGCATGATCAAATTCAAATAACTTTTGTAGAGCCTGTTCTTCGATGACAATGGGGAAAAAATCTAATTTCAGCATAATTTTTTCTTTGCTGTAACAGGAATTCCTGTAAATTATCAGAAGGGAGTGTTGGGAAACAACTGTGAAATATCCTGCCACAAGGTGGAGGTCTTGTTTTGCTTTTTTAAATACTTGTACAGCAACAACCCAACACTTCCTGCACTTCCTGCAAGTGAAAACTCTAGCAATTTAGTGCTTGTAGCTGGATAAACACTTTACCAGAAATGTTCCTGCTCAAATATGCTCATTCCTGTGAAAACCAGAGTAGGAATTTAGGAAACAAGTGGTTTGACCTGTGCAGCAAACCTGTAAACTGCATTCTTTTTTTACAGTGTTCATTATAAAAACCCCAGTGTAGTCAAAACCAGTGCAAATTAGTTCATGATGTTGTTTACAGCAGTTTTGTGCTATAAATTGGGGTTTTTTTGATTTGGATTTCCTTGTCCAGATTTACATATGTACATCACGTTTGTCCAAGCAGACAGGAAGATATGGACATTGAAATTAATATGTAAATTCTGTTCAACAGATCTTAATTACTAATTTTCTTCTATAAATTACGCAGTTTTAAATGCTGGTCTTAGTTTAATTTTTCTCCACGAAAATTTGTCTTATCAGTGTGTTATTGGGTTCTAATTTGGGGTTTTCTGGATTGAAAATGATAGTTTATCTGTGAAACACTGTGTTTCATATTCATACTGCACTGTAAGCAGTATCTGTACTTAAAGTTTAGAAAAATGTTGCTGCTTTTACAGAAATGGCCACATGATAACTATGAAGGATTTTTCTCCAGGAAAAGAAATCAAGTAGTTGATGGAGAATAAAAGCTCTTAAAGCCCCTGTCCCAAAGAGGACATCTGGTAATAATTGGTGATTTTTAGAAAGGAAATGGAGGCTGTGTGTGATAGATGTGAATGCTTATTTAGCCTTTCCTTGTATATATGATGGTTGACATCAAGGAAATGCTGGGCCACTTAATTATTTATAATACTCAACTAGCTCCATCACAGGATTATATTAGCTACTTTATCTCAGGTTTTGCTTGGTGTGCAATTATTGCTCAGAGCCTTTTGCTGATCTGGTTTCTTTTTAGCTGGTTTGCATAAATACAGGACTTCTGTGTGATAGGAACAGTGTGATTAACCCTGAAGAAAAGCTGCATTTGGGGCTTCAATAAAGGAAGGCACATTTCAGCTTAAGTTGATTGACTGATAGAATTTTCCTACAATTAAATACTAACACTTGGATGTGAGTTTTCATAGCTGTTCTACACTTGCAGAACAACAAGTATTATTACTGGCAAGCAAGTCTTACTTTCTGCATAGTAATAGAAGCAACGGAATGCAACCAACATTGGTTTCTCCTGCAAATGCAGCATCTTGTTTTTGAGGGTGGTGTGTTTTGTCGCTGCTCCTAAGACCATGTTGTACATGGAATATCAACATTTATTTCAATTTTGACAAGTTTTATTGGGGAAGTATTTGGTACACTCAGAACAAAGAAAGTTCCTGTTCTGTAACCTTTCAACACCAAAGGGAGCACAAGTGTTTTGCAGTCTTGCCACAACTAAGGTGTGGGGGAGAGGCTGTCAGCAAAAGATTTAAGCAGGTTAAGGACTGAAAGATGTAACCCTTGATTTTTGAAAAAGCTGTCTCATGTGGAAATGCATGTGCAACTAAGTTTGAAATGTGGAATAACAGTGGACTAGTGAGTTGTCATCATCAGTATGTGCTGTGTTGGGATGAGCTCTGGTTATTATTTATCTTTATTGATCTGGAGTGAATTCTGAATTCACTCAGTGAATTTGCAGATAGCACTAAATTGAAGTGTGGTTCTGCTGGAGGGCAGGAGGGCTCTGCAGAGGGGCTGGACAGGCTGGATCCATGGCATGGGCTCAATGGGGTGAGGGACAGCCGGGGGAAGTGCTGGGTCCTGCCCTCAGGTCGCAGCAACCCTCTGCAACTCCAGGCAAGGTTTAAACTGGATATTAGGAAAAGTTTCTTCATTGGAGGGGTGGAATTATCATCTCTGGGAGCGTCCAAAAAACCTGTGGATGTGGCAGCTGGGGACATGGTTTGTGGTCAGTGTGGTGCTAGGTCAGTGGTTGGAGGTGATGCATCATCTTTTTCCAATCTTAAAAATTGTGTGATTCTATGACTTTGCCATTGTAGTTTTTAAAGATACTTCTGAATACCCAGTAATTTGGCAATAAAGAGGCAGGGCGCAGTTCTGATTGCAAGGAAAATGCTTCTTTAATTAACCAGTTCAGTGTTAAATGAAGCACCATCTCACAAAAAATAAGAAGTAAAGATAATTAATTTTTAACAGACTGGTTTTGGTTTTTTTTTTCTTCAAAAGAAGAGCTTCTTCAGCTCTCTTAATGCATGAATCTGTCCCAGTATTTGTTCTCATACCTCTTTCTGATGGTACTCATTGCATCAAATGCCATTGCATATATTGGCTCTGGGCCCCTTTCTGTGGAGTTGTCACTTTGCCCTGTGTGACTTTGTATTGGTGCAAAGCTGGTTTAAATAAGTGAAATGTAAATGACATTTTGAAGTCTCAATCTGGCAGAACTGTTTAGTTGAGTAACCAAAAAAAAAAACCCCAAACAACACCAAAAACTGAAGTATCTTTATTAACTGTTTTTGCTGTGACTTCCCTCCAGCTGAGCAGAAAGCTGGGGTATTTCTAATCTTTATGTAATGTGATGGGCAAGTCCTGCAGGGAGAAGACTATTTAACAAAAGTAAAACTTCCTTATTTTGCATTACACTCTGAATCAGAAAAGGCTACTTTTATCATTTGCAACTTAAAATACTGGCTCAAATACTGTTGAATACTGTTCCTTCTATGTAACTTATCTGTAAAAGGAACGTAAATTACAGTAATTTCACGAATAAAGCCGCAGCAATTTGACAAAAATTTTGGTGGAAACCCGGAAGTGCGGCTAACAGTCGGGGGCAGCTAATATGTGAATAATTTTCTGACATTTACAACCCCAGACGTGCCAGCCAGGGCGCTGAGCCAAGCACCTGCCAGTAAAAGCCGGCATTCCGCAATTGTTACAGTGTTACTGTGTTGCCCTGGCTCCCTGCAGGCAGCACGGGGGGCGGGGAGAGAGGCAGGAGAGCTCTCTTCTTGCCTCCTCTGCCGCAGCCCAGGAGAGAGACGGAGGGACCCTGCGCCGCCATTGCTGCGGTTCGGGGAGGAGGGGGGTGGGCGCGCCGCCATTGCCATGTCCCGGGGAGCCGACGGGGGCCCTGCGCCACCATTGCCACGGCTCAGGGAGCCGACAGGGGCCCTGTGCCGCCATTGCCGTGACTCGGGGAGGATGGGGGGTGCTCTGCCCCCGCCCTCTGCCGCCGTGGCAGGAGCAGGGGGTGCTCCGTGCCCGGCCGGCGCCGCGGCGCGAGCGGGGCCGGGGCGAGCAAACTCAGAGGCGGTGGCCAGCCCCGAGTGGCAGCGCCGGGCTGGACCACCTGGCCCCGTCAGCACCCCCTAGCGTGCCGAGCCTGCACAGCCTTAGTTGAGCCAGTAACCCCCGCCCTGCCGCGATTCTGTTAGTATTTGGCAACTTTGTTGCATGCGGGTCCTCGCTGCGAACGACAGAGCGGCTTATATTCAGGTGCGGTTTATTTATGGACAAAAACCGAAATATTTGCCAACACCCAGAGATGCGGCTTATACTCAGTGCGGCTTGTATTCGTGAATTTACTGTACAAGGTCAGCTGCACGAGAAGAAAGCATAAAGCTGCTGAGAGGGAAGTTGAGTGATGTTAAAAAAATAGCAAGGTTGTCGCTCATCCTTTTGTTACTTATGTTCTTTAATTAATTTTGGTTTTTTAAGAAGAATATAACAATGGTGTCATTGTACTGCCAGGAGCTTTGCTGGCTGTGGCTTCTGCTGTGGTTAATTCTGTCTTTCACTTCTATTCAGACAGAAATGGGTGTTGCTGCTGTTGAGGAGAATTTGCTATAATGATCCAGTTTTTTATGGAAATTTGGGTTTGGTGTGGCATCTACAGCATCAACTCATGGAAGAAAAATCAACTCCCATCTGGCAGATACTTCTGTCTGTAAATCTTCAGAGCACAAGTGGGATTAAGAAGTAATATCTCTGACCTCCCAACTCTTGTGTTTTAGGAAAAACAAGGGAGAATACACGTATACTTTTTTCTATGTGTTTCATGCAATGGTAAGTGTCTGACTGGATCTTTCTTGCCATTTTTTTTTTCCTCCAAGAAAGTCCATGGGACATTACCACTGATGACTTCACCAGGCAGTTCTGCTGTGCTGCTGCATCAAGCACAGAAACTGGGTTAGTCATGTGTGTGCTAAACTGGACCATGCTTTTTCTCTCTCTCTGCTTCAATATGCCTTCTTCAGGTAAATAAAAATGTCTTTATACAAAAAAAAAAAAAAAAACACACCAAACAAACCAAAAAACCACAGATGAGCTACTGTGCCGATCTATTTGCAGCTTTACTTGAATAAATGTTTCTCTGAATGTTTTGCCACTTAATTCCCTATCACCCTAATTTTTAGTTTCATGAGGCAAAGCCAACAAATAACAATTCTCTCTTTATTATTATCAGTAATAAAGTTCTGAAGAAAACTTACCCTAAAGTATGTATGTGTTAAAATACAGCATCCTGACCCAGCTAGATTTGTATTATTTCTTTGTCCCTGGCCAGCAGATTTTTTTTCTAATCAGGAATTCTGCTGAAGTGCATATTCAGTCTTCATTCCAAATAGTTATTTACCTTTGGGAAGAGGTATAAAAATAAAGATGAATAAAGCACTACAGGTTTTAGGCATCACAGAAATTGTGATGTCCTTATCTTCAGAGCCTTGTGTAGTCTCCTCTGGAAGAGAAGCAGCCAAACATGAGCAACCCCAACCTTGCCAGACTGATGAGTACAGATCTGCAGGTTCATGATTTCCCTACGCACCTTGGCTTGTTGTGAGAGTACCTTTCTGTTGGAATGAGGCTGTTATTGCTTTATATCCCCATGATTCTCCTATCCCCATGATTGACAGGTACAAAGAACATTGTTGAATTGCACACTCAAAGCTAGACTGGTCCATAGGCAAGTAAAGAAATTCAACAGATTTGGCTTTGAGCACTAAGCTTCCCCCCCACACAGACACAGAGCACACACGAAACATCAAATAACTTCTTGTCTGATGGTAAATGCCCATAATACCTTGACCTTTATGAATAACAAATTATTAGCTTTCCTGCTATGTCTTCCTTTAGATTTTCAATTGCTGCAGGGTTTGGAAAATAAAGCACAGGGTGCTTTGCCATTCATGCACAATTCTAAGAAATTCAGCTGTTCTGAGGGGCTCTATATTGATTTCCACTTCTAGCAGCATTTGGTAATGAGATTTTTTTCTTAGGTATTTAAAATAAGTTTATCTACACAAGTGTGTCTCTTCTGGGAGTGAAGAATTGATGAATGAATTGGGCATATAACCAAGGGAAAGCAAATAAAGCCACCCAGTAATAAGGTCTGATCTTTACACACCAAGTCCAATTTGGTCACCATAGAAAACTGTGTATTAAATCTTTTTTTTTTTTTGTCTCAGTGCTACCATGAGAGGTCAGGGTTTGCACACTCTGCTAAATCCTACCTCTCAAGCTGGAGTTTCTGCTACTTCAAAATAATGCTGTTCTTCTCTGCTTCCTAAAACTTATCTGATGATCTCATTCATTATGTATGCAGGGCTTTCCCTATACAAAAGTAAGCTGTAGAGTTAAATTCAGCCTGGTGTAAATGCAGGATTACAGTAATTTCACCAATACAAGCCGCACCAATTTGACCAAAATTTTGGTGGAAACCCGGAAGTGCGGCTAATATTCGAGGGCGGCTAATACATGAACAATATTCTAAAAGCTGCCAACACGGAAGTGAGAGCCCGCGGCAGCCCCAAGCCAAGCTGGAGCCCGGCCGGCCCCGGCTGAGGTGGGAAAGCCTGGCAGAGGCGGGGCCAGCAGTGCGGGGGGCGGGCGGCTGAGCCTGAGCCAGCAGGGCGGGGCAGGGGGGGCGGCAGAGCCCGGGCCAGCAGGGCGGGGGAGCCTGGGAGAACTGGGGTTAGCAGTGCAGGGGAGCATGGCAGAAGCAGGAAGCCCGGCAGGTGGGGCTGCCTGGCAGCAGGGGAAGCCCAGCAGAATCGGGGCCAGCAGCGTGGGGGAGCCCGGCGGTGCGGGGGCCTGCAGTGCCGGTCAGGGCGAGGAAACGCGGCAGCGGGGCGGTGCTGACAGGAGAGGGGGGCCAGTGAGCCCGGCGGCAGTGGCAGCCCTGCCAGCCGGGCGAGCAAACGCGGCAGCGGGGCGGCCGGTGAGCCTGGCAGCGGCGGCGGTGGCTGACCCGCCGGCAGGGCGAGTAAACGCAGCAGCAGGGTGGCCAGCATGCCTGGCAGCGGCGGCGGCGGCTGCCCCGCTGGCAGGGCGAGCAAACGCGGCAGTGAGGCGGTGCTGACGGGAGAGGGGGGCCAGTGAGCCCGGCGGCGGCTGCAGCACCACCCGGCCGGCCCCGTCGGCAACCATGAGCGGGCCGAGCCTTCCTGGCCCCGCCCCGAGCCAGTAAATCCTGCTATGCCGCGATCCTGTTACTAATTGGCCAATTTGTGAAAGCTGCGCACGGATTCTCACTACGAACGAAAGTGCGGCTAATATTCGGGGTGCGGCTTATCTATTGACAAAGACAGCAACATTGTCGAGGCACCGGAAGTGCGGCTTATACTCCGTGCGGCTTGTATTCGTGAAACTACTGTAATTGGCTAAGTTCGAATTCATACCAGCACAATATGCACTTCATGAAGAATGTGGTGCTTCTTCATGGAAAAGTACAATATTTTTTTTTCCTGAGTGCTGTGTACTATAATACTTTTGATAGGAAGCTTACTGCAATTTGTCTAATTTTTCTCTTGTGCATGCTAGATTCATAACTGAAGAATCTTCTTGTCAGACCCCCCTGTCAAATAGAAAATGGGTAATACAATTTTCTAATAATTTTGTAGCATTTAAATAATGTGCCAATTTGTAGAGCTTATTACACACAAATTTTAATAATCAAAACGTTGGTATAATGGACCTGCAGATAAAATCATAAGAGGAAATGCCATTGCTGTGCTTTAGGAAACAGAAATAAATACTGGTTGCTGTCCAGCTGCCTAAAGAAACAGTACTGTAGGAACAAGAAATCATAAAAACAAAGCACTTTTTAAACCTGTTTTGCATTGTCAATTACCATACTTTAACACTTTAAACAATAAAAAAAAGTTTGCATCACTTGATGATGCAACAATTAACATATTTGAAGAATCCGTAAGGTCCTTGCTAACTAAACATATTTGGCAGCTTAGCAAACGTCACAAATGACTGCAGCATCCATGAACTCGAATTCTGGCTGTGATTTATCCCTCTGCAGTCAGTCTGTAAATTCAAATTGCACATTCCTGGGTTTTGGACACTGCCTGACCCCGATGAGTCAGGGACAAAAAACCATCTTCAGTGCACAGCTCCACCCCAGATCACACGATTGTCTCCTTGGAGCTTCTTTTGAGGGGCTGCAGGCCCAGCAGGGACTGCTGGGTGGAGGGGACATTGGCAGATTTTGGGATGAGCAGCATCACCCGCTGATTGTTCCGACGCCACTCGTGGTACAGCCGGCAGTGGTACCTGAAGGACACCTAGGGACAGAAGGGACACGAGCCACCTTCAGGCACTGCCACCCTGCAAGGAGCCAGCTGGGACTCCAAATGCCTTTCAGTGGGACAAAAATGGGTGAAAACTGCTGAAAAGAGAGACCCACCATGTCCCAAGTGCCACAGCAGAAGAGAAAAGCAGCCTGTGCCCATTTTACCTCTCATTCTCCTTTTCCACAGTCTGAAAAATCAGACATCCCAACACTGCCCTTCACAAGAGCTGTTAACTCTTGTGAGAATTTGGGGTATCCTGTCTTGCTTCAGGTTACTAAACTGACAAACAATGTAATTGTTTGCAGGCAGTGTGTTCTACCTTGTAATACTTATAATACTGCTGAATGCATCAAAGTTGGGCTTGCACAGAGGCATGAGCTGACAACATGTGTGCCTCAATTTAGATTGTCTCTGAAAATTTGTTGTTGTTATCAGATAATTTCAACCTCACTGTGGAAATGTGTGACTGCTGTGGAGATGCAAGACAGCTTGGACCCATGTTTTTAAAAAACAGTTTACAATTTGTTTTAGTGGCAGCCAAGCGTTGTGGGAGTTGTAGCTGTGTTAGAGGATGTATATGTGCAGCTAAAAAAAAAAAGAAACAACAACAAAAACTAACAACAAACTGTAAATTTCGAGAGAAACGTGCCAAGTGATGATTGTTTTGCTCTTGAGGTGTGGGCAGGAGTTGACCCATGCACTGTATCCTTTCCTTACTGCAAAAAAGGTACCTTTAAATAAAGAAATGTATCTTTCAATGATGTCCTACAAGGGCTAAAAAATACTTTTTTTATTTTTTAGTTAGATCTTTTTACAGCTGTCTGAGGGAAAGCTATAAAGCTTTGATTTACTAAGCAGTTTTGCAAAGACAGCTCTTCAGCTCTTCAGATTTATTCCCCCAGCTTCCAACCACCTCTCCCCGCCCGAAGGAAAGCAACCTGCATCTTCTGTTTCTGTGGAGCAGTGTGTATGAAGGAATGTGGGAAATCTCTTCTCTGAAGACACTTCAGGAGCAGCAGAAACCACTTGGAGTAGGGAGGAGGCTAAAAACACCCCAACATCTGGAAAGGTGGATGCCCTGTAAAATGCAGTGACAGCTTCAGGAGACTGAGCTGGAGCTCAGGCTGGGTTTTCAAGCAGCAGAACGTGAGGTTCTTTGAGTAGTAGCTGCATTGTTAAACCAGGCATGTATATTATACAAGAGAAAGCAAAGTGTGGCCCCGAATTCTTTGTTTAAGTACCAATCCCCTTTTTGTGTCTGGATCTTTCTTCTTGGTAGACAAGATACCTTTTTTTGGTGTGTGTGTGTGTTAAAAATACAGAGTAAAAAGCAGCAGTGTTTTATGGATAACTTGTCTGTTTTAAAGGGATGGAGGGATAAAACAGCTTCTGAGATGCTAAAAATAGCATCCCTCCTGCTATTTACTGCTCACTGGGATAACTGTGATGTGTAAATAATCTCTATGCCAGCTTTTGCCTCCAGAGAAAGAAAGCTGATTTACTGGAAGTAAAACAAAGTTTTAGTTCTCCTAATTTCCCCAGGACCTAAAGGAATATTGTATCACCTTGTGTCTAATTTACCCCACAGCACTGAACCAATTCCCTGCAGAGCTGAAGCTATGTAACAGGATTCTCCCACTTCCGAAGGCATGTACTGCTGAAGAACTCGATGGAATTTACACTTCTCTGTGTAGGACCATTCCTTCCTGCATGACAAGGGGAGCCTGGAGCCCTCCCCAAGGCAAATCCAGGCTGGGACTTTCCTACATCACTGAAGGAAGGGTCATTTTGCCTCTAAGTTTCAATCATTTGGTGATCCAGTCCCCTGAAGGCCTCCCTGCCTTGTCCTGCTAAGGTGAACACAGTGCTTCCTTAACCCATCATCTCCTACTGCCCCAAATAACAATTTAGAGTGGAATTACAGCTGAGTGAGCATCAAAGATACTGAATTTCAATTAAATCAACCAAGCTATACATTTACATCAGGCCCACTATCATGTTCTCCAAGAGCCAACAGCACATTTCTTTGTATACTTTTGAAGGGGTAAAATTTGTGAAGTGAATAGAAGGGATTTTTTCCTCTTACTCTGAAAATGCAATACCCGGGGATAGGAACAAAAATGGAGATGCTGCAGTCTCAGTAAGCAAGGTTGGGTAAGTCCATGTGGCATAGCTAATTAAATCCACCTGAATCCGCCTTCTACCACTTCCAAAAATTTTGGTGATGGTGAATTAGGTGCATTAGGCAAATTGTTCAGCATTTTGGTTTTTAAAGCAGCCATACACAAAGGAAATTTGAACAAAATTTGCTTGTATACCTGCCAGGTACATCTACACCCAGCACTGCAGGAAAAACAAGTGTGGCCTCACTGCTGGAGTACATGGCCTATCCCAGGAGAGTGCTGCTGCTCCACAGAAAAGCAGAAACAACAAAAAGATGGACTGCACTGAGTTGATGAGGCTGAGGCAAAACTGAGCATTTCCTCCTGTCGAGCACTGCCTGCACTCCTCTGTGGGTGAAACAGGGCTCACAAATGTGTAAATGAGATGTTCCCTTTCACAGCTTTCTTGGAGACACTCGTGAGGAAGTGTGGGGGTTTTGTGTTCCCCTCACATCTCGTTTTCCTCAGGGCTCAGCACAGGGGGTTTCTTCCTCCCCCAGTGCAGTTTTTAAAATGTGCCACCTCCTCACCAGCTTACACAGGTCCAGATCTGCTGGAGGGGGTCTGGGCTATAGCACAGCCATACCCAGGGAGGGGCAAAGCTGTGTGCTGGCCCTGTGGGATGTGGCCATGCCCCAGCATGTGGGATGTGTTTCCTGCCCTAGCAGCACAGCCTGGCAGCATCTGAGTGCAGTGCTGCGAGTGCTCCCCCTCTGCACCCACCCTGCTCTTCCCATAAAGAGGTGTGAAACATAGAACGCAGCATTAACCTGGGCTTTTCAGTGAGCAGGGCTGGATGAACACCCATTTTGACAGCTGTCCCCTGTGTTGCTCTCATTTCTGCTGGGCCAGCTGCCTGTCAGTGCACTGGGGCCACTAAATTATCTGAGTTCAACAGCTTGACACAGAACAAGTGGCACTCAAGATGGATTGGCGAGTGACTCGTGCTGGTGTTCAGGATGCAATTCAACCTGCATTGCAAAGGCAGCTCTGCTTCTACAGACTCGGGCACATATGTGTTCTGCTTCCCCCACATCTGACACTTTAGAATTGTAAAATTGACAAGATGTTGCTGTTGGCCTAATGTTGTATTAGAATAAAATCTGAATCCTCTGTGGCAGCCAAGCTGTTCCTAAATCTTGTGTGTGTGCGTGTGTGTGTGTGTGTGCTGTGCCTTCACCCTTTGCACATCACATTTGATGAAACTCCCTCCTGTAGCATCCTGAACTCCTCCATGCTGATTCCCTGTCTCCTTCCTGCCGTCCCCACTGATGTTTGGGATTTGAGAATCCTTACCCTGAAGCAAACTGTCTCTCTGGTGTTCCAGGGGACTTGAATGGTGTGGAAACAAGAGGTTTCTTGTAGGTGCAGTTTGCACTTATCAGCACAGAAGCAATGCCCCATGCAGTGCTCCAGAGCACTTTGCACAATTACAGTAATTTCACGAATACAAGCCGCACTGAGTATAAGCCGTTCTGTGTTCGCAGCGAGGACCCGCGTGCAACAAAGTTGCCAAATAGTAACAGAACCGCGGCAGGGCAGGGTTTACTGGCTCAGCTCGGGCCATGAGGGCTCAGGGCTGCCGACAGGGCCAGGTGGCCCAGCTCGGCGCAGCCGCTCAGCGGGGCTGTTCAGGGCCGGCCGCCGCTGACACTGGGCTCGCTCGCCCCAGCCCGGTGCTGCCCCACGGTGGCGGGAGTGCACAGAGCCCGCCGGCACCCGCAGCAGTGCTGGGAGGCGGGGATGTAGCCTGCCTGCTCCTGCGGCGGCGGTACGCGGGGACGGAAGCCCCCCAAGCCGCGGGGCCAGCAGCACGGAGCCCCCTGCCTTTCCCCGGGCCACAGGGCCAGCAGGAGAGAGCCCCCACCTTCCCCCGAGCCGCGGGGCCAGCAACATGGAGCCACTTGCCTCCCCCAAGCCGCGGGACCAGCAGGAGAGAGGTGCCCCACCTTCCCCACCCCCTGTGCTGCCTGCACAGAGCAGCTCCACCCGCCACGCAACACAGTAACCAATTTGTAACAACCGCATAAATGCAGGGTTTTACTGGCAGGAGCTCGACTTTGCAGTTTGCACTGACTTGGTTTGCACTTCCGAGGTTGAAAATGTCAGAAAATTATTCACATATTGGTTGCTCCTGAGTATAAGCTGCATTTCCAGTATAGGAGCAAAATTTTGGTCAAAACGGTGTGGCTTGTATTAGTGAAATTACTGTAACTTTCTCGTTTGCTCTTCCTCTTTTCCCTGTGAGTAAACAAAACTCCTGACACTTACCAGCGTCCAAAAGAGGTAAATAGTGAAGAGTGCCACAGTGAGTGCAATGAGGCCGACAGCTTCCAGCCTACTGCTAAAGTGCAGGTGGTCCACGGCTCCGCGCAGGCACAGCCACCCGGACACTGTAGCCAGCGGGGTGATGAACAAGAAGCACACCATGTCCCCAAAGAGAGTCCTCTTTTCGTGCTGGGGGCCAGGGTTCCTCAGCCACTGCAGGCAGAACACAGACAAGGCATGTGAGGCACAGTGAGGCTATTTCACCCTCAGCTCAAGGCACAAACCCATCCTTCGGAGGACTGAGCGTGGAGCAGGATCTGGCTTTGGGTGCTCCTAGGGAAGCCTCTCACATGCCTGCAGGTTTTTAATATGCAGCTGTAGAGTTCTCAGCACTTTTCCTGCCCTCTCTCACATTTCAGAATAATAAGTCAACCCTTTCTTGAAATTCTGTTTAGTCTCATTCTCAGGAAGAGAACTTCTAACCAGTTTTTCACCAGAATTTGAGAGGCATAACAAAATACAGACCAAACAACTCCCTGAACCAACTACAAGGGACAGACCTTAGGGCAACTGGTCTCTTATGTGATGTACCTGCTAGATGTACTAATTGATTAACCTTATTAAATTCCTGTATCACTCATGTGCATACCATACTTAGTGCACTTGAAAGCTTTCATTAAGGAGGTGTTTTTTACCTTAATATTGTTTGCAAGGTTTTCCTTTGTTTTTAGGCAGCACTAGAGACCTGAATTTCTCCTCCTTGCTTCCTGTTGGTGTTCACCTCTAGCTGTACCCACCATATTTATTCAGCTGTGGTAAAGGTTGTCTTGAGAAGTGTTTTATGTAGTGTAGCCCCTAGCATTTGTCCCCTGGCTTCTTTGAAAAACTCCCTTCTTAATGTGTAAAGGAGCATGCAGAAAATGTTTTAACATTTTCCATGCTATTTTAGGATTTTTATATTTTTGTTTTTTTTTTTTTTTTTACATTCTGCTCATGAAACTCGCAAAGTCATTTTCAACTTGTTTTCAGATACCCACATTTAAGCAGAGTTCAATGCACACAGGTTATTTTTATTAAGAAGGTATATTAATCTTGAGAAACAGAGTGCCTGAAAGTCAGTTGCTGAAGCAAAGGTTAGGATTTAACAGCTATCAAGCGCACATGCCCACTTTTTTATAAACAGGATTTGAGATAGCAGACGTGAAAGAAGTTCCTACAACAGTAAAAAACCCCCGAAAACCTCTCATCATTTAAGTCAATATTTGAACAGAAAAATTACCCAGCCCTGTAATTTTTGCCAATGTGAGCCACAGGGTTTGGTCAAACCTGCTCTACAGCATCCTTTTATGGGTTTTTGGGGCCAGCAGAACCAGATGAGGCTCATGCATCCCTGAACACTTTGGTCCTCTTATTTCTCCAAGTGTGTTACACGTAGCAGTAGAAGTCCTGTCTCACATACAGCTCAGGAATTTAGATCACAAAAAATATGTTCAGAAACTTTTTTTTCTTTGCAGGCTTTTCTTTGCAGGATGCAGGCTTTTAACTTGCTTGAATACTTCTGAAATGCTGAGGGAGTGCAAAGTGCTTTAAAACCAGCGATGCATTACTATGAGAAAGAAGTTGTAGGGAAAGATGTCAATTAAAAAGGAAGGTTCAATACTGGTTTTTTCCCCTCCTTAGCCAGGGAAAAACAGTAACCAGACATGGTCAGTTTACCCCAACAGCAGATAAGCCCCCACACAGCCATATCCTCACCTCTCCACCCCATCAGTATGAGGGGAAAAACAGCAATAGGCTGCAAGCAGAGTTTTCTTCGGCAGAGTTTGTGCAAAATAAGGGGACATACATTCACATTTAAACACCTTTTTATTTTACTGTAGCTTTAAAGAGAATGCTAAACAGTAAAACTTTCCTTGGGGCTTTCAATCACTCACACTACTTTCCTTGGGGCTTTCAATCCATTGACTTACAAACAGCCCCAAGGGTTTATGCACAACAGCTCCAGGTTGTATCTGGTTGCTTCTGAACAGGGCTGACTGCAACATTCCCCTTGTTCCATTTCCAGGAGTCCCTGCAGTGTGAAACTACCAAGAGAACAAGAGGAACTTAAAGCACCTGACAGTAGAGGTTGTGCTTTTGAAGGTTTTAAAGACTGCAAAAGAGGTTTTGTGAAAAGCACTCGTTTAAAAGGTCACCTAGAAGAGCAACGCCCAACATTTGGTCAGTTCTTTTTGACTTCGACAAGAATTGCAGGTGTTCACCACTTTCCCAGGACAGACTTCAAAATTTTGGCACCCATGCAGCTCAGGTAGTGCAAGAAATAATTCCTAGTTCTGAGCAAAGCGGAAAAACATCATGAGTGCAGGGGAGGAAGCACCCATGTCAAGGCATGTGGTGTTGTCCCCACCCTGTGACTGTCACTAGTGCAGTGCAACCTGAATTAAAACAGCATTTTTCACTGTGCCATCAAACCTGATTGAAAGTTTGAGCAGATTAAAATGGTGTGAAGCTGCTTCACAGGCTGATGGCAGCTCCTTATGCCCTGTGGCACATGAACAAAGAGTTAAACCCAAGCAATTCAAGTATTAGATGAGGCTGTGACAGGCAAGAGTAGTTATTAAATAATAAATAAAGCCATCACAATTCCACAGTCTAACCTGAAAAAGCCAGAAGGATTTAATTAGCTAGCTCTGAAGTATAAGTCAAAAGCAAAGATTAAGCAATTTCAGTGGTTGTACAGATTTCAGTCACAGCACTTATTTTTCTCCTGAAGTAGGGTACACTTGCTTCTAAATCTGCTTCTGTTTCCAGATTCCAGTCATTTGTTTTGGGAATGGAATAGGCACTGTCAAGTTGCTTTATAGCTAAAAAGCTAGGGCAGCAAATCCTTTTGTGCAACTCATAGCCACACAGGGATCCTAATAAAGCCCTGAGCTGATTAATTACTGTGGCTGTAGGGTATGGACTACCCTGCTGGCCAAGAACGAGAGGTAAGGCCAAATGAAGCTGTCAGATCTGCACTGTGACACTGTGAAATCCATCCTATTAAAATGTGTCAATCTGCCCAATTATTTCTGCAATAAGTTCTGACTCTCAGAGTGATAATTTCCATTTAGTGGAAGGTGGGAGGGGTGGAAATAGAGATTATAAAATGGTCGTGTTTGAAGTAAAATGCTGGCCTGTCTGGCATTTTCTGAAGAGCAATTTGAAAGTGATCAGTGTTCCCTGCTCCTGATCCACAGGCAGCTGGAGCTGGAGTAACAAGACCTGAAATTACTTCAGCAATGGCAGCAAAAATTATTTCAAGAACTTTAAGCATAGCACCTGATGCAAAACCCAATATCTGCTCATGATTGAGACAAGCCAAGAGACCCTTTGAGAATCCAGCACCTCAGAAGATGGGAGTTAACATTTATCTCAACAAAGTCACTCTCTAAATGTGGCATCTTGAGGAATGCCAGAAGGGAGAAGTGAAGGGGGCCACTGGTGAGGTAAAAGGGCTGCTTAAGTTGGCTTAAGAGCAGATGGATAATAATTGTCCCCAAATAAATTTTGGATAAGAATCAGAAAAAAAATCCCCATTCTTCAGAGGATCCAGCTCTGGAACAGCCTCCCAAGAAGAGCAGCTTAGGCTACAACCCTTAAAAGCCGACACAGTTTTGAGAGGAAATTTTCTTACATCCTGAAAGAGATTTTTGATGCACTGCGTTTGAATGGACCAAACACTGTGAACACACCTGGGGCTCCTCCACCCCACACACCTAATACACACAGAAAGATTTGCTGCAGCCACTTCACAAAGCAGAGTTGAAATTGGAGAAGGAAATCACTGGAGCAAGCAGCAGCCAAGGACCCTGGAGAGGCTCAGACTCTCTGAATTTATCTATCTCAACTAAAATGAGCTGCCAGCAGAGCACTGCTGTAAAACACCTCCACAATTCTGAGCTGCCTCGCCACTGCCAAAGGCCAAATCCTGGACGTACTCATTTCTACAGGTCTAACTTCAATTAGGTGACTCACAAATGTAAAAGTAAAGTGTGTGCACAGTGTTTTTCCTGATCAGATCCTAAGGCTACAATCTGTTTCTGCTGGAGAGCCCCTTCTGGTTCAGTGTATTTTCCTTGGAGAAGTGATTTTGAACACTGCTGGAGTTACACTGCAAAGCTGAAGGACAGTAAGGAATTATCTCCTCTAAACTCATTGTCCTTTGAGCAAAAAATGGCTCACTGCACATCAAAACTTATCAGTTCATTTTGTAATTTTCACGCTGATGGGTCAGCAGCGAGTCCTGGTGGAAGCAGGCTGTACACAAGCTGAAGTGCTGGAAATTACTGTAGTTTCTGGTTTTGTGCCAGCAGCCACCAGTGGGAGCATTCTCCCTTGGGCTTTAAGCACAGATAGGCTGATATTCTCTCTTTTTTTAAAAAAGAATATTTCTTCGGAATGAAGAACATTTTGAAAGATCAAGAGGACCATTTTTGTTCCTCCTCTTCACATTTATTGCCCATCCCCCCAAAATTGCATCTGAGGCTTTTTTTCTTCCTGACTATTTTTACTCAAAATATTCATTTTAACATTTTTCAATGAAATGTTTTGAAACTTGACTTCACTACATGTAACTCAAAAACAAAATCTCTCAGACTGGAATGGTATACGTGCTTGTTTTCAATGTCATGAAAGATTTTGGGTAACTTCCTAAGTTAATGTTTTGCCAAGGAAAACAAACATTTGACAGTTACTTTTTGGCTGAAAAAAGCATTTATGCTTCAGGTTTTGGGTCTCCTCCTTACCAAACATTCTGTTAGTGGCACAGTGATATTGTCTTCAGTAGGTGCCTTTAGAAAGGCCATGGTGACAGCTCACAGAGATGTTGATTTGGTCTCAGAGGCCTGTGTATTTGAGAGTTGGAATTGAAATTATTTGATCTCTGTAATGTTATTCTGCAAATACCGTGGCCCCTTTGTAAATGAGTCTGTTCTTACTTAAGTTTAAGCCCTACTTTAACTCAAACTGCAGGGACTATTTTAAACATGGATGTCTCAAAGAGCCAAGGCTTCTTTTTGAAATAGCAAATAAATTTTGCTATGTCTGCATGCTTCTGAAATGGGAAAAATTACATTTTCCATTGTAAGGATGGTGTATGACGAAACTTTAATAATTTTTATTTTGTTTTGTTTTCTAGGAAGGGTAAATCACAGCACAGACAGCTTCCACCCAGGATTGGCTCCTTATAATGAGGAGATCACCACAGGCTGTTGCTGTCACGCTATGTGTGATCACCCACAGCTGGTCTGTGGGTTAGAGAGGGTTAATAAATGAGGTTTGTTTTGAGAAGCATTCTCTGACCAAGGCTGTTGGCATGGAGACCAAGAGAAGAAGGAGAAAAAGAAGATAACTAGGAAAAACACCCCACAGCTGTGGAAAATATTTTTAGAAAGGTCCTGGGAAGAACAGGGGTGGAGAACTTTCTACCAATGATTGTTATATTGACTAATTATGACCAAAGAATAAAGTGTAAGTTGTGTAGAGGGTATAAAAGACGGTGCACTGTTGCAATAAACAAGTATTGACCTTCTGAAGTATAGTGTGCATTTTGTGTGTTGTGCCTGCCTCTACAGTGACATCACACCACAACTCAGTTTTCAATTTGGACATTGGGTCATTTGCCAGCTGAAAAACAGGAGCAAGAAATTGAGCAGAGAAGGCAGGATGCCTGCATGGGTCAGCAGAGACCTGCTGGCCAGGAGAAAAGGAAAGAAGCAAATGAACAGGCAGTGAAATCAAGGATGGGTGACCTGGGAAGAGTCTGGAGATTAAATTCTCCAAGAGGTTATGGAGGGTTGGGGTCAGGAAGGCCAAGGTGAGGCTGGAACTGAAGTTGGAAAGGGGGAAAGATTATCAGGACATTCTACAGCTTCATTAAACACAAAAGAAAGGTCACAGGAAGTGTTTTCCCCACTCCAAACAACTCTGGCAAACTAGTGACAGGGGTTGGGGAGAAGCCTGAGGTTCCCAAAGGCTTTTTTGCCTCAGTCTCCAATGGCAACTTCTCCTGGCAGCCCTCTGGAGGGGATGGAGAGCAGGAGGGGCACCGGGGAGCAAAGGCTCTGCCCCCGGAAATGGCTGGTGGAGCTGCCACGGCACTGTCCATGATACTGGAAAAGTCCTGGCAGTCAGGTGAGATCCAAAGTGACTGAAAAAAAGGGAAATATTGCATCTATCTTTATTGTGGGTTTTTTGGTTTTTTGTTTTGTTTTTGGTTTTTTGGGTGTTTTGGTGGGTTTTTTTGTTTTTTTTTTTTTTTAGAGTTGGGATTAAAAGTTTAAGAAATGTTATTTTGTGTTTGGAATTAGACGTTTATTAATTTTTATTCTATTATAGTGAGTGCTACAGTACTTTAATAAACAAGTTTAAAATGGCAATGCATTTTTTACAAGGTTTTTTAAGCTTAAACTGTTTAATTTAGAAAGGGCATTTAAACTATTTTTGCTTTTAATTTAATAATTAAACATTTGTGATCCGCAATGCACGTTTTTTAAATTTAATTATAAAAGTACTACTTAGACTCATGAAGAAGGTGCAAAAAAAATTTTTTTTTTTTTGCCCTACAGCTTCCATTTTATTTTTTATATAATACTATGTTTCAAAACCCCAAATTTAAAATTTTTTACTACACTATATTACACACTTTCATTTAAACAACACACTAGGGATTTTAGTCCCATTACTCAGTTTTGGAAACCTTCTCCATGGGGAGGGATGGATTTGATGAATGGACTGTTGGAAGTGTCCAAGGCCAGGCTGGATGGGGCTTGGAGCACCCTGGGATGGTGGAAGGTATCTCTGCCCAGGGTTCCTGCCTCAAGGATGAGCTTCCAGGTCCCTTCCAGCCCAAACCACCCTTTGGCTCTGATATACAAAGCTCCACCAAGCAGCAATCATGTTGTGGTTCATGGGTGTGGTACCCAGTTTTTTACACATACTCAGGTTCTAAAAAAGGATTAATAATTCTCTGGCAGTGAAAACAAATAGCAGAGCTTGCTAAATGGCACTATAGAAATCTATTAAATGTCTTGCAGGTCCAATTACACAATTGCATAATTTTTTTTAAACATAGCTCACTGCTGTTCTGTTTTCCTGCTAGCCACTTTTAATTTACAGTTCTGGAGATGCTTGTATCAGTTAAAAGATTTCAGGATGTGTCAAGAAAAAAAATATTTCTGTGGAACTATGGGAAAAGCTGTGTTTCTTTCTATCTGTTTGTATTTGCAATGCTCTCATTCAGTTTTGTCTGCCTAACTGTATTCCCAGTTAGGCAGACAAATGCATGAAAGAAGAAAATCAACAAAAATCACATTTCACATTAAAGAAAATAAAAAAGAAAAGCAGATTTTGCTATTGGCAATACTTATTTCAAGACATTGCAAATATCCTGATCTACAAGTTCAAATATATGAGGAACCAAAGGCATGATAGATAACAAATGCTTGATAGGTTTACAAAAAGACAGATGCAATACATCTTACCACTTCTCTTTTCCTAGAAAATGTAAACTTTGACTGCCTCCCATAAGTTGTAGGAAATGCCACCAGCAGAAAGGACAGACATAGATGACAATTGGGCAGTTTAAAAGTATTTTACAGGACCATGATGTGCAAAGAAAAGTCACCAAACCCATTATCTAAAACAAAAAAAGCTGTGCCTTTGAAAACTCCAGCACCTTTCCCCCATCCTGTCCATTCCTGAAGCAAATCTGGTTGATCAGTTACATTCTCCTGGGAACTTTCCTTGAGGTTTTTTGCCCTTTATTGTTATGAACTTAGGAATGAGCAGTAACAGATGCGATGGTTTGATCTAGTCTGTTCACTGACAAGTAATTTATTTTTTTATGGAGAGTGGGTTACTCTTGTTTGCACTCCTCCTGCCAGTACTATAAGAAAGATTTGTGCATTCTAGCAAATCCTTGCTGCAAGGAACATAAACCAGCTACTTAATTTCTCTTTAAAGGAGAAAGAACATTCTGGTTTGGCCTCTGGACTTCACTCCATTAGGAATAAATAGATTAAAAGAAATGCATCTTGGAGAGTTTATGGTTTTAAATATATGCTGGGGAGTTTATTACTTTTTCTTATTTTTTTAATACTTTAACTCAAATATACTTCTACTGGAAATATACATGGTTGCTTCAAACTCTCCCTGTGTGAGTTGGTCTTGGGGGGGATTATTTTCACAGCCAAAGACAACTAGATAGAGACAAAATTGTCTCTATCACCTTGCCCTTTCAATCTGCCATTTTTTGGGTCAAGAAAGGAAGGAGGATGGGCACACCTTAATTATCGGCTCCCAGCCATAACATGCTGTATGGACACCTGCAGTTCCTCCAAACTTTGATTTATGAAAGTTTTCCTGGTTGGTGTCTATGCTGAGGAACCATTTATTTTCCTGGCTTGAGGTGTGATCCTTTTATAAACTACCTGCAGCAAATCTGGTGTCTGTTCATTACAGTAATTTAATGCTAATGACTTGCTTCACTGAACAGTGGAGAGGAAAAATAAGTACAAATAATCCAAACAGATAAAAACATCGTGACTCAAAGTCTTGCACAGGAAACAAATTCATATTTCAGTGTAAGGCTTCGGGAGGTTTTAATTTGTAATGTAAGCTCATCTTAAATACTTCATGCATAGGTGTACATTTTAGAGGGTTTTAAAATTTATTTTACCTTACTGATATAAGCTCTATAGCCAGCAACACAGCAGGCAAAAACTGAAGTTAATTTCTGCCCAATATTGCTGTGATTATCCTGACTTTATTTTTTCTCCTAGGCATGCTGTTTTGCTTATGAGCTTGGTATTGTTAATTAAGTGCTTTCTCTTTGTTTGAGACAGAAAAAAAAAGGTGAACCAATAGATACCAAATCCTATTTGGTTTAAAACATGTAAATAACTTAGAAGCAATACAAGCCTGATTTATATGGTCACATAATACTCTTATACCATTTTTATTTTGTAGCTGGCTGTTCCCTAACATTTTATTATTGCACATAAATATATTTGTACTGCCACATTTTGTGCCTGCTTCTGCACTAAGCCAAGTGGAAGCAACACAGATGCAATGTGGAAATTGAAACGAAGATGATACATAATACTTACATAAAGCTTGACTAATCTTTATGCTGAAACACAGCAAAAACAGCTACGTGAATAATGCCACACACTCCCAATGCAGTTCTTTTTCCTGTGGATTGGCTGCATTAAAAAGGCAGCTTATATAAAACTGGAAGGTCCATAAAAATCATTCATGGAATTACTGCAGTTTGAGGTTTCACTGTGGTGGTTCGAGGTCCTTGGCTGGCTTGTCACAAGGGATATCAGCTCTGCGCAGGGTGGGTTCAGACCCTGACTCCTTTAACTGAATTTTGCACTATTGTGAATGCTGAAGGAGAGTTTTAATCACCACCATAGTGCTTGATTCACATTCCCAGCGTGGAAACACAAATATTTTTTGGGAGAATAATGTGAGTCCAAAAAAGGAAATGAACCAAGAAGCATCACCAATTTATTGTTGAGAGGATGGGTCTGCCTGACAGGCTGCACAACCATTTCCAGCTGCTGTAGCTGGTTTTTGGGTTTCATCAAACAGTCAGCACACTGTGCATTTCCAGGGAGAATATTCTCCCTCAGACAAAAATATACATCCTGTGGCAGAGACAAAGGAGAAGCACAGAGCTGACTCTGGCCAGCTCCTCTGCTGCTTCCATGAGGATGGGCACAGGGAGGAAGGAACATGGATGAACCATCAGCCACGCCACTTACTCCATTTAAAGCTCACTGCTGCTGTACCCTCTCCTGCTAACAGCAGGAATAAATTCACACATGACATCTCTAGATAAAATTAGTAAAATGCCTCAATTTGTTTCCACTGAAAGAGATTTCTTCCACACCCATGTCTAAGCCAGTAGGAAGCAGTGAAGGGACTAGGAGAAAACATAATAGCATGCTGTTTTCTTTTCTTTGTTTCTTTCTCTTTCTTTCTTTCTTTCTTTTCTTTCTTTCTTTCTTTCTTTCTTTCTTTCTTTCTTTCTTTCTTTCTTTCTTTCTTTCTTTCTTTCTTTCTTTCTCTCTTTCTCTCTTTCTCTCTTTCTCTCTTTCTCTCTTTCTCTCTTTCTCTCTTTCTTTCTTTTGACCCTTTTGGAAAGAGTATGATATGTCTCAGAATAGTCAGAAACATGTGGGAATTTCCCCACCCCCGCCAGTGGAAGCTCTCTAGGAGAAAAGATCAATATGATGACTGATTGCTTCAAGCATTGCTTCACTACCTGTCACTGACCTCTGAATGGGATGTATTCACTTTGTGAGACCAGGGCCTGTTGAGGAGTTACTGGATAGGTTTTCAGAGTCTGTGCTCTATTAATCACTTTATGAGTACAATAGCCCCTCTTGACCTACTAAAATACCTTGGTAAAACTCATCATTCACCTCCAGTGAGAGGAGGACCATTTACTCTTTCCATTATTTAGGTCAGGGGAATCTTTGGAGAACTAATTACCTCACAAAATGCAGAGAACTTTGACACCCCACTCCAAAACCTACACACTGAGGTGTTAAAAGTAGGTGGCCACTCTGGCTTGTCACTCATCCAAATGTTGCAGCAGGGTTTTTGTGACAAATGGTCCTACTACACCTGATAAACCTCCTTCCACGTCCTCACAGTCTACACAACACAGAGAGACAGGCATGAAAGTGCTTTTAGGACACAGAAGACAACGGAGTCTGGCAACTTGAATCTGCTTTGGGAGCTTCCAGATTTTTGCTGCAATTATTTCAGTGGGGAGGTCTTCGTATTTCAAAGTATTGTGCACTAAATAAGTAGAAACTTCGAGGACAAACTTAAATTACACTGACAGAAATCAAGAAGTTTGATTATTTTCTGCTTAATTTGCCCCCTGGCACACAGCTCATTTTACTTACTCTTTGTTTATGTTGCTCTCAGCTTTGAAAGTACATCTTTATTTTCCTCCTAAACTGAAAACACATTCCCTTTGTAAGATCACAATGGATTGGGGTGTTTTATGACCTTCCCTGCAATGTCACCCAACTATAGATTTCTGCACTAAAATACTGTGGGTGTAAGTAGCTCAGAAGTCAGAAAATAATGACTAGTAAAGATAAAAGCACTTAGCTATGTTTCAGAAATGTTCTTGGTCAGGGTTTTCATTTGTCCTCAGCTGAGAAACAACTGGCAGGTTTACTATTATTACTCTAAATATCATTGCTGTTGTTTCTATTAATTATTAGTGCTTCTGCCAAAAAGAAGCCTCATTTCATCAGGGCATAATCAAGCAACCACAGTGCCCAAGCTTGGGCAGGGTCAGCTTTACTTTCAACTCCTTCCATCATCATCATCATCATCTCTGGCCAGCACCACATCCAATTTGTGCAGCACAGTCCTCACCAGGAGCCATCAGATGGGAACAATTTCAAGAAGCTGGGCTCTAAAATCAAACTGTGAAGGCTCAGCATCACTTATCTTTCTTCTCAGAGGCAGATTCAGAGTGGCATTGTTCTTGCACCAAAGATGAGAGGAGAACCAGGCAACAACCTTAACCATCTGGCCAAAACTTGCTCTGGGTGCAGGACTTGTGCTAAATGCCCTGTCATGCACCTTTTGTGGGGGATCCTGAGGAAGAATGAAGATATCCTTAGGCTTAGACACAAAATGTGCATGCCTATCTTTACTAAAGCAATTTCGGTAGTCTGGAGCTGCTCATCCACTTCCCAGCAGTAAGTTTTGTCTTCTGTCCTCTTACCTGTGAACAGGAGAGAAACAAAATGCTGCTTCCCCCTACCCATTTTTAATACTTCCCTTCCACCAATTCTGACAGAGTTTAAAGAAACAATTAAGACGCACAGAAAAACACTTTATCCTGAACCCAAGCTCTGCATGCAGTGCCTGTGTCACCAACAGGTACAAAATGCTTCTTCTCATTAATTTTGTCCAAGGTTATTTGTATTTAATTCCAAAAGAAACCCTAACTTTGCTTCATCTTTTTCCAAAATTAAGTAAAAGAGGGAAAATGTCATTAACGGTGTCAAGAGACTGAACTTGGTTTGGTTTCTTTTCTTTTCCTGAGGACCACAAATACCCTAAAACCTGGAAAACTTCATGAACCTCTCACCTGTAGTTCTCAAAAACTGAATTTTCATTGATAATGGAGAAACAATTGTCCAATTCACTGTCAAGTCAGGCACATAGGCAAGAAGAGCCCAAAAGATCACTCACAAATGTCTAAACATGCCAGACACTGAACAAGCTCATCCTTCTTGTGGGCTTGACATGTAAACTGGGTTTCTAAGGCTCCTAAGTTTGTTGCACTCAAAAGCAAGAAGAAAAAAGAATAATTTCTGACCTATATTTAATATGCCAAGTGCAGACACTTGCCCTACATTCCACAGAAACTGCTGCTTACCCCTCTTCCACCCTTGGCCAAGCTGGCTGGCATGGCAGGAATTTGCTGCACCACTTATTTCCCAAAACTCCACTGAGGTTTGCAATGAAACAAGCCCACCAATCCCCCTCTAATAATTTGTTTTGATTTGCTTCAAAATGAGTCTTGCTGCTCCCTGAGCTCCCACCCTCACACTGCCAAGCCCCAGTGGAGCCACAGAGGATTTGTGATGCATGAGGGTAGGCATGGATTTTTGCCAGCAAAATTATGTCTTGGGCTGTAATGTAGGATGTAACCAAACGTATGTATTCTATCACCATCTGTTAAATACCAGGTGGGGCATTGTTCTTCTCCACAACCCATCCTTCCTCCAGGGATTTATCTTCTGCTAATGGCCCACTGAGTCCCACTGTAGGACTGATAAAATTACTTCATCCCACTGGGAGATGCTCCTGTCAGGGAGAGGAGCCAAGCCTTTCCTACCAAGAAAAAAACTGAGATTTTGGGACACCAACAGCCCTTTTTCCACTGGATTTCAGAGGGAAACCAGACCCTTCTACATCATCAGTGGACCTGCAGAGGAAAGCTGAACCTTCTGCAGGAGCACTGAACCACATCTGTCACTGCAAGAAGACTGCAACCACCATTTAATGGGACTGCTACCAACATCCTGCCTGATAGGGTGTCAGGTTGTACTCTGACTCTGTCAGTGTTTGGTATTATTTGTATTACTGTATTTCTATTTTAATTTTCCTAGCAAAGAACTGTTATTCCTATTCCCATATCTTTGCCTGAGAGCCCCTTAATTTCAAAATCATAATAATTTGGAAGGAGGCGGTTTATATTTTCCATTTCAAGAGGGGCTCCTGCCTTCCTTAGCAGACACCTGCCTTTAAAACAAGGAGAAACCAAGATTTCAGGGCTGTGCCCACCATGTACTGACCTCCACCAGTGGCCTGGGCTTGCGTTCCACTGCAAACCTGAAGTGGCAGAGCTCGCAGTAGCTGGTGTTGGAGGAGGACAGCCAGTGCTCCAGGCAGCTGCGGTGGATGGTGCCCAGTGTCCCCGTGCACTCACAGGGGGACAGCAGCTCCTCGTGGCTGCTGCCCTCGTGGCAGATCCTACAGATGGGCCGGTCATTGAAGGGGCTGCTGCAGGACAGGAAGAGAAAACTGCTGGTCAAGGCTCGTGGCAATAGGCTCTGTTGTCTGTCACGGGCTAGAAATATTTAAGAGCATTGCACCCTGTAATTTGTAATCCAAGCTGCTGGACTAATGGTTTAAGGTGATTTTCTTATATTCTTGTTTAAAATATCTCTTCTTTTGGGGTGGGGGAAAAGTGTAGAGTGAAAAACTCATGTCAGAGTGGCAGATGAGAGGCAGAAGACCAAGTCCTTCTGTATTTTGTATTTCCCAGCTCTTGACAAAGTAGTGGTGTGGCCGCCTCAGGAAGCCCCAAAGTGCATCAGAGAGGTTGTAAATCGGCCTCAGCTGGGCACTTGTTATTGTAGTGGTGATCCCCTGACCTAAATATTGTTTTCACTGGCCAGCAGTAAAGGACTGCTGAAAGAACAGTGCCTTGCCCTGTAGCACCCTGAAGGCAGGGCCACAACTTCAGAAAAGCACAAGAAGGCAGAAACCTCCTCTCTATGGAAAGGGTTTCCCTTTCTTTGGGGCAGCCCACAGGCAGGTGGAGGAGTGATACAGACAGAACTATAAAGAACTGTGCCAAATACATCCCTGCTGTGTGGCTGCAGGTGGGTATTTCTTCTGCACTGCTTTAAGATGCATGAAGTCTTTCAGCTCACCACCAGCAAACACAAATTTAATTGTGACCCAAGCATCAAGTCTGGATAAGGCCAAACACATCAGAAAACTCTTTCTTGCTTCTAATGAGAACAAGGCCAGCCCGAGGCATGCTGCAGAGACGAAGATTAACAATATATTTCACCACTGATCTGCCTCTCCAAATCAGCAGCAGAAAAAGCTGGTCAATCACTCGGACAGTGACAGAAGCTGCAATACTGGTACTAGAAGCAGCTTGTCTGGCTGCTCAGAACTCCAGCTAGGGCAGTGTTTGGGAAGTGTGATACATTGTGCAGCATGATGGCTGTGATGCTGGGATAGGGGTTTAACCAGATGGATTAAATCACCCCTCCTCCTGCCCCACACATACCTCTGCACGGCAAGGGTGCGCACGACAGACGAGAGGAGCTGCCCATCCTTGGAGGACACCTGCATGACATACTGGGGGGGACAGCTGGTGGTCAGGCCCCCACTGCTGCCGGGCAGGCTCTTGCCATCAGGGGCCGGAGGGCGTGGGCACTCTGGGGACACTCCAGGCAGGTGGCTGCAGCGGTTCGTCCTCATGGCGCTGGGCAGCAGGTCCCCATCTAGGCAAACCAGGACAGGGAGCTGCTGTGGGGCACATCTCTCCTGCCTGGCCAACACCAGGTGTGAGAAGCAGCATCCCTCACTCCCCACCCCAGATTTCCCACTCAGCAGGGAAAGGGGGTTTAAAACAGCAGGTTTCACCAAAAAACCCCAACAAAACAGTCTGCACATTCCACAAGCAGCAAGCCAGCAGCCCTGCTTTCTTCTCTCTTCAGACTCTTGAAGTCATGAGTGATAAATAGAGAGGCTGAACCTTTTGTCACTCCCCCTCCAAATGTTTCAAAGGAATATACAGTCTCCAACCTGTGCACTTTCAAATTTAAAGGCTGCCACTGTCTGCCAACAGGGAAAGTTATGTACTGGAGGAGAGAAAGGCTGATTGGCTTCAAATCCCCTTTGAAAACACTTCACTGCTGCTTAGTGTCTTCTATCACCAACCCACAGCAGAGCACAGACCTGGCAATTAATCCTGTACAGGGTTTTAGTCACACTAACCTGCTTAATCACAGCCTGTGCGCAGCAGTAATTTATGCCACAAGGTGAGGCAGAAATCACAGCCTGCCTTTCTTCTCTGCTTTACTCTTTCTCACATCACTCTGAGGGTGTTCTGCATGTTGCTTTCAACCACGGCCATTGGGTAGGAAGGGTTTGTGCTGGGAACAAGGAGCCTGGGCAGCTCCTGATGCTTTGGTGGGATGGATGGTCCTGGCTGGGTGTGCTTGTTGTGGAGGATCCCAATTCCAACCAAGCTGTGTCCCTGCCGCCTCCCCCTTCAGGTCAGCCACCAAAAACACACACTCAGGCTGGGTTAATCCCTCTGCAAAAATGGGGAAGATTCCCTAGCACACCTCAGGACACTTGGCTGCAGTCCCACGTAAGCCTTGCAGGTTGCAATGATGATATTCCCATGTTAAAATCAGGTGTTTCCCACCAAAAATAAGTGTTGTGCGTCACTCATTGCAGCTGTCAGCACCGCAGCTGAGAAGAATCTTTAAAAACCAAATGTGAATAAACCTCTCCAAGAATATAGAAGAAACTTTGTGATTTGACTTTGCCCCCTGAAGGGATGTCTTTGGCAGTAAGATTTTGTAGGACTGGTGTGGATGCTTCACCACTTGCACCACACAAGTTTTCACTCAGGGACTCACATTCTTAGAAAGGCATCCCAAAAAGGAAAATGCTTTGGCAGAGTGTTTGTTTTGCAGGATTACTTCAGCTATTTTCAGACCAGGCACACCCCAGGGAGTGAGCTGGAGGCTGATGAGACAGCTTACAGGGGACAGAGTGTGCAGGAAATGGGGAAGGGAATCGGACTCTGGGCCTCATTTACAATGAAAATGAAGCAAATGCCTGATGTCATAACCATTAACATATAAAAGATGCAGGCATTTCAAGAGAATAAGAGCCACAGACTCTCCAAGGAGACCATTGTGTTCAGCAAACGTTTTAGTTTTAAAATCCATGCTGAGACTGTTTAACAAGAATGTTCAGCTGCTGAGTAGCTGCTTCATTAAACTTAAAAAGCCTAAGAAGTATCACGCTTACGGACCCACACTACAGAATTATGTATTTCTTTCCTGATTGCTTCACTGACCCCATTAAGTACAACAGTGGGTTTATAATTTCATATAAAATGACCATCCAGGCCTTTACAAACACATCCACCAGTCGCTTGATGAGTTTGGAGAATTTGCTGGAGCAGAAGATGCAACTAAATGCAAAGCTTTAAAGCACAAGGGAAATAATCTGGCTATATCTCAGCAATGTTAATTCTAATTTCTGCCTACAGCACTGCATTGATATCCCACTTTGGCAGAGAAGATACAGGTAATCCCTTTCCACTTTTCCAAAAGAAGTTGAAAGTTACAATATATTTTTCTGAATTCAGAAGAACCATTTTCACACAAAATCAGTGCATGTGTCTGAAAAGTGATACAATTACAGAATTAAATTATATGTGCTTTAATACTGAGCCCCATGGTAAATAATGGAGATTAGTTGTCCTTAAAAGCACAGAGATCCTAAGCAAATCCTAAATTAAAGCTGGCATTAAGGAGTTGTAGAACTTAACAGCCACAAACCCCCAAAGTCAGTATTTACCCAAATCTATGTATTATGTCAAAAAAGTTTTTCACCAAAAACAAGTGGAAATCTGTCAAAAATGCCTCAGTAAAAGAGAAAATAAAGAACAAAAGCAGGAAGTTAGCATTTATGAAGACAAGCAATATTAAATTGGGGAAGACAGAATATCAACATTTATTCCGGACACCAGAAAATTCTGAGAAAAGTGGCTGAATTTGGTATCATGAATGTATGGTGGCATTTAGCTCTTTGTTTTTTCTTTTCTATGTTGTCCCTAGTCCTAGTTTTTCATTTATATGTATATGGGTTTATGAGTATCAGAGTGAAAGTAAAGGTGTTGAAGTTATTTTCTTTATGCAGTAAGTGTAAAAACAATGACAAACCAACCAATGAACTCAAACAAATTATTTGAGAGCACGTTGAAACTAAGCAGAAGATTCAAGTGTAGAAGATATCCTTTGCCAAGGATCCCACAAGGCTCAACAAGTGCCAGTGAGCAAGGCACTGCCACTCCAGTTGAGCTGCACTCAAATAGCACTCAAAAAGCATTACAGTATTTCACGATTACAAGTCACACTGACTATAAGCCACATCTCTGGGTGTTGGCAAACATTTCGTTCTTTGTCCATAAATAAGCCACACCTGATTATAAGCTGCTCTGTCGTTGGCAGCGAGGACCCGCGTGCAACAAAGTTGCCAAATAGTAACAGAATCGCGGCATGGCGGGGTTTACTGGCTCGGCTCGGGCCTTGAGGGCTCGGGGCTGCCAACAGGGCTGGGTGGCCCAGCTCAGTGCTGCCGCTCAGCGGGGCCGCTCGGGGCTGGCCGCTGCTGCCACCACTGGGCTCACTTGCCCTGGCCCAGCCCAGCGCTGTGCCGTGGTGGCAGGGGGGCACGGAACCCACCAGCACCTGCAGCGGTGGTGGGAGGCGGGGATGGAGCCCACTGGCACCCACGGCGGTGGCAGGCGGGGAGCCTCCCCCCGAGCCGTGGGGCCAGCAGGAGGGAGTTCCCCGCCTCCCCTGGGCTGCGCTGCCTGAAGGAGGGAGCTCCCCTGCCTTCCCCCTGCCGTGCTGCCTGCACGGAGTCCAGCTCCACCTGCCGCACAACAGAGTAACCAATTTGTAACAATCACGAAAAGCCGGGTTTTACTGGTAGGTGCTCAACTCGGCACCGGTTTGCATTTCTGGGGTTGGAAATGTCAGAAAATTATTCACATATTAGCCACTCCTGAGTGTAAGCTGCATTTCCGGTGTGGGAGCAAAATTTTAGTCAAAACGGTGCAGCTTATAATCGTGAAATTACTTTACTGCCCTGAAATGGAATTCAAAGACCAAGCTATCTGCAGACCTGAACTACAACTGGAATCCTTGTTGCACTCTTCCTGACTGTGCATGAGTGCACCCCAATTCTTGGACCCACAAAGCATCATCAGGGTGAGGAGTTAAATTATCACAGCAGAGCTTTTTTAAAGCAGTGCTGGTTTCCTGCTGAAGCTGTGAGTGGCTGAGACTTGCACAAGGCAAAAGGATCTTTACACTTCAAGCAGTGAGTTGCAAATGTTGAACAAATACTCATGGGGTTGCTCCCTTTTCCTTTTTTTTTTCAGCATCTCTGCTAAGAATAGCACTTATTCCACGTCTCAGTCATGGTTGCAAACTTGGAAACCCATTCCCTTCCTTATTCCATGTTCCCATGGGTTCACCCTCCAAGTTTCAAGAAATGTGACATGAGCTTGCATCAATCACCTTCAAGACTTAAAAATATATATGAAAAACCATCAGCACCCCATCTGGAGACATTTTCCCAAGAAATACTGCACTATTTTAAAAGGACACCCAGAATACTAACATTACTAGTAATAGTAATAGTAATACTAATAGTAATAGTAATAGTAATTATAACAGTAATAGTTATAATGATAATAAAAGCAACAACAAACCAAAACCAAAACCAAAAAAAACACCACACACCAACAAAAAAAATCCCAAACACATAACCACACAGGAAAATAATAATTAAAAAAAAAACAAAAACAAAAACCCAAACAAAGAAAAAAACAACAACCTTGAACAACCAAAAAGCCACATTCCAGTTTTCAGAGGCTTTTAGAGATATGTTTTTGTTTCCTATTTATGTAATTTCACATAATTTTGTGCAATTTACTACAGAGTTTTGGACAGTTTTTTACCTAGGACAGGTCAGCAGAGCTGCATCACAGGTAGAATTCTCTGTTTTACTGCAAGCTGGAAGAATGGTACAAATCATGGAGGAGCATCTCTCATCTTCTTTTCTGCTATCAGTCTTGGCTGGCTACTCAGAATGCAAACTGTTGTATTCTAAGTGATAAATTAATGTTTATGAGAGTTGGCAGCAATGCAGTTGTCAGAGGCTGTGTGAAAAAGGTGTTCTCCACTGACGCAGGTGTCAAAAGACCATGCATTGCCTTTGTTTCTAGAAATGGGGAACAGGAACTCACCTTTCCCTCCCTGAGGTTTAGACAACAATTTTACGCCACTCTTTAGGATGCTCCAGAGACCAAAGCAGCCACCGCACTCACTGGATCACACACAGCTGCTGTGTGATCCCTGCTTTTCCTTCCCACCAGAAAATACAGAATAAGAGCCAAAATTCCCAACTCCAGAGCACTCTGAAACCTCCTAGATTTTTACCTACTAAGAAACAATGCAGGGTACTGTGAAGGTGGAATAGACAGAATACTTTTTTTAAAGTGTGCCCCTGAAAATCCTATTTTAGTGGACAACCATTGAGTTTTATGCATGCCCTTTCTCAGACATTCATATCTGGAATAGCCTGAAATCACAAATCCACCAAAAAGAGCTTCATGGGTGCCCTCCAGGTTACAAATGTACAAATATTGAATAAAGGAATCTGTGGAGTAACCAGCAGTTCCAGCTGGAGCCATGGATGCTGCAGCACCACAAGACCCCCAAGTTCCCCAGAGTAAAAAAAAATAATTTCTCTAAATTGAGAAGACAAATACCTAGGCTTGATAATGACATGTGGCTCAGCACAAGGAGAGAAAAAAAAGTGCTGCCTGACCTGTTTGTTCATTTTGGAGCTCTAAAGTCATCAGTGAGAGAGGTAGCATGAGGACACAGCAGTTCTGGGACAGCAGCAGAAGGTTGGAGAAAATTTTATTTGGTCAACAGCATCCAGTTTGCTTTACTACACCACCACCTTTTAAGGAGCTATGAGAGACCACTGAGAGGTGCAAGAGGAAGATGTGGCAATTGTTCACCAGCTGAGGAGGACAGATTTCACAGTAACGAGTTTCGACACCTAGAAAGTAGCACAGTACCAAACCCGCATGACATTAGGCAATTTTACTCTGTTTCAGCCCACATTTTACTAATTTTTCGTGCTGTAAATAGCATTTCCCATTCATCTGGTCTGAGCTCCAGGGGCTTTTAAAAACTACCATACAGTGGGCTGCATTCAAAGTGCAATTTTATAAAAAAGCACATAAAAAAACTGAGTGCTCGTCTGAGGCGGCAGCACAAAGCAGTCCAGCATAAATAGTTAAGAGTCTGATCATGCATGTAAAACTTCACTGCCCACCCACAAATCATCGCTATTTTGTTATGTGCTGAACCTTGAACCACTTTCCATGAGAGCAATAGACTGCCTTTTTGGTACTGTGAACTCTAATAAATCGCTTTATATGCCTGCACAGCCACTAACTTGAGAAATTTACTTAGATTTGTATCCTTTTGTTAGTTGTTGAAATGAAATTTTTCAGATGATAATAAATACCATAACTACTTGTGGTGGTGGCATTTCAGCCTCCTGTTAATAAGAAAAAAACCCCCAGAAGATACAAATTCAGTTTACAACTGATCAGGAAATACATTTTTTCCCCCAAGGTATAAGGAAATATGTATATTTTCTTTCCTTATATTAGTTTTTTTCAAGCAGAAATGTCTTTCCTCACAGGTTATAAAGGCACATACTCTAACATGTTCCTAAATTTCCTTTTTTTCATTGCCTCATCTGCTTCAGACCCCCACTCCCTAATTTCCCCACTCCTGTCCACAAACTTCCTGTTTATTCTGGCCCCAGAACATGGCTGAAACCACAACTGTTTTCACTCACAGGCATCAAAACGCAGTGAAAGAATTAGTATCTGCTTATTTACTCAAAGCTTGCATATTAAAAGGCCCAGAAGTTTGGGGTTTTTGCACTAGAAAGTTCTGGATTCTCTTTCCTCTTCCACATTAGGTCACTTTATACAAATGAATCAAGCACCTCTTGGTCTAAAATGTGAAAGATGACAATTTAATTTGCTCTCAATAGCCGTCAAAGGACAAAGAATTCCGTGTCAGCAAAGCTGGGGTTCATCCCTAAAAATCATTTTGTCCTGGAGAGTGAGAGTATTTTTTTTGCACACTGTGTTTTACTGATGAGGCACTTCTTTCATCATGGGACCTGTAAAACTTTCAGCAGTCCCATGTCTCTGCAAGTACCTTGGATTTCATCAGAAAACCTGTAATTTGCAATTTCCAACAGCACAGTTTTAACTGTGCATCGGTCAGTGCCTCTGGACTATGACCACTGTTCCAGTTAGGTGCTTCATTCCTGCTGCCTGTTTTGCCAGAAAAAGCAAAATCTGAGAGTGCGGGAAGCTCATTCCACCCTCTGAGACTCATACCACACCTGCACACAGCAGAATGCACCAAAGAAATGGAACAGAAGTTACACCTGCCACACCTTGATGTTTTCAATTATTCTTCCAGCAGATAGGGAGAATCCAGACCAGGTGAGGACCAATGTTTCTGCCAAATACAAACCCTTAAAGTCTTTCTCAAATACAAGGCCTTAGGAGGGCAAATTTGGCCAGATCTGGTCCAAATGTGCTGCATTTGATGGAATTGTTACTGTTGTCCTTCCCCACATTTAGGCTGGACTCAGAGCTGCTGTCCCACAGTTGTAGGATGGAGCTCAGGGGAAAATATTCGAAGTTAAATATTTATGTACTCTCAAGGCCATGTTTTCACCTTCAAAAATAGCTCTCCCCATTTCCACTGCCAGGCTGGAAGGAGGGCTGCCAATCTCACACAGGTCATTGCCCTGCCCCATGTAATAAATCCCAAATTTGGTTTCTTTTTTCTTGTTCATGCAGGTAAACATGAGCTGAATCCAACTGATTCCAACTGGCCAGGCAAGGCCAAGCTGAAAATGACTTGCTTAAACTGCAAATCATGTACGTAGTTAATACCTGAGGCTTAACTTCATGTCTGAGGTTTGGTAATGAACTCCTGTTCATGAAAATCTTGTGTAAATTAACTCTTTGACAAAAGGGATCAGTTATTAACTTGTGATTTTACCTGGCTCACAGTTGCCAAATCCATACAGATTTTGAGGCTGTGATCAAGCAATGTGTCTGCACAAGAGTTTGAGCAACAGAGAGCACAGAGAGTGCTGGCAGGTGATGGAGGTAAGAGCCTGAAAACTGCAGGGCAAAAAGAGCCAGCAAAAGGCAAAATGTTTTTAACTGCTAATAGAGGTTACTTGGAGAAATGTGGTCATGGTATTTCTACAGACAGCTTAACAAAAAAGCTAATTCTTCTATTCATTGGTGCTAAGTTAATTATTTGCCCATTTTTAGTATGTTTGATTCTTCCAGCTCCTGCAGTCAATACTGCACATGAATATGATCCCATTACAATTATTTCATTTATACTTCTCACTATTGATGGCAAAAAGTTCAATGTATGAAACTTAGAAAAGATACTAAACCCATTTCAAATTAAAGTAAGTAGAAGAGTGCAAGGATTTCTTTTTTTAATAGCTTTATATTTTAATTCCAGAGTTTAGCAATATTGGCTGCATTGAGAAACTCAATGAGCCCAACTTGTCTTCAAGACTCCAGTTTTGAAACAAAGATTATTATCATACCCTGCATACCTCTGTTTTGATGCATTGTAATTTAACCTGAAATCATTCAGGTACCTTCATATTAATTTATTTTCTTCCTTAGTCTTCGTCTGCATAAAAATTTAATATTTAGTTCCTGCGCAGAGGACTTCTCTCCTTTCCATGCGCTGCATCCCAAACATCTCACTGTCTGCCAAGATACTTGCATTACTAAAAATGTTGTCTGGTGCTCCTACATGCACCAGGTACAAACAGAAGGCTTTTTTCTTCTTCCCTAGGTACTGTGTTTGTCACTTCTACAACAAGACAGAAAACCCCATTAGGCGGATCCAATTCTCATGTTTTATTCAGCAATGAATCACCTGGATGACAGTCTGTAAACACATGAAACTTGGCTTGTCTGAGATGCTTTGCAAAGCATGTCCCAAACTAATATATTTACCTGTGGAATATCTGCTTTCACTTGTTCCAAGACTGTGGGATCACCTCATGGGTTTCTGGAGGTGCTGGTCTACCAGGCCACTTGCCTTCCCTGAAGAGAATTTGCTTTGGCATTATTTTATCTTGTTCTGTTTCAGCTGGCAGCAGCTGAGTGTTTGATGTTCAACGACGAGGGAATTAGTCTTCCAAATACCTTGCTTGAAAAAGAGGAAAACACTTTAAAAAGCAAAATGCCTGCAAATGCAGGTCTATTCCTCTCTCTTTTCCCTTTTTACCCTTCAGTCAAAAGCAGTTCAAAATATTTTTGCTGCATTTTCCTTCACATGGGAAGATAAACCCTTCCTGTTCCCATATCAGTCTATTTCTCTCAGCAGGAGCAAGTTGTGGACTCCATGGGTTTCTGTAATATTTACATAAAGATTTCCCTCTGAACTTCAGTTTGGGGGAGGGGAAGAGTTTTTCATCAAACTCCAAGACTTGCACTGTTGTCCAGAATGAGACAAACACATGGGAATATTGTGAGTTAATTAAAATCAGTGATAATTCCCTACACTAACTAGTTTTACATGGGTATGTGATGTGCTATATAAAACTATATCCTGTGGGGACTGAACAGTTCCATTTCTTCCAATAACAAGCACACCAAGAATGTTTTTAGTCATTGTCACATGAAGTTGGCATTGGTCAAACAAATCAGATCTGACGTGCAGACCTGGAAAGAAAAAGTCCTTGCTGCAAAATAAAGCACATAACAACTGATCTTCAGTAATCTTCAAGCAAATTACTGAAATGCTGCACTAGTGAATCAAAACTAGAAGACAGAACTAAATCAAAATGGCAGAGGTAAAATCTGAATGGACAACATTATTGTCCTTATCAAATCTAAGAGAAATACCAACAAGAAAAATAACAATAGTTAGAAGTGAACTAGGTATTAGCCTTATTTCTGTGAGAAATAAAGGCAGTGGAAGTCTGGAGGGGGTTTGAGCTGATCTCAGCTGGGATTTGACTCTGTTATTATGGTATTGTAGCTTCTGCACTGACATCAACCATTACATGAAGATTTTCTTGCATACCCAAGACAAGCTTGGTGCAGGACTATTAGAACTTTGCAGGATAGCAGTGAGCCAGACTAATGCTAAAAAAATATAGCATTGTGTAATTGGACCTGCAAGAAATTTCATAGATTTCTATAGTGCGATTTAGCAAGCTTTGATATTTGTTTTCACTGCCAGAGAATTAGTAATACTGTTTAAGAATCTGAGTATCTGTAATGCAAAAACCACATCTGTGGGCCACAATATGATTGCTGCTTGGTGGAGTTTTATGTATCAGGATCAGAGAATGGTTTGGGCTGGAAGGGACCTGAAAGCCATGGCAGGGACACCTTCCACCATCCCAGGCTGCTCCAAGCCCCATCCAACCTGGCCTTGGACACTTCCAGAGATCCAGGGGAAGCCACAGCTTCTCTGGGCATCCTGTGCCAGGGCCTGCCCACATCCACAGGAAAAAAATTCTCCTAATATCAGATCTTAAGCTGCTCTCTGTTAGTTACTCTCTTTTTCTGTTGCTCCAGATCCTCATAAAGAGTCTCTCTCCATCTCTCCTGTAGCCTCCCTTCTGCATCAAAAGGTCACAATTAGGTCACCCCGAAACCTTCCCTTCCCCAGGCTGGCACCTGGAGCTGCCCCTAACACCAGGGCCAAGTCCTACTAGGGCTGAGCACATAATTGTTATATTCCTTCAACCACACATTTAAAGCAGAATCTTTAATTAGAGATTTGCTTTTGTCTCATCAAAATGTTTGCACATCTTTGTACCACTTTGCACACTCTAAGACATCACTGATGGCACCAAAAAATTCATTCAGAAGCATGGAGACTCTAAAACTTGGCTGAGCACACTGGCTCTGTTGCAGAAGAATCTGTGTGAAGTTAGTTGTTGCCAAAGGGCAATGTAACTAAAGAGCTCCAAGTTTTACCCTGGGGACTGCAAAATTCTGGGGTTTCTGGAGATATTGTGAGCAGCCAGAAATAAAAAGTAAGATAAAATACTTATTTGCTTTCAGCAATGTGTTTTACCAGCCCACTTCATCCTAAAAAAAAAAAAATTATTCTTTCTTAGTAAAGAAGCAACTAAAAGATTCTCTCCAAGATTTGCCCTCCTGCCATTGCCTGCTGCTCAGGCAGGTAAAAAAGGAAGTTTAGGATGTAGGTTTTCCACAAACTCTTGATTGATTTCTGTCTTCCACAATGCAGGATTTTGTGGGTCTCTGTCCCTTCCACTACTCTAAACACCAGAGTGCAGGGTCAGCCAGCCTTACCTCACTGCAGGGCTGTGGAAATTTCTAGAATCTATTCACTCGCCTCCCATCTTGACGCTTATGGCTGCAACAGCAATTGAGGACAGCTTAGGTAAAAACAATTACCAATGAAACTTAAAAATGGAAACCTTAACAGTCCTAAAAACAGCCCTAGTTATGTACTCCAGCTCCATCTCTTAAACAAGAGCAATTTATATTTACACAGCCCATGAAAGTTTGAGGATCCTGGCTTCAAAGGCACTCTGCTATTTAATAGAATAAACCAGCACACCACATTTTCCACGAGGAACATTTTCCTTGGTTCAGTTAATGCTCAGGACCGAGCTTTCACAGGACACTACACGATGATCCAGACCTGGTGAGCAAACACAGGATCAAGTGCCCAGCTTTCAATTCTGTCTTCCTGTTTAGTACCTGATGGGCACGGAGCTCTGCTCTGTGACAGGGAAAAGATGACACTCCTCCTCCCTGGAGGCCTCCATGCAGAGGTGTCTCACACACACAGAGTGGTAAATTGAGTACAGAGATGATTCTGCTGGTTCTGGCAACCAGAAAGAAAGCAGAAAGACTATATTTAGCATGGCACTTCATTACCAGTTTAATGGCATCCCAAGGTTTAGCAGCCTGTCAGGTCAGAAAGAAATTACACCTTGTTAGAGAAAACCACTGAAACAAATTTCCTCATTAAGTACAATGTCTCCTAGCTTTTACCTATTGCTGGAAAAATCATTTTTCACCCTGTAAATTGGATAAGTAAGATTCAATCATTTTTTGTTTTATGTTAGGCTATCTCCATGACTTTTACCTTCCTTGCTATGGATTAGTGAAATTTTAAGTGGGTGTTTTTGGGTCTTTAATTAAAAAGTATTAAAATACTTCCACAAGTATTTTATAATAACATTGATGCTGAAGTTGAAAAGCTTTATGTACAAATGTCTTAGTGAATCTAGTGAAAAACTAGTGAATCTTAGTGAATTTTTGTACAGTCATTTTGAGACTGCTGCATTTGCCAAAGGTTAATTTTATTTCCCATGCCATCTGGGCATTGCTCTCAGCTAGTCATACTAGTCCTTAAATTTGTTCAATTTTTCCATCAAATGAATCCCCAGTGTTTTTCTAAGGAAGCTAACATCCTCCAACAGCTCTCCTTGCTTTCTAACTCCTGGTTTAACTACTACCACAGCTGTGGAAGCAGAATGAATCCCTGATATCCCATCATTCTATAAAATATATCTTAATACTCTTGGCATACTTGTCTTTGTAACCTCCTCCAGGCATACAACATATTCGTAGCCTTAATGAAGAACAGTGAGTTAAAAGAGTGGCAAAAATTAATTAAAAGTAAGCCAAAGGCCTGTTTAAACCCGTGCTCAGTGCAGATCATCTCCAAAGCTGAACAGTCCCATATAATAACTGCAATAATTAAACCACATATTTGCTTCCAATATTTGTGAGATCTGTTCTTTCTGACAGCCAGTATCTGTTTTCAAGCACATTATAGTCCTGGCTGCTGATACAGACAGAGGATGAATTAATTATGGACAGGAATTTGTGACCAAGTGTTCCCAGAAACTCGGACTATCCATCTCATTGCACAGAGCCATCAGCTCTCAGCTGCCAAGCAGGACTGAAGTAAGCAAAAGAGAGACAGGAAATTCACTGTCTCAGCCCCAAAATACTGAAAAACCACTGTCCAGGCCAGAGCACACTTGTCTTTCATCAAAAGCAAAACAACAAAAGCCTAATTAATGATCAACAAAGACGATTAATTGCAACAGGCCAGCACTGAGGGAGTCCAGGTGGTAGAAAATCTCACTTGGACTTTGGGGGTGGTTTTTTTGTGTGCAAATGGGAGGTGGCAGTAGATTCATTGCCTTTTGAGTGTTTGGGGAGGAGAGGAAAAAAAGACATACTTGCACACCCCTGAGCAGGCTGTGCTTCTAACAAAGTGTGAACAGGCAAAGGATGAAGGTCTGGCAGCCACAACCCAAGTCAGCTGGGATGGAAATGCCCTTCTGTCACCTGGCTTTAAAGACAGATTTGTACAAACCATGGGCATAATTTACCCCGGTCACTCTTTTGTTTGTTTGGTTTTTTCATTTTTCCATTTTATATTGCATTATTCAATTTTATTTACTTGATAGAAGCTTTTAAATCAGACTTTGCCTGGAATCTGTACCAGAGGATTGACAGCCAGTAAGCACAAACAACGTGTACATGTACAAAATATTTCCAAGAACTGAGAGAGTTGTCTCTAATTTCCAAGCCTTAGTGGCAGCAGTGCCTGATTACAGCAGCAACATCCAGTGAAGTACTTCCACTGCAGTTTTTTCAGTCTTTCAGTCTGGCTGTCCATACTGGCAGTCAAACAGCACACAACCAAATAGCAGACAGTCAAACTGCAGCTAGAAATTAACTCTGTATTGTGTTTCATAGCTGAAAGCCCACACCAGCCTCTCAGCTGCCAATTACTCCCAGCCCAAAATGCATCCTTAAAAGCAGGATTAACACAGAACCCTGCAGTCACAAAAATTGACCCACCAACTATTGCTGCACAACAAAATCAGCTTACAGGCAAGGAGCTGGATTTAAGGGCTCTATGATGGATCAGTTCCTCTTGTGCTGTTGAATGTACTTTGATCTCCTGGGCTTCAGAACATGCCTAAATTTAAAATAAGCTGCTGCAAGGAAACTATCCTTTTGTGCAGCAATTGAGCTGTATGGATTGGAAGGTTATGGGCACAAGTAGAAGGAGGGCAGGAATGTGGAGACTCGTCGTTCTGCCTGCCTTGGCACGGGTGCACGCACTAAGAGAAACTACAACTTCAGCAGCTATGGAAAAGTAGATCTGCAATTTGCCAGGAGGAGAAAAGAGAGGTGAGATTCAATTTCCAGCTTCTGATTGTCTCCAAGGGCTGGTCCTAGAAAACAAAGCTTATTCTGTGTGCTACGGATACTCTTACTGACACCGAATTAATAACTCTTCTGCTGCACCAGCCCCCTCAGACATGGCACAGCTCACCTTAGGAAGGAGCAGCCTGAGGATGTCTGTAACATAAAGTTCATACGGTCTCCAGTGGCACTCACAGAAGGTTTTATTCTGTTTTTCATAGAGACCTTAAATACTAAACTGGGGGTTCAAACAGCCCAGAAAATAAAGGTATAAACCTGTCCTCATGTGAAGATACCACAGGCTTAAACAAGGCCTTTATATTTCAGCTACAGCCATGAAATGCTACACGGTTTTATTTCCAAGCGTTTCAGAAATAAATGCATTTGATGCTTCTCATAAACAGCCTAGAGCAGATAAGCAAAGAACCAACACTGACCTTATGTCAGATTTACAATTTTTATTTTTTAAGCCCTCAGAAAACCAATTACCTAAACCATAAGCTAGTTTGGAGAAAACTAATCTCCCCAGTGCTCAGCCCAGTGAGGCTTGTAAAGCACCCAGCTCACACAGAGGTAGGATCAGCCACGTGGATAAGAAAGGATTGCAGGCTATTGTAGCTCTGACTCTGCCTCATGCTTGTCGTGCTCTCTCTCTTTCTGAGGTACAGCACTGATTACAATGGGAACTGGGACAGCCCAGACTTGATGACAGAAAAAAAATTAAAAAAAAAAAAAAAAAAGGAAGGTCTACTGCACTTCACCTGAATCTAAGCATCTTGGATTATTTCTTCTTCCATCGTGGCATTGGTGGTGACTTAATGGAAAGGTTAAGCACAAGTAAAGGAGCACCAGGCTCAACACCCCAAAGCAACCACCATTCTGAGTGTGCAGCTTTAAACCTCTCTGAACTGCACACCAGCCTGTAGGAATCCCAGGTCTGCTAAAATGAGGAAATGCAGAAAGAGCTGAACTGCAGCCCTAAAGCAGCATCAACCTCCTGACCTCATCTCCAGAAGTGACCAGCGTGATCCTGAGCTGTTTACTCAACAGGTGAAAGATGAAGCTAATCTGGGCTTCAGAGAGAAGTAAAAAGAATGATGGAGATGGTCCCAGTGGAAACTGGCAGTCACTGCATGGTGTCATGACCTGATCATTGGATAAAAGGTAAAATGTTGGAAGAAATCTCATTGAAGGAGTGAAATATGGCCAATTTCTTTCTACACCAATATAAAACACCAATTCTAAAAAGTTTCAAACTGCCTGGGTTGTAACAGATTCACAACAGTATTTATTCATTTGTGTTTACTGTCTCATCCTAATAAATATCACAGTCAATAAAAGCTTTATGCCAGTTGCCTGTATCCTTTGGTTAACCTTCTGCAAAATTTGCCTATTCATCATGGCTGTCATCACCAAGCCAGGAAGAAAAAGAGTTTTCTTTTGGTAGTGGGGTTTTTTTTCCCTGTGTATTTTAACACAGAGATGCATTTGCAAATTTTATGTGTTAATTTTATAATACTTGCTTACCAGTCTTACAACACAAAGTTTAGACAGCCTAATATAAATGTGACAGAATAATAAAAAAACCAATCATTGGTCACCTCTGTCCAGAAGAACTCTACTCTAAAATTCCAGCAGCCATCTCCACTGCTGTCTCATACCAGGAAGAAAAGCATAGATTCTACCTTAAAAAATTATTCCTTCTAAAAAGACACCCAACATTTGAGCAGCAGTTTATCCAGGTCCTCTGGCAAGCTTCCTGAACCACAGATTTATATCATGGCTTTGACTATTTCCCCACACTCTAGCAGTCTTGCAGAGACTGCCCCCAGGGCAGGATATGTCCCCACAGCTCCCACAGAACAGCCAACATTAAAAAATCAGTGAAACTGAACGGAAGTAAAAGAGTTTGTCAGAGTCAGTGTGCTCTGTCCAAGCCAATGTGCTTCTCTACACAAATCCGTAACAGTTAGACGTCGAAATTTTGTCCTCAAAATTCAGCAGTTTCATGTCAAAAGTAGAACCAGACTCACCCAATATTAAGAAAAAATTAAAACCGGTTCAAAAAGGAAAAAAAAAAAATCTGCTCACTCCACTTCTACAGCTTAGTCCAAACTACAGCAGGGAAGGTTTAGGTGGGACCTGAGGAGGAATTTCTTCCCACAAGGGGTGATTGGGCATTGGAAGGGGCTACCCAGGGAGGTGGTGGAGTCCCCATCCCTGGAGGGGTTTAAGGAGTGACTGGAGGTGGCACTGAGTGTTCTGCTCTGATTGACAGGTTGGATTCAGAGCTCTTTTCCAACCTAATTCATCCTGTGGTTCTGTGTGATTCCACAAAATAAAACTAAGTAAAGATCTGCATGAATCAAAGAAAAAGCATCCAAGATCTGTCTTGGGCATTTAGGGTTTTTTTAACAGAGTGTTAGACTAAATATTTTGTCTCTGCTTTAGCAGTGCCAGCAATGATTCATTCCTACAAAATACTGTTGAATAATTAAAATTAGATGATATCTCTGTTCTCGCTTAATAACATTTTTTCCTACTCCTAATTTTTTTCTTTGAAACGAATGTCTACAAGTCAGTTAATTAACATTCATTTTTCTAGGATCTGCTCAGCACAGGAATACACTAACTCTTCAGGTGAAAGTAATTTATAGACTACATTATCCAAAGTTATTTTCCATTCCTTTGTCCTTGGCAGAGCAGTGTTGCAATGACAACCAACATCTTAGAGCAGAACACATTAACAAGGTTGTTAATTTCCTGGTTCTGCTAACGAAAAAAAAAAAAAAAAGCCTCACCACCCCATTAAATAACAGTGAAAGGCAACTATTACCAATTTTATTATTTTTCCACAAAGAACAGAGACTGAAATCCTCAGTTCAGTGAGTTGTTAATTACTCCAAAGGATAAATCCCAGACCCATGAAACTTCTTATTCTCTTTACTGTGGGGCTTTCTTAGATGATGCTGCTGTGAAAAAAACCTCTCTTCTGAGTAAGACTTAGAGGGCACCTCAGATAGTAATTCATCATTATCATCACAGAGCTCCTTGGCAATGTAACCATAGAGAAACATTTACAGGGGAGGAAGATTGGGTCCCTCCAATAAAATTTAACATTTCTCCTCAGCTGACACAATCTTTTACTCATTCCAGGAGTCTGGGGATTAGCACACATTGTCCAAGCTGTCCATGCTGATTATCCCAGAGTTATAGGGCTGCTGAGGGCAATGACCTGCAGGTGGGACTTCAGCACAGCCAGGGGGATTTTCTCACTGACCCCTGGACCTCTCTTCACAACACATTCACCTCCACTGCCTTGTATCTCACTTGGTAGAAATTCACATTGTGCTTCAGCCTGAAGGAGTACTAGAGCAGGAAAGGCAGTTTTCTCAAGCCAAACTGAGTTTCCTGCTTCACTTTCAGAGCTTCTTAAAAGCACTTACAGTTAAATTGTGAGGAAAAATGTGATGCTAAACTATGACTTTTGGTCATGTTAAAGTGATGCCTATGTTAATGCAATTTTTTTTTTTAGAAGGCAGGCTTTTCTGGAAAACTTGGGATAAGCTGGAGAGCTGGAGATATGACTGTTGCACCAAGTTTCTAATTAATTTCAATTTTGGAAGACTTTCCTGGAATTTCATGCTAGGTTTTATGAAACCACATAGCATTTTGGGTTTGCATGCCCCTCTGCATGCTTAAAAAGCAGACAAAGCAGTTAGCCCAGGCTATACCTGATCATACATTTCCCTTTTATATATTATAAGGAGTAATAGGATTTATTCCACTGGTGGTAAGAACTGCATCTTAGTAGTCATCTTATTAAGAAGAATGATGTATTTTCAAGGAGTTTACTTCCTCCTATTTTGTGAGGCTTTCTATGTGTACAGGAAGTTTAGTGGATTTTAGGGTGTGTTGAGAGTAGGATGTGCACTGGCTGTGGGCAAAGTCTGGGTGTTGTACACACAGTCTTAATATTAGTACTGTAATACTAAATTTAGTATTTTTACAGTATCTACCAGTATTTTATTTTTAAACCTGTGTGTGGTGTAATCCACTGCTTCTCTCCTGTCAAGCACAAATTTATAATGTATTTTGCTTTATTTTGTTCTCCTGAAAAAAAAAAATCTATGTGTTCTCTGGAACGTTTGACCCATTTGCATATGTAAGCATTTACTAATTTTCCGCAAGGACTGACGTTAACAAAAAAACCTGCTATTTTTAATTCTGAGGTTTAAATTTTTAAGTAATTGAATCCATAGGTACCAAATAAGAAAATGGGATACAGAACAACAGAGCTGTTTTCTTCCAAAATTTATTTGGAAATAAATAAATTTATATCCAAATATGGAAATAATGGGGGCTCATTATTTATTAATGGTGCCTGGTAGCTTGGTCTTTGTTGGACTGACCCAAGAGCAGCACCAGACTCATGATACTTGAAAAACAAGGACAGCTGTTTTCTAAGTCTCCACACTGAGGGAAGAAACCCAGATTTTTGTAAAGTTTGTGACAGGAACAAAGTCCAGCAGCAGACAGTGAGGCAATCTCACCATGAGGGAGTTCAGCCAGATGCAAATCCAATAATGCAGCATAAGCAGAGGAAAGAAGAAAGGAACACCTCCTGTCCTGCTGACTTTATCAGCACAGATTCCACCAGGAGCCTTCCACCTACTTCCAGCAACTTTCAGGGACTCTGATCCAGCATCTAAGATGAACTGAATCCACTGATTTTTAGAACAAGTTTGCCACTAAATTCAGTAGGGTCAAGATTTGTTTGCTTGTTGCATTGGCCATCGTCATCCTGCTGTTTTCAACAAGCTCCATCTCAGTAGGTTCCTGGCAAGACCAAATAATTCTGCATGTTTGCAGAACAGGCTTGGAAGCCCAGTTTAAAAAACTGCTAATTAGAGATGCTAATCATTCTAAGAAACAGAATTTACAGCAATTAAACTCAGCTCCTTTCTGCTAGCTGACAAAAATATTATTAGGTTATTTCTCTCTGATTCTTCACCTGATACTCAGCTATTTTGTGTCAAATATTGGGTGGCTAATTTTGCCTTCAGCACCTCAAAACCCAAGTCAGCCAGAAATTCCTAACAGCAGTCCTGAGGCAGGCTGAACAGCCTTTCCAACAGTTCAGGTGAGGTTACAGGATGTGAAAATTAAAGTTATGCTGCACCTACACCACAGGTTAGTCACCACTGCAGCAGGACAGAGATTTCAAGAAAAGAATATTTAGCTCATCACTCAGTCGTGTATAACCATCCACATATGGATGGTACAAAATTCACCCAGTCAATCACGATGCCACAGGCATGAGGGGAAACATTTCAAGGCCCTGGGAATTAATGTTTTGTTATAGCTTAATGTATAGCAGATGGAAAGCAGGCTTCCACAAGATGCATTACCCTGGCAAGATCAAAGTGACCCAAGCAGAAGGCTGTGGGGGCAGATCTCTGGCTCAGCTGGCCACCCTCCTTCTATTAAAGCTTTCATGCAAGAAAAGCTGCCATGCACTTTTATTTTATCTGGGTTTGGTTGGGAATTACAATGCAGTTCCAGAATAGCATCAGCATCTATGGGCAGCAGGGTTTTTTGAACCACAGCTTACCTGAAAGCTAAGAGATGACTTTAAGCTTTCCAGTGCCCCTCTCTACGAATATTTTGCTTTACCAGAATTCAATTCTGCAGAAGCAGAGGCGCATCCAGTTGCGTGATGCAAAAGAAAGCACCAGGTACTCAGAGCCCATTTGATGATGACAAGCAGCTTCGCAGTAATAAAATCAGAAAATTATTTGTTTAGCCCTCCTGACAATATAGGAGGGAGATCCTGTTGGCCAAACATAGCCAAGCTGCTTGAGAAATCCCTGTGGGCAAGGGCTGCCTTCCAAGGGCTGCTTCTCCCACCAGCTGAATTCCAAGCACTCACACAGAGCTCTTAGTGGTTCAGCCCCACAGCATGTGTTCAATTATTTAACAAAACCAAGTACAATGCATTTGTGAGACTCTTATGACCATCCCAAACATATTCAGAATTGAGTTTGTCTCTTTAGCCATCCATTCACACTAACATTCCACAAACATTAACACTTCACTTCATTTTCTATGAAGATGCCCCATATGCCCTGCCCCCGCTTCTTGTTTTCTTCAGATAACAGGGACAAATAGAGAATTCAGCTTCTGTCATGAACACATAAATAACTGTTCACTGTATAAAATTCAAGCCCATCTTCTCCTAACTTTTCTCCCATTTTCCTCTGGGAGAAAAGCTTCAGGAACATTTAAAACACTATAATTATATTATTGTATATCCAAATATACTTCAGATTATCCATCCCTATGATTTGTGTCTCTGGTCTTCAACTTTCAGTTTCAAAATCCTATTTCAAATGTTGCTCAGTTATCAGTAACTGTGATTTCTGCCTTTTAAAGCTACTATATTTACTTTCTGGTTATTTTGTCACATCTAGCATGAAAACTTCACAAGATTTCAAAGCTCAGTATGCCTAAAAAAGGAGCATTTTCCACTCCCAGAAGCATATTCCTGTTCTCTCCCACGTATCTTAGTAGACTGTGTGTGAAAGTAATTTTCTTTCATATAGGGAAGTTTTAAAAGAACAGAAATACAAATCCTATGCACAAATCCCTTCCTCTCCAAACCCCAGTCACAAACATCAACATCTGAAAACCAACAAAGCAAAATGAAGAATCAGTCTTCACCCTGGATATATTTTCCTTCCTTTCCTCCAAACCCAGAATGACAATTCCTGTGCTCTAGCTCCCTGTGCACCTTTGGAAGACAGCTCCAAAGCAAACAGATATTTCCCTGATAACTGGGTTTTTTTTGTTTGTTTGGTTTTTTTTTTGGTTTTGTTTTGTTTTGGTTTGGGTTTTTTTTTGTTTTTAATTTTCCACTGTCTTTGTAAATTAAGTATTTCAAAAACTTGGGGAAATGTACCCATGAAACCTCTGCAATGCCTAATTTTGCATGTGAACTGTGCATCATCCAAACACAGGGATATTCAACTAATGAGAGAAACTTGGAGAAAAACTAGTTCATCGTGAAATGCAGCACTCTTCTAAATAAGTCAGGATTTTGGAAGAGCTGGCTGGTATATAACCTTTTTCTTCCAATTCTAGCTCACAGATGTGTTAAAGTGGTTAAAAGGTGACCATGGAAGGGCCGAACTGAGAGAGCTGAGCACGTCCATCCTCTTTTTTTCCATGCCTACTCTGTGTGTGCATTTAAAAATAAATAAATCAAATAAAAATCCACACAAAGGAAGCGCAAATTAGCTGCAACCTTGTTGTACTTCATTAAATGCTTTAAAATTTGGTTTTCTTTTCCATCCTTACAGATTTCTCATCCTTTCAGCAGAGCCACTACCACCTGGGCATTTACAGCTGCCTCCCACATCATTCCTGAGCTCCTCTCTTGCACACACAGAGCCCTAACTCCTTCTCAGCCATTAATGCTGAAATGTTTTGTTTAGCTAAAAGGATCAGGCACGTGACTCCATTAAGAAAACTGCATGGCCAGAAAGAGTGCTATAAAAAGACCAAAGGCAAATGCAGCATTCTCTGTCCCAGAGAGTAAGTGCATCCCTGGCAGCACTGTCTGCAGAGATGGGTCAAGAGAATAATGAAGGGGAAAAAAATTGAAATAAAATAAAGCCCTTCCACCACTGAGTGTTTTGCAAGGTCACCCCACACCCAAAATTTGACACCAGAACCATGCATGTCACACCACCCCAACAGAACAAGCAGCGCTGGACAGTTCAAGAGCAAATTAAAACTGGTCCTCTCTGCTTTTTCTCAGCCTCTTCACAGTTTTTTCTCACCTGTCCAATATTCACCCCCAAAGCCTCCTAACCAGTGATACCCTCCTGTTCACCCAGCAAGGAGGGTCTCTCTCATGCCACACAAAGGGCTTCATGCCAGCTCCAAGATACAAAATTTAAAGAAATGTTATTTTATTATTATTAACAACAACAACAACAATAATGATAATGATAATAATAATATTTCAACTGAGGCCACAGAAGATGCGTTCCAGCAAACAGAGAGACTTCCTGGTGCATGGATCTCACCTGTACTTGCATGACAGCCTAACATCCAACAGCAAAGAATTACGTTTTTAAACACACAGGATATGATGAATGGCGAGGGGAATTATGGCAATTTCACCAGAAAAACTCACTTTGCCCGGTAACTTAAAAAAACACACCCAAACAAACCACACAAAACAGTGAGTGGTTACTGCTGTGGACAAAGACTGTTTCCTAATAGTAGGGGTTTAATTTTAATGTTATTTTTAATTTGTACATTATTTTAAATTTGTAATTTAGACATTTCTTTACATGCCATAGTCTGTCTTGAGGACTACAGCAGGTATAGCACACTTACCAGTTTCCTACCCATTGCCATGAATTGCAAAAGTTACTCATCAGCAAGTAGCAATGACTTTCTCTGAGATGGCTATTTAATTTTAAAAAATGTTCAGAAGATAAGTGAGCTGGATGTTATACTTACTAATGAGAAGACTATACCATAAAGCAAACTATAATCCTCATCTGTGTCACTCTGTTCTTTCCCCTTCTTTAAAAAGGAGAGAAAAATCCTAGCTATGAAGTAAAAAAGGATTTGTGGTTTTAGTTTTAAGTGTGCTAAGCAGGCACAGCTTTATTTTCCATGCTTTTGACAGACCAGAATCTGGTGAGGGGAAAGGACTTAAAACCAACCAAAAGGGTTGCCAACAATAAAATACTCAGGACCAGCTGCCACTGGGGTGAGTGAATGACTTGTGGACTCATGACCCCTGTTCCAACGTGCCTGTAAAATTAGCTCAGAGACAGCTGGAATAGTCCCTGCTGCCATTCCTACCAGCACCTTCCCTGCTCTTCTCTTAGCAGTCAAAAATTCGTGAGAGAATTTCAGGTTTAAAGGCTTCTTTGGAAGCGAGTGGATTGACACAGTGTAAATCACTTCTTCCTTGAAATCAGAAAGAGAAAAGTAATTTATACTGATTTATACTGTGACCTTAGCATTTCTCACTCCTTCTCCTGGCTTTTTTTTTTTTTAATTTTAAATTTTGTTTGAGATTGCAGTGCCTTTTCCTCAGTGGAATTCAGTTTTATCTTTTCCTTTCAAATATAAAGAGTTTTCGTACTCTCTTCTCCATTCAACTCCTGCATCTCAGGCTTAAGTTTTTGATTGTTTTTGTGCTAAAACTCTCTTTTGCTGGGTTATTTCTCTTCCCCTGCTCATCCAGCTCCTGTCTTCTCCCATACAAGATGTACACAGAAGGCCTGCAATCTAAAAATTAGGGAGGTCGGTGGACTAAACTAATAACGTGAAAGCAAAGATTTGCAAATGTTTGTGAAGTTAAGATTCTTCCCCATCCTGTGGGAAAAGAGCAAGACTCTGGATTTTGTATGCATGCTTTTTATTTATTTTTTACATGAACATGCCTTTCACATAAGCCTTCAGCTAAGAAGAAACATTTCCTAGGGAAAAAATTAAATCTCTTCATTCTTTCTTGCTAAGTTAATGTCTAACAGAGGTTCACAGAGGTGTGGGGGGAGGAATGAGCTGGGCTCAGAGGTTGCCTGACCTTATCACACAAGAGGAACAGCTTCTGCAAACACAGAAAGCAAATATTCTGGCAAATTATTTGTATGCTGAAAAGTTAAATCACACAAGCATACACACACACACAGAGTACAAGCATAACCTCTGCTTTCCTATTTCAAAAGCTGCCTGGGAAAGTCAGGAGATTTTTAACATCACTTTTCCCAGTGAGGAGAAATGGCAATTCTCCCAAGGAAAACAGAGTTTAGGTAAGATGGAAATTACACAGGCTAAGGGCTGACACACAAGGCTGCCAATATGGATTTTTGCCCATTAAAAAGATCCACAAATGACAGGAAAATGTGTTGGTGCTCTCAGTCTTACTTTTTACATAAAGACCCAGCTTTATCACCTTGAAAGTATTTCTTTCTGCTCTTAAGAATATAAGAGATCTGACTTCTCTGTTTCTGAAGCAGGAAACCTCATCAAACTAAAAAAACCCTCTATTTTGACTGTAATATTGTAAAGTAAGAGAAGAAATAAGTAAGAGATGAAATATTTAAAACACTGGGTGTGGGTTTGTTAAATCTAGTTACCTTCTAAAAACTCTTCTCTGTTCTTCCAAGCAGAGCCTGACCAAACTCTTATTCTAATTTATGTATATTTCAATGAACTCTCAAGCGAGAAGAAAAAGCACAAGAGGAGATTGAAAAGAAATACCTCATCTACACCCCAAAAGTTTAGTAAAAATATTTTCAGGCAGAGAACTGGAGGACAGAAAAAATGCATGGGGTTATTTCTCTTTAAGCACTGTGTAAAGAAAATCCTAATTTATTTTTGGTAGCATGTTCTAAAAAGCTGCTGCTATCTCCCACCCTACAGCCAGAGAAGGCTGAGTAAGAAACATGCCATTATGGGAAATCAAGAATATTCCCATGGGTTTTTTTCAACATTCTGAAGACATCCTGTAAATCAGCTTCAAGTATTTTAATGTCTGGGTTAAATATAAATATTTGCGTGCGTGTGCGTATATTCATATGTCTACACACACAGTTTGTGGTGAGATCCTAAAGTACTGGGAGGAAATTGGGCTGCTGATTCTTCCCAAACACAAGAAACATGTGCTTTTAAAAGGAGACAAGTTTAAAAAAAGAAAAAAAAAACCCAACAAAACCAAATCAAAACAAAAAAACCCAACCAAAACCAACCAAACAAAAAAACACACAAAAAAAAACAAATCAAAAAGCAAAATGCAAAATTCTCTCTTCCCTTAGAAAAACAGAAAAATCCCAAATTCACAGTAGATTCCAGTTCAGATCGTATCTAAGCTCTGTGTAGTTTGAAGTTCCAAGACTCTGCTTTAGGTTTTTCTTGACTTTCTATGACTAATATTATTATTTTTATTTAACAATAACACTCTGAGAAACTCAGCCACTGCTGCACATGTTAGGGAATGACTGCTTGCTAGATATTGTAATTTGTGCCTGTAATAAAAATTAACAAATCAACAGCACAGTAGCTGTGGTTTGGCATAGCTTTACTTTGGCTGCTTCTTCTGGATGGAGCCCAGACTTTAAGGACCTGCCAGGAGCCCTTAAAAAGGGAACCAAGCCATGAAATGTGACACACTGGGGAAGAAAAAAATCATTCTGGCCAGGAAAATGCAGTTGGCAACAGCACAACATCCTCGTGCACACTTTTAAGCATCCCTATATCATTGCACAACACTTTGAAAATCTTTCATGTGGTGCAAAAAATAACAGCATTAAACTTCCAGCCAGAGATCCACAATCAGGTGTGATCAGCCACCATCCTGTACATGCTCCTGGTTAAAGCCCAGGATTTGTGGATGTTATTCTTGTTCCTGCAAATAACTTGCAGCAATTCAAGAGTATTCTAACCTCCCTTTTGGTAATCAGAAAAATACTTCAGTAATTTGTGCTGAATGACCATAAATGCCAGAAGGTTTCTGGTCACACTTGCTTGGGCAGGACACAGAGCAGAGGATTCTGCCCTCATGCCCCCTGTACTGGAGTTTGCACCACAACAGTGACACAAGACAAGGGGAACATAAAGGTTGAGATCCACAAAGGTTGAGATCCAGGTCTTGGTTCATTGCCTGAAAAGTCATATTTTTACTGATCGATGTCCAAAATGCAGTGAGGAAATACTGCCCTTGAAAGGGTGCTAAATAATAAACCAGTGTTTTCATTTACTGTTTGCAGCAGGGTAATGAATTTGAAACAACTAACCCACTGCAGGTGGCTGGAGTTTTACATATGGAATAATGAATTCTCTGTGGAGGGTAGCCTGGATCCAGGATCACGCCAAACGAAGCAGATAAAATTGTGTTTTATCTTCCTACTGCTCCATCTGGAAAGGACCACAGGTCCACAAGTGGAGTTTATCAGAAGCAGACATCTGTGGAGGACAATTATTTTCCCTAGTGGCTGATGAAATAGGTTCTGCTATTTCTGACAGGATGAGGCACTAGCACACACTGCATAAAAATTTGGTCATCAGCTTTGAAATGTCCCCGTGGGTGAGTGCCATGCTCACCTGAAAAAGATCATTGTCAGCACGAAAAATGAAGTGCAAAGGGCCTTTTGTCCCAGAATTTGTGCAGCCATCGCAAATTACAGGATTAGAACTGAGAGGTGCTGGTGGCTCCTACTGCTGGCAAGCCCTGAAGGGTGGGGGTGGGGAGAAAACCAAGGGTAAGGGAGAAGAAGGAGATAAGGGGGAGCAGGAGAAAAAGGTAATAAACCAAGGCAGAGGGAAGGTGAAGACAGGGAAAGAGTAATTAACCAGCAGTAACTCATCAGCGAAAAAACACCAAACAAAATTCAGGAAAAAAAACCCACCCAAAAAACAACAAAACAAAACAAAACCAAAGTAACCAAAAAACAAAATTCAAAGCTTTTTCTGGAAGGGGGAATACATTTGTAAAACTGCAGAATTTTACTGAGGACTGGCAAGGTTTAAAAACCAAGAAATGCTATTCTGTCCTTTCTAAATGACCTCTTCAAACTCTTTCTGAAGTAAAGCTTTGATCATGATCATTTTATGCAGAAGGCTGAGCCAACATTGAAGGAGAATGAACTATGTAACTTCTCCGGCACAGGGAAGTGAAATGCAAAGCTAAGGAAAGACAAATCACTCTTGCCTTTGGCTATCATTCATCCCCTACTATTAAGGAAAACCCAGTGATTGATGATCACTGCTGAAAGGGGTAATAATCTACAAACAGAAATAAGACAGCATATCTGGTACTGCTTTAGAGGATGTCCTGAAGGGTTTGACCATGACAGATAAACAAATTCTGCTATTGTCACTTTACTGAAGTTGTGGGTAGCATGCAAAGCTACTACAATCTTTCTTAGCAAAGTGGACCAGCAGTACTAAAATGTGAAACCATCACTTTCAGGCAGTCATATTCATTCTACAAATGATAAAACTGAGGTGGAAGGAAGTACTGCCTGGCTTTCTCCCACTTGCAGTGGCAGGAATAGGCTGGAAAATTCCCTTTTTTGTCTGAATTTGTTTTCTCCACACTCTATTGCCACGGCAGTAATAGTCAGTACAAATGAAGTGTAAAAGTTGGTTAGTTTATAGAACTGCAGGGTTCTGTAGGACAATTTTTCAGAGTACCTCGTATCCTGAGATGTGCTCTGAGCAAAAAGTGAGCACGTTAAGGTCAGTTGTGGAATAAATATTACACAAATCCAAAGCCGCTCCAGACAGAGCCTTGTTTTCCACCTGAACTTGCACTAAGCACAGCTGATGTTCACTGCTGCCAAGCTTAAGTTCCACTTCCCATTCCAGTCTGTCCATATATGCTCCCTCAGATTCCTTTTTGGGATGAAACTATTGGTTTCACCTGAAAACTGCCAGATTTTCATTCTGAGAAGGTCTGTGTGACCACATGGACCCACAGAGATTCATTCAGACATTACAAAATCAGAAAATATCAGAAACTAAACTTTTCTTTAAAAAAGAAAAGAAATGCTCTTGTCTACAAGGTAGTTGCAGTTTCAGAACTGAGAGAGGAATAGAAAAGGAAAAATATCTCTGTGTGCTAGAAGGAGATTTGCAAAGACTTATATTCAGTCCTGTTAGATTACAGTAATTTCATGACCATAAGGTGCACCGGACTATAAGGGGCACCCCCCAGGAGTTGGCAAAATTCGCAACTTTGTAGATCAGATAGGGCGCACCGGACTATAAGGCGCACTTTTTTTTTGCAGCGAGGCTCCGCCCCCAGCTCCCTCCGCGCGGTTTCTGGCCGAGGTCCCGCCTCAACCCGGCAGCCATTGGCCCCCAGGACTGCCTAGACCCGGGAGCGGGGGTGCCAAGGGACCTCAGGCCCGCATTCACCCGACAGCCGTGGGCCATCCGGTAGGGGCGGTGCCATGGGCCTCTGGGCCCGTCTCCACCCGGCTGCCGTGGCACTTCCGGCTCCCCCCATGGCTCACAGCTCACACTTCCGGTTTGGCAAATTTCGCAACTTTGTACATCACATAAGGCGCACCGGACTACAAGGCGCACTTCCGGGTTTGAGGGAAAATAAGAGTGCGCCTTATAGGCGTGAAATTACTGTAATTTGTCACTGAGATATTTATATTTACCACAAGTTAATGGAGAAACACCAACCTTCTGCTGATTCCCACAAAACATTTATGCAGCCACAACAAATCCTGGGGATGATCAATGTGAGCCAGAATTTAACTTTTCCTTAAAGAAGACAGCAGTTTGTTCACAGGATCTCTTTCTATACTAATTCACAGTTTTCTGAAAGACTGTTTCCCTTCACGATTTTGTCTCCTGCTTTAAATCCCCACTTTTTCTCTGGTGCTGGATTCTCTGCTGGCTCCTTCAGCACAATGCAGAGAAACTAAACAACATGAAAAGGGAGCAGTTTCTGCTTTTCCTTAATAGACCAACTGGATCACACAAAACTGTTTTTTATTAACGAGGTAGGACACATGCTGTTTGCATTGCAATTTGTAGCTGCTGTGTCTGTAAATCCAATGTTTCTGTAACTCTTTAAATGGTCCTTCCACAGACACAAGGGTGCTACTGAAAGGGTTTTTTTGGCTGAAATTCTTCCTTATGTTTCCAATGCTAATTGCCTAGGTGAGATGAAGGAGACCTCTCCTCTTCCCTCTTTGCAAATGCCCAGAAAACTCTTGAACTCTCCTTGGCAACACTGACTGCACTCTGGTAAAGGTGAAGTTCTAGAAGTTGCCTGGGATTCACTGTTCGTACAAGAGCCAAAGGATAATTCAAAATTTTCTTTAGCATTATGCCTGCAACAAAGAAATCCTAGCATTGTTAAATCTTAGCATCACTACCAAGATTTTATTCATAAAGATTCCCTTTAAAAATTAATTTAGTCACAAGATGAAATTAGTTTTAATATTAGTTGTTTAGTTCAGAAGGGAAGGAAAATACATTTTTTTAAAAGTTATGTTCACATTTTTGCAGATTACTATATATATTCTACAGAATATCTACAGGATAGAGAATATTCACATTTCAACTGATCACCTACAGACACCATGAGTCTATACACTCCCTCAGTGAACAAATTTAGGGTCCTCATCCTTTTGAAGTACAGTTACTGAACACAGCCTGCTGGAAGGTCAACAGCACACTCTAAAAACCTGTATTTCTAAGCACTGTTATGCCTCCACTGTTGTTCTATGCTGCTGCTTAAATATCTTGACTATTACAGGGACTAATCAGCAGTTCAGAGATAGATAAAGAATTCCTTTTTTTTTTGTCAGGTTGAATGAGACCTCACCATTTTTACCAACAAAAACTTTGAGGTACGACACATACATTATTATGGAGGTAGGACACATATATTACCATGTCTTCATTAATGCAATAATTTTTCAAATATTGTAAATATTGTAAATATATTTTAAATATTGCAAATATATTGTAAATATTGGGAGTAAAGAGGAAACCACCATCTGCAAAAGTGCACATCAGCCTTTGTTAGTTCTGCAAATCCTCTTGGGAGCACATTAAGTCAGAGTCTAAAAATGCCCCTGTGGTCTGGAGCAGATTGTTCGGTGACAGCAGGATGGGTGACAGTGCACGTGCAGACCTTTAGCCTTCAGAGGTTTCATTTCAAGTTGTCAGCATGTGAACACAGTGGACACCCCATGCAAACTTGCAGCAGCACTCCTCTGGAAGGCCATAGCTATGAAATGATAGTGTCATTGCACCCAAAAATAATTTACTGCAAGTTTCTTAATGGTTGTGCTAATATATGAAATGTTTTCCAAACAGGAATAATAAGTAAACTCCTCAGCCTAGGGCATTTGTAATCCAAATACAATAAAACAATTAGAGGAAAATGTGACACCTTATTTAGGCAAATGGTGCTCACATCTAGATAATTCCCTTTATACAGAGCTACAAAAATTAATGATGAGATAGGACTGGTGCTTAACTAAAATGGACAGTCAGCTCTAATTATACACAGCTAACGCTGAAAAATATTGGATGAGGGGTCGAGGGTAGTTCTTCCAAGTGGAATCACAGAGAGGCTGAGGTTGGAGGGGACCTGCAGAAGTCGTCTTGTCCTTCTCCACTGCACCAGCAACAATCTTTGGAGGACAACACCAGGAACAGGTTCCCCCATATGAAAACACAGGGATGATTACAAGAGGGTGGAGTGAGACAGGCCTGGATGGTCAGAGAGATGATACAAGTGGATGTAACACACTGCAGAAGAGAGGGGTCAAGCAGGCAAAGTGACGTGGGACTTCAAAGAGGATTTTAATTTGGTTCCATGGAGGCATCCAGAGAGAAGGTGACAAATCTCTGTCAAGGACTGCTGTGGCCAGTGGGAAAAACAAGGTTACAGCAATCTACAATCAACTGTCTGTAGGGCAGCGTTCAAATTCACTGCTGGTTATCCATTACCTCACTCAACAGAAGTGAAACGGGTTTCAGCTTTAGTGGCAGCATTCACAGCAAAGAAAAACAAAGATTTGTTTTGGCACCACATTCCCAGAGTGATCCTCGGCTGTGTGGACATGACTCCACAGTTTAATAGGTGAAAGATGAAGCTAATCTGGAACAGGGGCTTCAGAGAGAAGTAAAAAGAATGATGGAGAAGGTCCCACAGTGCCATAACCTCATGGTTGGATAAAAGGTAAAATGTTGGATGAAATGCATTGCAGGGTGAAATATGGTAAAACTCTTTTTCTACACTAGGCTTTTTACAAATTACCAATTCTAAAAGGCTTCAGACTGCCTGGGCTGTCCCAGCTTCACCACAGTATTTATTTATTCATTTATGTTTACTGATCCTAATAAATATCACAGTCGGTGAAAGTTTTATTGCAGTTGTGGGACAAGACCCCCAATCCACCTTCTCCTACCCAAGGTTTTATTGCTGGGCATGACAACACATTTTGTGGAAAACCCTTTGGCCAGCACAGGTCATCACCCAAAATCCTACAACCTACTCGCTATGGGGGAAGGAGGCAGGGGAGGTAGAGAGAGAGAGAAGAAACCTCGACAGCACCAGTTCAGCCACAATCCAAAACCTCAACAATTTATGGGCTTCTACTAAAGGGAATTACCTCCACCCCAGTCAGACCCAGCACAAACAGGGAAGGCTGGTTGGACAGCCACAGATGTGTTTGTAGCAGCCTCTGTTAGGATGATTTTGAAAACTGGACAGTCAGAGCTCAAACGCCTTCCAAAAAATCCATAGCTTGAAAACAGAGAGAATTCCAGGTCATGCCTACAGAGCTCATGATCAGCTCTCATAACAGATTCAAATTCAGTCATCACTTCATAACTCTACCTACTTTTATCTAAATAACCCCAGGCTTTTGGGCATCTATTCAACCACCTAAATTAGCATGAGGAGATGGTTCCTGTCAGCAACCAGAGCCAGTCTCAGTCTGGCACTAGTAAATATACTCCTATAAGCAGCTGGGATGATGAAAATATTTCTGTTTTGCTCCAAAATTCTGCTTAAATTAATACCAAGTTTATTTTCCCCATTTTTTTTTCAAAAACTGCAATTTTCAAAAGATACCTGAGTCAGTTTCTTTTTCTTTTTCAGTTTCTTTTTATAAAAACTTGAAGGTCTCCTACAGAATGCTGAGGATCTCACAGATCTCAGAAAGCATCTCTGCCTCTCCCCTTCTGGTTCACAGGTCAGTTTGTAATCCTTTACTGATACCAAATACACAAACACCTTTTAGCAAGGATTTCCATTTGAAATATCCATACATCTTAGAGAAAAAAGTCTGAACAGCCATTGGGTTCTCTGACTAAACTGAGAGCAAACAAAACATTGGGAAATTACTTGAAGTAATCATGTTCAGCTTAAACAGGAACCAAATATTTGGACTGAGCAACAGACACCGAACTGCTAAGATTAACTAAGTAAAATAGAATGTAAGGTAACCTAGGAATTTAAGTAAAAGTACGTAAGTTAAACCTGATTACATGTAAGTGCTTTCCCCCTTGACACTCTATTTTCATTATGAGTAGATTAAATGAAAAACTATTCTAAACAGGGGCATTGAATTATTTCAGATTATAATGCTATGCATGTCAGAAGTGTCTTGACTCCTATGCCTCCCTTCTAGCATCCCTAGACGGGATGCTAATCCTTTCTAAATGTATTTTCAGATAAGAACGCCAAAACTCAGCAACTCCACAAGGAAACAGAGGCAGAGATGAGAAGACTCAAAAATCAGAGAAAGTCCAGTGGAGATCCTGCTGCAAAGATTTGGTCAGCAGCAGAAAAACCTGCAACACTCCTGATTTTCCTCACTATGGAAATAAGCTCTCTGCAGACAATGAATAACTAAAAAAAAGCTCTTCCTAGGATTGTTCCTAAGCAGAGACATTCAACCCATTCTGCATTTCAGATGAGCACCAGTGGACAACAGCAGAGGTCACAAAATGCACTGGTTTGGCTTCTAAAAGCTGAGACATTCCCTGTCCCATGTTACACCACTGAATCACCTCCCATTCACGGGCTTTTCAAAGCTTAAATATCAGATCTTAAATATGAAAACTGCATTTTTCATCATTCTAGCCAGAAACTCACATGACTAATATCAGCAAAATATAATAAATGAGATACTGGAAGTGCTCCTGTAATTGGCTTTTGCATCATTGAAACTTTGGGAATATAAATTATGCTCAATAATCACATTGATTCTTATTTCTTATTGTTTACAGTTTTCTTTCAAGACATATAATGAAAGGTTCTTTGCCATTAGTAAAAGTTTTATAGGATGGGAGAGGAAAATAATTCTTTTGTGATAGAATTTTTCAGCGGCAGAAAAAAAATATGCTCTTTCAAAAAGACAACCTCCTCAACTTATTATTCAAGTTTTTACAGTGGCTTATATAGAAACCAATTAGTTTTAATCTCCATTTAATTTTATGGAATGCCTCCAGAAGAGCTCTTAACACAAAGCTAAGACTCCAGTAAGAACAGTGCAAAGATGATGAGAACTCTGCTAATATTATCCTCACAGAGATAGCAGAATTGCAATTCTTATGTGTTTCTGATAAAAAGTGTTATGGGCATAATGTTCAAAACTCTCTAGAAATTGCACTTTGAGTTTACATTGGCAGTGGTTGCATGAGAGCAAATTTCCTCACACACACACTGAGGTGCAGACAGCAGAATTTAGTCCAAAAAGGATCAGAGGTACAAGGAAAAGTCACTTAAAATGCTGGAAAGCAAAAGATGAAACCTCCTTTTGAACAGTCGCTATGACTAAAATACTCTGTTAAACGTTAATACTTTTAAAGCACAGGTATTCAAATTTAGAAATATCTCTCTCCTTCTTTTAAATATCTGGTTGAATGAAAATTACATTTCTGAAGACTGGTTGGAGTTATACTGATTATTTATCTGTCAAAGCCCACACAAAATCTCTGGTGTTTTTTGCTAGCTTTCACCTGTAAGTAACCTGAGGAAGGACTACTCTTCTGTGAATTAGTAACAACTCTGCACCTCCTCTGCCACTGCTGCCCAAAACCCTGCCCTTCCAAACTGTAAAATGAGGAGAAAGCAGCTTGCAATACACCTGATTAAAGGTGCTTCAGAAAACTCTTAAGAAATGAAAATTTAAAACTGTTTACATACTATATTTAATAAGTGGAGATTTTTAAAAAATTGATGGGGGTAATCTTTAAAATTTAATACAGATGCTTACTGGAAGCTTCAGTGCTGGGGACCAAATACTAATTGAAAAAAACCCCAAACAAACAAACAAACAAACAAACAAACAAAAAATCCTGAAGAGCATTTCAAATGAGACAAATGACTAACAGATACTGATGTATATTACCACATGGTAATATAAGGGACAAATTTGTTCATAACTTCAATTTAATACTGAATTTAAAGACTGGTAAACTTAGGCTCTTTTGCTATTACTTCTTTCAAGTATGCCTTATTTTCTTTATCACTTCATACTGGCTACAAGCTTTTTGGTCACAATCTGTTTTATAAATAGCCCCCTCATCCTTTCTGCGTATTTTGAGATACCATGGTGTCAAGCACTGGGTTTCACCAGCAGGAGTAAGTCTGACATTGCTAATCTGTGGTATAAGCAAATCAAACTGAATGACAACTCCAAGAGGAAGCTGGTTGTTAGGAAAGAAGCGTGTTAGTAATCATAATTTCTCAGAACACAGCATAACAAATGCACTGCTGTTAGATGTGAATTCATTACAACATCTATATATAAAAAAGAAATAAGGATGGGAAGGTGCAGCTTTCAGTTCAAGAGCCGGAGAGGGTCCAAAGCTGGGAATTTATGAGGTCATACTCAGCAAACCAAAGGGGTCACGGTTGCCCCAAATTAATCAAATTTCATTTGACTGTCAGGACTGCATTCCCTTTAACCCTGGTGCTGTTCTCTCCTTTCCCCAAGGTAACTCACACTGGTCCAGATTTGGGTGCTGAATTATCCCCCAAACTGGTCCTACAGGAAACCAATCAAGCAGTTTTCCTCTGGCACACCTCTTTGAGACATAATCAGAGAAATAAAATATCGCTGTGATCACCTCAGCAGTGCACACTAGTGTCCAAGCATGGGGACAAACAAAGGGGTGACTGAAATCCTTGTCCTGAGCTGCTCTGAGTGTTCAGGCTGACATTGAACAGAGAGGAGGAAAACACAAAAGCAGGGTTATGATGCTGGCAAATACATTGGTTCTGCCAGCAACATTTTAGCAGGGGAAGGCTCTGGAGGAAAGAAGAAATGGGAGGTAAATACTGGCAAATTGGTAAAAAAAGCCAGGAAAGTGCAAGAGCTTAAGGCAGAAAAAAAGGAAGTGTGGAAGGATGCTAAAGTGCTAAGGCACGAACATACATACTCCAGGTCAGAAAAAGATATGCCTGTGGGAGATCTAACTGTGGTTTTATTATAATTAAGTGTTGTGGGAATGAACAAGGTCTTCTAAAACTGTCTGGAATGAGCAAGTATCACATAAAAAGTAGCAGTTTTTTTCAGGGTGAAAGCAAGTACCAAGACACCAGAAATTTTAACGCAAAAGAATCCCTATTTTGAGGGTTTACCCAGAAGAGTTTGGCCAAGTCATGCTAGACTTCAGGAATAAAAAAACTTCTTCCCTTCTCCCCACCTCCTCTTCCTTCCAAACCCTGAAAAAACCACAAGAACTTTGACTGCCATCAGGACAGAGAGAATTTTATATTAAACAATTGCCCTGGGCCACCCTGGGCCACTCAGCTGAATTAAGTCAAAGGGACTGCTGACAGGCTTAAAATAGGCCTGTGTTTAAGAGCTTTGCTGGCTTTGTTGCTGCAGTGGAAGGGGAAAAAAAAGAAGCTGCAGATGCATAAATTTGAAATTGAAAATATCATCAATATCTCCAAGACACAAAGTATAATTAGAATTAGTAATTAATTCTGGTCTACATTGCTTTGCACAAAGCTTAAATGGGAGCAAAATGAGAGAGATACCAGATACTCTTTTTCCTTTCCTGTTGCTTTATATTGCTGTGAAAACAGGCTCAGTAATCATAAGAAAGAAAGATATGAGTTTCTTTGCTGTGTGGAGGGGTTGTACCACAGCAAGGACGCTAAAAAATATCTTTAGTACAGCACCAAGAGGGCTGACACAGCGAGGATGACATGGGAGCAATGCAAGAATCCCTTGATAAGCGTTCTTATTATCACTTTGGTGGTTTTCAGCACTTTGATTTTGTGACAAGCCTTCCTGTACTGTGTCACAAATAATTTCCCTTTCTTTCAGACTGTGGGTCTAAGCAGCAGCAGCATTTCTTCCTGCCAGCTTCCATAAAGAAAGCAGGGCACCCTCCTGGCAGTAGAAATCTGCCATGACCACTTCTGTGATGCTCTCAGATACTTTTCATTGGTCTACAACCTGTTTTATTTTAAGGGAAGGATGCCCACAATGGCTTTTCTGGGCCTTCTTCAACTGGCTAGAGTCATCTTTAGGGAAATATTGTCATCTGATCAATGGTGGTCAGAGGATGAATCCATTCAGAACATCATTCAGAAACAAATTTCCAAAAAATTCTAATCAAGAGACACTGCAGGACTGCAAAGAACACACTAGGTAAACGTGTTTGCAAATGTAGGAGAAGTTTCTGCTACTATAGAAACTACACACATCTCTTTGCCTCTGCTGCAGGAAAGAGTGTACAAATTCAAAGAGAAAGTGGCTTTGCCAACACAAGTGTCACAATAACTACAGTCACCCTGATGTATTTTAACAGGCATTACTTGCAAAAAAACCCCCCATATTCTGATAGATCAAAGTGGCTTTCAGCCTAATTACAGCCATTTTAAATGGAAGATATTACTCACCCTTTCAGAGCTCAAGCCTGTGAGCCAGCAGGCAGTGGCTCAGACATGCTTGAAGCCCTGCCATGGATGGAGCCTGTCCATAAGGGCAAGTGGAGACCTCACAGAAGTCGTAGGCTTTGTGGAGAACTTATCTGTGAAATCCTGTGGCCTGCAATAAGCAAGAGGTCAGAAAAGTTATTAATAAAAGTCCCTTCTGACTGGGTTATCTGGCAGCCAGCTGATCCATGAATTCCCAGGTGAGTCTGATGCCTGTAAACCACCCAACACAAGCACCCCACAACCTGGAAGTTTCAGAGCAGACACTGCACACCACCAGATGCTGCCACAATAACAATTACTGCAGAAAGGCAGGCTGCAATTTGCCTCATCAGCCTTGCAAACAGCGGCAGACTAAGCCATTAGCGATTAATTAAAGATCAATGACATGTAAAACCCCAAGGAACACACATGCAATTAGCAAATGTATTTAAAGCAAGCCACAAACCCACAAGTTATTGTCTGACACGGCTCTCCACCTCATCCCACTCCCTTTACAAGCCAGGGGGGCTGTGGGAGGGTTACCTACGGAGTTCCACTTGGCAAAGCACACCTCCAACATCGGGCACTGGTCCAAAGCCCACGGACGTGAGTCATCATCAGTGAGAGTTTTCCTCTCTATTCCGATGGACCTTGGACACAGGCTGTAAATATCCTTGCCAAAACAAGTAGTTCTAATAGATAAATATGCTGTGCTTTCAGTGTTCTGGTGACTTGGGAATGGCTGCACAAGTTGAGACACTACTTGGCAAACATCCTGCATGCACCATCAGCAGCCCCAGAGGGTGCAACACAGGGTTAAATTTAAGTTTAAACAATTGCCTTGCATTGAAAGTTAAACTCTTCTGACATGTGCTGAGTAGTTTCATAACCCCTTGTATCTGCGAAGAGCCCTGCTGTAATCGCCGGCAATTAGAAGGGAAAAGAATTTAAATTAAAACGAAAAAAAAAAAAAAAATTTGGAATTCCTAGGCTGAATCTCAGAAATGGCTACAGTTTGTCACAGCTTCTGGAATAGGAAGAAACTGAATTTCTTTCCTCCCCGGCTCCAAAGTCCCGAAGGTAATTCTGCATGAAAGAGCCTCCAGCCAGATCTCTTCACGCTGGACATTTCTACTCTTTACATGGTTTTGTTTCTTGGATGAAAGAGCAAACCTCAGCTGAACTACTGGAAAAGGACGACGACGGTGACAATAATACCAGGAAGAAGAATAACAAGAAGAAAGCACAGAAAACACAACCCCCTCTCCCCGCCCAGAGCCACGCATTTCCATTCCCCTGCGTCCAGCCACACTTACTTCCTCCACCCGGACCCTCCACGCGGGCTGTGCTTCCAAAAACACGGACCAAGCGGCCAAAGCGACGGGAGAGAGCCACCAGCAGCAGCCTCCAGCTCGGCTGTCGCCACAGGACCTCGCTCCATCAACCCCACCTCCTCCTCCTCCTCCTCCTCCTCCTCCTCCCTCGGCGGTACTCGCGGAGCAGCAGCGACACAAAGGAGCGACAGCGCTCCTGGAACGGCGCGAGCAGTCCAGGGATTCATCCTTTCCTCATCACATGGGAGTTAAAAACGTCAGTAGAGCCGTGTCTCTACACTCCGAGGGCGATGAAGATTTTCCGGAGCCGGCTGCACCTCCGGAGCTGCTTCGGTGCTGATGGCAATAATGAGAGCGGCCGAGTTGGCGAGACTCAGTTGCACCAAAAAATGACAGCTCCAAGTTCCAAAGATAGCCATGGATAAACCCGAAGGCTAATATTCTTCCTTGCCTAGCCACAGTTCTCCATTTCAACGCCTCTGTCACGCTTGCTTTGTTCAGAAATAAAGGGCTATTGCAGGGCTGAGATGGCATTTCACAGAATTGCTGTGTGCTGGACGCAGCTGCCCATTGTAGTAGAGAGATGGACTAAAATTTTACTAGAAGGCAAATCACAGGGGCAGGGAGGAGTTGCCGTTGGTTTGCTTTCCTGACAATGAAGAAAAAAATATGCCCACCTATATTTACACCTGCATGTTCACCCCCAGCTGCACTTCCAGGTGGAAATGGAAACAGCACACAGGTGCTGCCTGTGCATTAAAATTAAAAGGGAGAGTTGGACACGGGCTGTCCAAGTCACTCAGCACCCCTTACGAGGCAGGTAACGTAAATTAAGCAGAAATTTAGGTGTTCAATGTAGTGGGGACATCAGTGAAGTTGCTTGGATCCCAGCCTTGCAAACTGCAAATCTGCAGAACTGGCACCTTGGAGATCTTGCTGCAATGGATATCTCACCTCCTGGAGAAGAAGCTTGAATTAGTGCCTAATGTATAAATCAAACCTGTGTGTATCAATGTGGTTTGGTGTTTTGGTGCTTTTCTCCACTGGATGGAGAGACATGTGTTACCTTTCTAGGTGCAGATCTCCAGGGAATGTTCAGGGAATGTTTCCTCAGTATGTCATACTAAGGAAAAAACCCAACCCAAAACAAAACACCAAAACAAACAAACAAACAAACCACAAAACAAAAAATTAAAAAGAAATAAATTTTAAAAACAACCCACCAAAGCCCTCAAGAAAAAAAAACAGCTGTATCACCTTGTTGAACTAGTTCCTGGGTTAAATATTCCTGGGAGGGACTCCGGAAGCGGTGAAAGGAAGGGAAAGGATTAGACTGACACAAGATTATGTGGTCCAAGTCTCACTTCTTTAGGTGGCAGGCTAAAACTACATGGCCTCTAGTAAGACCCTGAATTTTGCACCCTCTGATTTCGTGTCTAGGGGCATTCCAGTAATCCATGTCACACCATTGTCTTCTGCCTTGTCCCCAGGAGAAGTGAGTGGATGCAAGTGTGTCTCATTTCAGTGAGATCTGTGTAACACTGAGAGGGATTTAGTTTTTATCCTGTAATCAACCATGTGTGCCCCAGAAGGCAGCACTGAGGGAGGGAAAGTGAGGAAGGTCTGGAGAGTCCTCAATCCCAGCAGTTCATTCCAGCTGTGAGTATTTGTCTCCCACAGGAACTTATTTTACCCTTTGGATAGCCTGGTCATAGGTAATTTATCTCTGGAAGATCCAGACCAAGAACCAGAATTTGATCTACAAGAGGTGAGGTCAGAGGACAGAGAATGGTTTTGTTGTTCTTACTATGATATTTTTTTTTTGCCAAAGCAGCTCAAGCCATTATTTGGTTGGAGTTCCCTAACTGGAAACTGTTCTGTTCTCACAGCTCCAGTCATGACTGTCGAAAATCAAACCAACCCCTGGCCCCTCCCCCCCCCAAAAAAAAAGAAAAAAAAAATTATTGTCTTGTAAACACTTGCACATGGAGCTCTGTTTACTTCCACGTGTAGTTAATCCAGATGGCCATGTGATTACAGCTGAATCTGGGATTGTGCAGCACAGGCCAGTTTGGACAGGAAGACACTGTGCCTGGAGTGCTGTGCCTAAAGGAAATGAGACATTTTCTTCTATGTCTTGTGTACAATATGTCTTGTGTATGATTTTAAGACACAAAAAAAGAGTCAGAGAAACAGAACATATAAAAAAGTAAGCCCAGTGGGTATTTGTTTTGTATAGTTACTGGAAGAAGATGGGACATTCCCTATGTGCTTTTTAGAAATAGGAAACAAATCAATCTTGTATTCAACCTCCTTTTACTACAGAGCTAGTGCATTATGAGGTTTTGCACTCCTGCCAATACTCACTGTCAAAAGAGTAAACTGCCAGTTTTCACAATATTGCATATTGCATATTTTCAGCAGGGGCATATACTGTCTCATTTTAATATCTGTGTTTAACATATTTGATTGGAGAGATGCATGTGCTGGGAGGTTGCTGCATTTCTTACATTCAAGAAGGAAAAAAAAACCAAAAAAACCCCTCAAACCCTCCAATTAATATATGATGCATCCTTTCTTGCTTTTGGAAAATGAACCAAATGAATGTTGGTCGCTGTGCCACCAACACTCCATATCGACACATTCCCACCTCCTATCCTTGTGTCCAAATGGATGAAAATAAAGTTTCCAGTCTCTTAAAAGTATAGAACAGGAAAGCCACTGGAAGGTTTTTGGCAGCACACCCTTAATGGAAAAGCTCCATCTCACTCATAAAAGCTATGCAATGGACAAAAGCTATTCTGGAAATCCTGTTATCATTCACTTTACAAAATAAGTGGAGAAAAAGTATCTGGCACTGGCTACAGAGGAAAATCTCCACAGAAAAAGGAACAAGGGATTCATCAATTCTAAAATTATTAAGAATATTGGTTTTAGCTTTCTTTTTTTCCCCTTCCTTCCCAAAACAGACCTAATGCTTTCTGAGACCTCTATCAGTCTCCGTTAGTTTTGTATTTTGGGAAATAGGGCGAGTCCACATGACCTGTGCTGTCCCTATCTTAGAGATAATGCTGTTACATTTTAGAAGATCACTTGAGCTATGGTTGACAAGTGCTCTATGTAATTCTCTTATCACAAAACCTCAGTAAGGGAAAAACCTGTGCCCTCTGAAACCATCTCAAAACACAGAAAAAAAGTGAGTGGCACTTGCTGATACAGAGATAATTCAGATCTTTTATTTGATAGTAATCCGTGGAGCAGTTAGAAGTTTGACTGTAGCATTATGAACTGCTGAAAGTATAGAAGTTTTTGTCTCTAGAGGCCTGTTCTTCTGCTAATGGTGATGAAAAACACTGTGTATCCATGATTTGGCTGAACTTACCTCACGTTCTCTGCTATAAAAATGGCACAGATGTCCCTCCTAGGAAATCTTGCATAGTTTCAGACCCCAACCTGAGTGGACTGAAGCTGCTAAGCTGGAAGAAGGTTTTAATTGCAAATTATCTGTCAAATGCTAAAAACACTGCATGATGAGGCCATGAAGGAACAGCCCATTTTCAGCACAGCAGATCAGATGCCTTCTTATTAAACTATACTGAATACCACCATTATAAGAACAGAAATGCAGAAGGTAGGGATTAGCTTCTGTGTTAAAGAATATGTTAAATACATAAAAAACATCAGCAACCTTCTCCATTCTATTACAGACTATTTAACCCAAAACAGTTGACTTTTCCTGAATCTGTCATTCTCTTCTTCCTGAAAATATGTTTGACTTGGGCATTCTGTCTCCTTCACAGGCCTGTATTGCTTGTGGTGCTCTAATGTAACTGCAGCAATCTTTGATAAAATGGCATTCTTGCCACATGATAAATGGATTTGCAGCTGTGCAGCAGACAGAAGTGAAATGAGAACAACAAACTGTTCAGTGTTAGGTGTTAGCAATAACTGTATCAAATTGTGATGATTATTCTAGAGATACAATTCCACTGAGTGTGCGGTCTTTAATCAAGTGTCCTTTTAGCAGTAAATGCACTCTTTTCCATTTCAAATTATCATTTAGGACTTCTCCAAGGAGGTCTCCTACACACCTACAGCCTACATGTGCTAATCATCTTTTTAAACACTGAACCTGGCCAAATGCCACACACCCACAAAAGTCACCCTATCAGAGAAAATACAATAAAAGGCTTGTGGGCTGAGATGAGGACACAGAGAGACATCAGTCAATAATCACTGTCACAAGCAGAAGAGACTTGACTTAGGGAAATTAATTTATTACCTATCAAATCACAGTAGGATAAAGACAAAGAACAAACTAAATCTTAAAAACTCCTTTGTCCCACCCTTCCCTTCTTCCCAGGCTTAACTTCTCTCAGTTTTCTCTTCCTTCTGCCCCTCAGTGGTTCAAGGGGATGAAGAACAGGGTTTGTGGTTATTTAATTAAACATTCTCTCCTTCTTACTTGTCATCAGTGATGGTGTCAGACGTGGCCAGAGGGACCATCCTGGACCTGGCTGGAGTTGGCTCAGCTGGACACAGAGGAAACTTCCAGCAGCTTCTCAGAGAAACCACCCCTGTACCACCCCCACTAGCCAAACCTGGCCATGCCAACCCTATGCAAACAGAGTTTACTTTAGATGGTGTTATGGAGCAGCAGCTTTTATTCTGCCAGTGAAAAACCAGCCCACAAGACCAACAAATGAGTAGCACAGAAAAGGTGGCTCCTTGTGCAGCTGGGCTGGGGGATTAATACAAAATAGAACACAAGTCACTCATGTTTTTGAGATTCATGTGAGTCTGAAAATTCATAAGAAATTTAAGGCCAGATAATGAATTCAAGTTTTTTTTTCACACAGTTCTTTTCACCTTTGAGATCTGCCTCAGAGCAGCTGCATTTTCTTCACTAGTTTCCCTCACTTTGCAACTCCATCTTCCTAAGTCGGTCTTCAAACTTCTGAATGTCGACTCGATGCTTCATTAGGAACTTCCCATTTAAGTGAAAAACAGGTATGTCATATTTGTATTTATCATACCACTCTGAGTTCTCTGGAAGGGTAATATCCACCTCATGCAGAACAAACTGTGGCAGAAAAGAAGTATGTCAGTTTCTACTGGACACTGAAAAACAATACCTGCTTGTCTTCTGATCAGTGTTTTCCACAGAAATGCAAGGCTGTTTTCTTAAGTTTGTGGGTTTGTTCTTTGTGTTGTAGATAAAGGCCTGGTATTTTGATATATATATCAAATATATGTAGCCACAGCCCTTGGCTGCCTCTCCTCAAGGGACTTTCTCCAGCCCAGAATATTCTTGTTCCACTATGCAGAACCACTCTCCTGTGGGCAGCAACCTCAAAAACCACACAGCTAGGAACAAACCAGGCAACAGAGTGCAACAGCTCTTAATGCTTCCATTAAAAATTTCATCCTTCAACAGAGAGATCAAAACCTGGTCTAAGAATGGCAAAAATTGCAGTCACACATAGTCCAAATATTCAAAGCCCCACTTAGCCACATCCTTCCCAAATTATATCATTACCTGCCTCATAAAAGTTGCAAACTCCTCCTTCAGACAAGACAACAGTATTTACAAAAGAAGCATTTTCAGGAACTACTGCAACAGCATATATTGGGTTAGTTTGCCAATACTTATTTCTGTAGCATTGTCACAAAATGCTTTTGGATAATGAGTTTTATGTAAATCAGTGCTGAAATTGTCTTGAAGAGGTCATCCATTAAAGAACAACAGATGCAAATAAATCCAAGCAATTTTCTTTTTACAAAGAAAGAATCCTGATTAACTGTTCTTTCCATATAGAAAACATACACTGTATTGCCATACATTACCCTTTTCTTGTATGGCTCGAGAACTTCCTTTGCTTCATCACACAGAGGGCATGGTTTCTAAATGAAAACATGTAAACAGTAAACAGTAAACACAAAAGTTGTTTGTACTCTAAAATAACACACACAGACAGGAGCATTCATTCTAAATGCAGGTTCCCTTCCCTGCACCAAGCACCCTGTCGTAAGGGCTTTCCAAAACTTTACTTATCAGTGCAGTATGGATGAAAAAATCCAACAAATTATTCAGCCACTGAATTTAATTATTTTAGGTTTGCTACTCCATTTCTCATGGAGGAAATTAACAGTCTTCTAAAAGCTGATCCAAGGGAATGATCAGAAAGGTCCTGCAGAGACCCCTCGTTTTGGTCAGCAATGAATATTCAAAGTACTGTCATCACCAAATGAAGATAGGTGCAGGTACCATTCCTGCTAAAAGAGGAATGAGAAAGCCACACAAGGAACTTCCAGCCTCTCTCAGATCAAGACACATGGCTCAGTTCAAATGGGAAAAGAAGGCTCTTTAAGATAATCTCGGTGGCTTTGCCTGGAAGAAATAAATCAGGTCCTCCAAACTGCAGAGCTGGAAGGAGAGTAAACTCCAGTGGGGAGAACTGGCAAACAACCACAGTGTTTTGACCTGTGATGGGGTAAAAAAAAACCCTCATATTTTTGAAAACTCCCCCATCTTCCACTACAGCTGAACATCTGAGTTCTGCTGACCACCCAGGCTGTAACTGAAGAAGTAACTCTGATGAAGGCATGCTGCTCCAATGTTTGCAACAACAAAATTTGGACAACAATTCACTTGGCAAAGTATGTGGAGGTGAACACGATCACTCTGTCCCTCTGGCCCAAAATACCTTCCATAGCTGGAAAAGACCTTCTTCTTTCTCCCACTGAAAGTCTTCCTAGGGCTTGTTTAAATGTGAAGTTAATCTGAAACAGCTACTTTTTATTTCCTACATGTGAGTATCTTCAGATTAAACACTCTACTTTTATTCAGATCTAACCTACACTGCCTTTCCCACATGGACGAGTCGTTGTGCTCTGAAAACCTATGCAGGACATTGAAGTGCTGGGTTCTTCATAGCCCTGGTTGCTTTTGGAGGGACTGGCTTAATAGATACTGGTGACTGCAAGGAACGACCCAGATCCTGCACATCCCTTTTGTAACACACCAGGCTCCGTCCAGTTAAAATAGGACACACTGGTTCCTCTAGGCCTGTGGAAAGCTTCCTAATACACCAGGCACATACATGCATTTGGCAAAGGAGGGCAACTTTTAGGAAAAAAATACGGTTTTATTCTCATGTCAAGCTCAGGCCCTAGGTGGTACCGGTTCAAAATCAAAAATGAATTATTTTAACAAACAGTGGAATCTCTTTCAAAAGCAGATTTATGTAAGCAATTGTTGCACAAGTGCTGGGGTGGTCAGAAAAGGGGACTGCAAGGGGAAACCCATTTGGTAGTTTCTATCAGTTTGATCCAGAAGTCATAATTCCCTTCTGCCTTCTCCTCCTCTTTTCTCCTTACTAAAAATAAGAAGGAGGCAAACAAGGGGTCAATTAACATAAGCTAATAGTGTAGATTAATTTTTATAGCCTGTGCTTTTCTTTGAAATCGCCAGTGAATATTTAAAGCTAACAGCAAACATCTAGAGTTAAAAACACCTTCAACAAAAGGCCATTTCAGAGAACTGCTGGAAATCTGCTACCAGAAAATTTGATTTCATACAGTGCCTTGCTAGTTAGGCATTTTAACACATAAAGAGCTTTTTTTCTCCTAATTATTAACCCAAAGATAAGAGCATTATTCCTTACCTTACCCAATTTGAATTATGAATAAGCTGAGGCTGAACTGGGCAGGGGGAGAGAAAGCTGCAACTTTATAGTTCTGATTATTAAATGGATGCTGACCTGTTATTTTTAACCTATTCATTTGTCACACAGTTTAAAAATTCCTGTATGTTTACTGATGGAATGAACAAACATTGTGCAGCAGGAGGAAATTATTTTACTCATATTTGAAACCACCACACTGATGCCAGCACTCTCAGTGCTTTGCATTTGTAGTTATTCTCCTCTTGAAAGCTGCAACAACCTCATAAATTCAGCGTAACCCACCCTGTGCCATCCTTTATAAAACTGCAGAACTACGCAGGTAATAATCAAAAACAATCCATGGAGTATGTCAGTCCACAAATGATCCTTCCTGCTCATCTTATCCCTTTTCTAAATATGCCTAGGAATCCTACACGTTTTATCTGTTGCCAACAAAGAAAAAGGAGGATAAAACAAAATCTACTTTTGCCTCACATGCTCCCAACACTATTTGGATACATTTTACAGTCTCACAGGTGGTGCTGAAATTAAACATGAGCACTTTGAAGAGCCTGCTTTGACTGTTGATGCTTGTGGCTGGCAGACTGTGCATAACAATTCATCTCTGTTCTCTATTTTCCAGTGAAACACTGGCTGGGCCAAACCTTCAACTAGTAAATGAGCCATAGAGTCACTGAGGCAAAACTGTCCTGAAATATTTGTTGATTGCTAATTCTTGCTTGCTACAATGAGACCAGGTCTGTGCTGCAAAGCCTGGTGTGCAAAAACCCATTAAGCAAAACACGCAATACTACTTAGAAGGGGAGGAGGAAAAAAAGGCAAGGACAAGCAATTTAATCTGTGATTCGTGTGTATCAGAGCTGATAAACCCACAGTCTTTCCCAGTTCTATTGTGTTAATAGCTCTTACCTTGGTGAATAAAGTCAACACTGGCTTATTTGCGCTGGCTGAGCAGAGTTGTCTCCCCAGTGGGCTGGGTGAATGCCTTGCTCGTGGCAGGGCTCTGCCCAGAAAACAGAGCACCATCATCCTGTTTCAGGCAGAAATAAAACTCTGAATTGCTCTGTGCCAAGTTATAGCTCATGAAATTTAATGTCAGGATAAATGCGGTGCTTCCGTGGCAGCTCCAAACCACACACAACCAAAACATTCATCCCAGGGTTTTATGCTCACGGGATCAACACATTCAGCAGGGACATGGTTTTCTGTGTGGCAGGCCAGAAACACGGTGCAGTTCAAAACCAGCAGTACCATTAAAAAAAGAATAACAAACAACAGAACACGTACATTTTCTTGCTGAAATGCCTCTTTTAAATTCCCTAACACAAATGCTGACATAAATGCATTATGCTGTTCCAGCTCCACAGATGCCAGCTGGAATTACATATTTAAAAATGCAAAGTGCCATGCTTTGAACCTCTGTAATCTTGCTGCAGTGTTTGACATAGTCTACTTACCCAAATTATTCCATCAAAAAAACTAATCTGTACCTAATCAGAATATTAATATAATGCCTTCTGCAGTAAGTAAAAAGCTGCAGCCAAGATGATTTAACTTGGTAATATAAGAAGTATTCACAATGCCCCAAGTCTTTCCTGCAACAGCAAATTGATTGATGGGTTTATTATTCCTTTCAGAGAGTTTGAGTAAGTTACATGTTGGAGTCTTGAAGTCATCTGTTCACAGTCTCATTAATAACAACACTGCTTCCTCCAAACTTTTGTATCAATGCCTTTTGCAAGGCATTTTAGGACTGAGGGGCAAAAAAACCTCAGAAGCCAAAGGGAGTCTTCATGGGAGTCTGTATCAGCAGACATGACACCTGATCTCAGAATTTACACTGGGAAAACCATATCAAATCCCTTTTACCCAAAGCCGAACTGCTTCTACACTGTTTCAGGCCTGACTTGCTGTAGCTGTATTATCTGAAGTTAAACACACAATGTGATTTCACAATTTTAAACAGGTTAAGAGTGAGGAGGATCCCATTAAAATTGCTGAGCACAGTTTAGGATATTCAATAAAAGAGAGCCCAGTGCTTTTTTGCTTCACTGGATCTCTCAGTACTAATATCACAAAGCTTTTTTTTTTTTAAGAAGACAGTATATCCAGAATAACCACTAAGGAAGAACACTACAGTGGACTCTAAATTTTAATGCTGCATTTCTAAGCCACAACCACAAGAAAAATCAAATGAGTGACAGGGCACTGCCCCACCAATCTTCATGCACAGCCAAAAGACAGCAGTTATTAGTAAGAGTCAGCTGCAAGAGGCAGAGCAGTAAAAGTGACTGGCACAGCACACACTGCCAAAGGTCACAGTACTTGGCAGCTACTGCATTTGTTTCACTTTGCCAGATGGAAATAGAACTGCCTGGGATTTTGCATGTTAAGTGTAAGAAGAAGATTGGAACCTTTTGGAAAAAATGCAGATTTGGATGACAGAAAGAGCCTCAGTCAGATGTGGAAAATTACTGCAATAAATGGAAGTCCAGAATGGATGAAGTTTTGGCATGAATTTTGGCCTGTTCACATGCAAGATAAAAAATGGGGGGTGGGGGGCTGGTGAGAGGAAAGGGGAAAGGTCTGCTTTCTGACAAGTTTTTTAAGAATGCTTTTGTTACCAGCCTAGCAAGCCTTCCAAACGGAGAAGATGCTCTCAAATTGTTCTGTGGATAGCACAATGATTACAGCCCAGATTTCCACAGATCGCATTCTCCCTTCCACACACATATGTGCATAAAACAACCCCAGTTCAGTGCTGTACAGCCCCTTTTTGATCCCTCCATGCTTTGTTGTCCTGAGGACAACTCCTACCAAATCATCAGCTGAAGGGAAATAAATAAAACAGTATCAGCTTCGAGACCTCACAAAAAATAATCAACCAGCAGTGCCTTAACTTCCTCACCAATTTTATACAATTACAAGCAATTCTACCCTCAGAATCCAGCAGCAAATCTTCATTGCTCAGTTCTGCTACTGAAGATAGAATCTACTGTTTCTGGGGCTAGCATGAGACTGGCTGGATGTTTTTATAAATAACCAAAAGAAAACTAAATCCTGTCTATTTATTCACCTAAGTAAAATAATACCAAACACACTGAAATGCACAAAATTTCTCATATAATTATTCTGGAACGCTCTCTAGACTGCCTCCAGTTACAAAGAGGGGATAAAATGAATACATAAATGCAGAGAAGGATGCTTGCAAACTTGAGAATTTGCCTTCCCCTACACCACAATGCTACAGATTTAACAAATTACTCTTTTGAGTCTGGACTTGGTCCATGTTCTATTTTGCAAAGCCAAGTTGGACTCAATTCCTGTTAACAGAATTTCCATCACCCAATAAATCCTCATCTGCAGGAAAAGTAAGTTGTGACACTAAAACCACCCATTATTTAGATGAGATAACTATCTGTTATAAACTTAATCTCAGCATCACTGAAGGGAAGAAAAGCATGGACTTTTTTTTCTTGAAGTATTTACCTTTTAAGTAACAGCTGAAAGAGAACAGGGGGAGCAAGTAGATGCAAATATCAGAATGCATGTCAATGGCACTTAAAACACCTATCTCCTGCTGTCCCTCACTCAAAACCAGTTATGGCCGTCAAGGAAATTTCTGGCAGTCTGCATTTGATTACCTATCAAGGAAATGCTGAACAGGAAAATGGATGCCACAGCCACAGACCAAGGAGCCCACGTGAGTGGGGACAGCAAATCCTGCAGCTGTGGAGATCCCCACGCAGCTTTTACCCCACCAGACGTTCAGAGGAGGCCTGTAAAATATGAGGAGATCATTTTGTACAGCACATAACTCCAGAAGTCTTTCAGGGGGAATCAGGTTTTTGCAACAACTCCAAATTCAAAGATACCATCAGCAATTCCAGCTGTATCTGTCGGGTGATGTTAAGCATCTATCAGTGTATGTTTTCATGCATTTTCTCCTCCAGAGTAACCCAGTGAGAATGCCACAAACACACTGAATTCCCTCCCAGAAAGGATGGAAGTATCACTTCATCCACAGGAGCAACACATTCTGTTCAGTAGTTCCTCCCAGAGTGTGCAGGCCCCCACTCCAAATTTCAGATAATTTAAATAACATCCAACAGCTTGCTGCAATGGCCTGTTCTGAATACAGTACAGAACATGCACAGAACAACAGACTGATATCATATTGTAAAGTTTGTAATGGATTTTAAAAGGTAATAGTAATAATAACATAATAGAGTATAATACATACGTCATATAAATTATAGAACATAGCATGTAGTGTTTTATATATAACCAAGTATCTCATGAAGTTATATATCTTAGATGCTACGCACCCTATGACATTATAATATTAACAAATATATCAGTAATATTAAGATACTAAGATATTGCTGACATTAATACATATTAATATTTATATAGATGCAACAGAAGTTGGTATTAATGTATCATTAATATATATTAATGCATTAAAGTACTGCTCTGATGTATTGATAATTATATTAATGATACTGTATATTATATATATTACATATATGATACTGTATATTAGTTATGTATATAATGATATTGTACATCATGTGATATGTATATATTTTATGGATATGTGCACCTTGTATGTTTTAAACATATACATGTATATACATATATAAATACACATCTATACATATATACTCATACACATACGAATATACACATACATTAACACAGATTATATATACATGTCTACATTATACAAATATGCACATGTATACATTACATATACACATATGTATATGTACATATATATGCACATATACATACAGATATGCGCATATATATAAAAATGATAACATGGATTATATATGTGCATACATATAACATATACCTATATATTATATATAATATAAAAATAATACATACATATATGTGTATGATACATATTTGTATATATATACATATGCATATACTAATATATGTGTACACAATATATAATTTTGTGTGTATATGAAAAAGAAGTATACAAATATTATATATAAAATATATATAATAAAATACATATTGTAGATATGAATATAAATACACACATATATATACACACACATATACATATATGCACACACATATATATAGCATAAAATTTTTAAACATCTCTCTTTTAAATTTTGAGCTAAACCACCCAAGCCCCGCCGCCGAGCCCTGCAGGGTACAGTGTATCCAGAAGCTTCCTCATATCCCCAGCAACGAGCCAGCCCCACGGGTGATGCCGACACTCGCAAACCTGTAACTGGACCCTCCGCAGGGACAAGGAGCCCCATCCTGCGGGGCGCGGGCTGCATCCCTGGGGGGATGCTGCATCCCTGGTCGGTGGGGGCTGCATCCCGAAAAGCCAAACCCCGGGGGAGCAGCATCCCGAGGAAGCACATCCCGAGGAGCCAAATGCCAAGGAGCCAAAGCCCGAGGAGCCGCAGCCGCTCCATGCCGCGCCCCCCGCTCCCCGGTCCCGCACCCACCTGCGGGAGCTCCGCCGGAACGCGCGGTCCGCGGGCGGGGCCGGGCCGGGCAGCACCGGCTGTGACGTGACACCGCCACGGGAAGGAAGCGACACAGGCTCGGGAAGCGCTCCCCGGGGGTAAGGGGTGGTCGAGGTCCGCAGGAGAAAGTAAAATGCTGATAGTAATAGTAATACTAATAATAGTAATAGTAATAGCAATTAATAGTAATGTAATAGCAACAATGGTAATGTAATAGCAATAATTGTAATGATAATATCAGAAGGTTTTGTTAGTGAGTTGCAGGCTCGCCATGGAAATGCGGTGTGTTAGCGCCTGAGCTGCTGCTATGAGTGCATGGAAGTGGGATTTGGATAAAAGGGGTAGGGGTGAAAGGTAGGGGAGAAAAAGAAGGAGAATTAAAGACAGGAAAAAGGGAGGGAGGAAAGGGAAAGAGGGAATCAGTCGACATGATGAGATGTCCTGGGGGCTTCGAGGCTCTTCCATGGTCTCATCCCTTCTACAAATCAACGTTCAGCCATCACTTCATGCCCTCTTCCGTGCTGATGCCGCCTTTTATATGTTGTGTCCTAGAACAAGGACGTTTGTCCCAGAAAGACACTTTTCCAGCCACATCTTGCTTCTCCTCAGTGTGTTGGCAGCAATAACCCATGGTTGGCTCAACAGCCACCAGGTTCCCCGTGGCCAGCACCAGCACTGCTCTAGTTCTGCCACCAGAGCACAATCCTGGCTGGCAGCTCCCCCACTTCCCTCACTCCATGCCCACTGTTTTGTACCAGAAAGTGGGCAGCAGTCTCAAAATCTTCTCCATCCTCCTGTAACATGCCAGGGCCTGCCCACCCTCCCAGAGAAAGATTTGCTCCTAATAACTGGGTTAAATCGACTCTTTTTCAGCTTAAAGCCATTGCACACCTCAAATCCTGGGGTCAGTCTTGAGCACCTCACTCCAAGGAGGACATTGAGGGGCTGGAGCATGTCCAGAGAAGGGAAAGGGGCTGGGGAAGGGTCTGGAGCCCCAGGAGGGGCTGAGGGAGTTGGGACAGAGGCTCAGCCTGGAGAAAAGGAGGCTCAGGGGGGCCCTTCTGGCTCTGCACAACTCCCTGACAGGCAGGGACAGCCGGGCTCTGCTCCAGGTAACTGGGACAGGAGGAGAGGGAACAGCCTCAGGCTGGGCCAGGGGAAACTTTAGGATATTAGGTTTAAAAAACTCTTCACTGAAAGGATTATCAAGCACTGGAACAGGCTGCCTGGGGGAAGGAATAATTTTGTACCAGTGAAAAATGAAATTCTTAACGCTCAAGTAACTTGAGTACAGAAAAGGTGACAAATTGAAAAAATAATCACAGCATCACATATTCAGTAGCTTCAATAAGGAGTGGAGGAACACCAGAAAAACGTATTAGAGAATTTGATTGCAATATGAGAGAAACTTCCTGCTGTAAAAAGAGCAGCTTTTAGAGATTTTAGCCTGAGGAAAAGCACCTTGAGGAATATGCATTAAAAACCCTCATAATGTGTTCCTTAAATTATGAATGCCAGTGGAGGAGCATTTTTATTTGTCTAAACGACCTGCAGAAGGGAGGGGAATGCCTGCCCATGAACTTTTCACTGTCTGCCAGCCCAGGGATCATCTGAGCATTAAACATGGTGACGCATAATTTAGACATTGTGTAATATAGATTTAGGCAGCATTTTGAATTTATTTTTGTATCTCACATTTTCTATTGGACCATTGCCAGGCTAAGCAAGAACCCACCAGAAATATGTGCTATTCTTTCTCTTCCCTTTAAAAAGGCCACTCTTTTGCATGCGGTACAGAAAATAATTTGTGGTATGTTTGCTCTGAGTGCTAGGGCAGAGTTGTTTTGCAGCTTTTTCAATAGTAAAATTTACTTTCCATGAATTTCAGCTCAGTGGAGAGTATTTGAGGGAGATGGAAGTTTTTATGGGATCTAGGAAAAATACTTATTTTCAAACAAATTAAAGCTACTGGGGTAGATGGTGCCAGCAAATGCTCTACTCTCTTCATGTCTGAGATTATATAGTTGAAAAATAACAGAGCAGTAAAATAATGTGTACAATTCTGGGCATGTACAGTAATTTCACGATTACAAGCCGCACTGAGTGTAAGCCGCACTTCCGGATGTCGGCAACTTTTCGTTCTTTGTCCATATATAAGCCGCACCTGATTATAAGCCACACATTACAGTACAGAGTGTGATAAAAGGTTTCTATTCTATCACCATGTGTTGAGGGTGGGGGCAGTGATCCTTATCTCAGTGGCAGATATTCTGCTAATGGACCATCCATTGAAGCCAGGCGGGGCATTGTTCTTTATCTTTTCACAACCCATCCTTCCTTCAGCGAGTCATTTTCTGATAATGGCCATTGAGTCCCACTGTGTGACTGGAAAAATTACTTCATCCCATTGGAAGTTGCTCCAGCAAGGGGGAAGGGCCCAACATTTCTTACCTAGATAAAAACAGAGGTTTTGGGACACTAAGATAGCCCCTTCCTCCACTGGACTCCAGAGGAAAATTGGATTTCTCCACATCACCACTGGACCTCCGGAAGGAAACTGCACCTTCTGCAGTGCTTCAACTGAATCACATCTGTCACTGTATGAGGACTGTAGCCACCACCATTTAATGGGACTGCTACCAACATCCAGCCTGACAAGGTGTCAGGTTGTACTCTGTCAGGGTTTGGAGTTTGTTTCTTTGTAGTACTGTATTTCTATTTTAATTTCCCTAGTAAAGAACTGTTATTCCTAATTCCCATATTTTTGCCTGAAAGCCCCTTGATTTCAAAATTATAATAATTTGGAGGGAGGCGGTTTACATCCTCCATTTCAAAGAGAGGCTCCTGCCTTTCTCAGCAGACACCTGTCCTCCAAACTAAACCAGCAACTTTTTGTTCTTTGTCCGTATATAAGCCGCACCTGATTATAAGCCGCACTTCGGGTTTGGACCAAAATTTTAGTCAAAATGGTGCAGCTTATAATCGTGAAATTACAGAAAATTTTGTGAGGGTTTCAGCAGTCACTTTGCTAACCAAAATTTTACCATCACATGCTCAATATGCCTTTGATTGCTCATAAGTGACACGTGAACAAATAAAATTTGTTTGGCATTACATAGGGAACAGCAGAAATTTCATTTTGCTCCCACACATTCATACCTTTTTCCTAGAAGTTCCCTGTGCTTTGTCTTTCAAGGCGAAAAAAGCCACTTCTTGTAACATCCTGCAAGCCTCATCACTTGAAAAAACATTTACACTTTGGTAGAAGATGAGGGAAAAGACTGAGTGTGAGACTCTGCTATGGTCTTCAATTAACACAAATTAAACAAATTAACACAAATTTCTTTTTCAGGCTAACAATGTACTTTGCAATGACGTATTAAGTAATGAAGTAGGAACTAATAAAAATGTGTTTTATTTTCTCCTGCATAGTATGGGTTTCTAAAAATAATGGGTCTTCTAATACCTTACAACAATCTTAACATTCTTTTCAAATCAATGCAAAATACAGTTTCTATCATTCAAAAGTTCATTTTTGGTGTTACTCCTAATTGATCACTTTACAGTGAAACACAAGTGATATTCTGCCCCTTTGCTAAAAAGCTAATAGGAAGTGTTAGAGCACTAGAAGTCCACATTTTTAAGTATTTTAAAATAAATTTTTAAATTAAAAAGCTGTGCCTTTACATTTGAAATTACAATTGTTTAAACCTAGTTATCTGACTAAAGTCAGCATGTGGCACAAAAATTCTATACATATGGGTTTTTTTTCAGGGATGTTATGTTTCTTTCTGCTATTTCCCCATTTGCTACCGAGTAAATAATTGACTGATCAAAAGCATAATCCATGTTACAACCCATTTCCTTTAATGCCATGGACATTCTTTTGTAAATGTTTTGTGTTTTGCTAAGTTTATAACAGCAGTGGTGTTGTGTTTGTATAGATTTAAAACCAATTCTAAAATTATTTCAAAGTTAAAATTGAAAGGTGCATTTGACCCTGATACAGCGAAATGCTCATATTGGTTCAGCTTCAGAAGTTTCTAGGACTTGGTACGTGACAAGTGATTTTTATGATAAAATTTTTCTTTTATCAATGACATGGAAGACGAACAAAGGCAAATGGGTGCACCTTCAAAATTCATACAGAGCCTGTCTCCTGAAGAGAACTCTTCCAAAGCATGGGAATGAATTCCTCGTGGATTTACTGTTCTTTTCTCAAACAAGAACCTAAAGTTGTTAAAAAACATCTTCATTTGCTGCTAGTCTTTACCTGGGTTGTTTTTCTGGCAAGAATGTGATCTAGCACAGCATGATGTTATTATGATATTTTTTTCCACAGATGAGAGCCCTGACTTCCTGTATAAAACCTTGTGCTACCTAAAACGTGTTGAGCTATGAATTGTCCTCATCTAAACATCTCAAGAGCTTGGTTTGACAGCAGCAAAAATCAATTTTGGTGTGTTGTGTGGGTCACTGAGCGGGGCCAATCTCAAACTCTATTCAGGGCTACGTTTCTAATGATGTTTTTTTTTACCCTCAGCCTGCAGGGCAGAATTGCCCCTGATACTGCTGAAGGACACATGATGGGTTAATGCCTGCCTGGGCTGTTGCTGTAATGACAATCCCACAGCAGAAAAGTTGTATGGGGACAACAACATAAAGTCTCTTATCGTAATTTATCAACTGGTCTGAGATCTCCATAAAATAAACAGCCAGAAAGAATGGCAGCTTTATTGCAGCAGCTTTTCCAATTAAAGCAATCCTGTTTTAAGTTGTGCACAGGTGCTATAAAATAAGAACTCTTCATTTTATTCCTAATCAATGCAGCTATATATATCATCCTACTCACCACGTCTGTTCTTTCTGCTTGATTTAATTTCAGAGTATTTCATTCAGTACTTCACTGGAGATCCAACACTATCCTGGAAAGGTTACTCTGGAGTTCCCACAATTAAGAAAAAAAACCCAAAAAACCAAAACAGCGTGCAGCCATTTTGTTCATTCTACCCAAAAGTCAATTTTTAATCCAGAAATAACATTTAACAAGACTGTAGCTTTCAGGAGGCATAACAGAGAAAGAATTTATTGTTTTTGAATGACTCCTTTATCTCCTGATCAGCTCTCTTTGCAGGTGTGTGGCTTACTGGGTTGAAAATAGCTGAAGGAGGCACCATTCCACAATATTCACCTCTTTTTTTTCTCAGTGGTTTCTCTGTCAGTGGATGAAAAACACAGGTTTTAAGCTAAAAATTCTTCATTCTGGATATCTCTACTGTCCAAATGATAATGTAGCTAGTTAAGCACATTTTTTCCTTCTTCTTCTAATTTTCTTTTTTCCTCCTGTTTGTTTAGTTTTCAGTTCTGCAGAACTAAGGCATCATTTGCCTCCCTCTGGGTTCTGCATTGCCATCTTGTTTTATTCTGTCACTGTGGAAGGTCATCACAGTGTCTTGTCAGGCTGGTAACTGGGCAAACCCTTAAATTCATCCCTCTCTTTCACTGGTTTCTTCTCTGGTCTACTTGGATCTTGTCATACAACATCTCTAAACGATTTTTAATGTTATTTACTATTTATAAATAAATTTGTTTATTGACTATTCACTTACACATTTAAGATTTTTGTCTGCAATGCTTCAGCTCATTAGAAAGACTTTCTGCTACTTTCTATTTGTGTTGGAAACAGCTATTTTCAGTATTTCAGAAAATAATAGGACACAAAACAGGTAGTCAGTTAGTGCCTTTACTGTTTACTATATATATTAATCTGATTTTCTGTGGTTTTCTTCTACTTCCACTGTTGTTTCATATTCAAGGAAAAGGACCCTGCGGTCTGGCAGCCTATAGCTTCAATAGAAATTCTTGTTCATGAAGCATATCTGCAATGTGACTGCATGCTGGCCAGGCATCTAAATAATACAGTAGATATTCAACATTCAAAGCTGATTTTTTAGAACACTTGCTAAGATATTTTTGCAGTTGCATTTCAACATTTTGCATCAGTATTGTATGATGCATGTTGTTGTTTTTGTTTTTTTTTTTCTTTTGGTGAGAGACATTCAGACACTTGTTCTGAATAAGGTAAAAAGATAGCTAACTAGGCAAGAATAATTAGTGAAGTCTTGGTTAGTAAGTCTTGGTTAGTACTACCGTGCAAAGAATTTTTATCTGAACAGTACAAGCAGAAAGTTTTAGAAAAAAATGCAGAACTCATATTTTGGCTTCAGTGGGGCTGTGTAGACAAGAATTTGGTGAATTGGCCTACATGGAAAAGGAACTCCATCACAGCTTCCTTGTAAAAAAATTATTTTCTTACCCTGATTCCTGTAATTTATTAATACCTCAGCCATGCTGCAAAACTTATTCCTCGGGGTGCAATCTTTGGCAAAAGGTGAAGAAATACAGTCCAATTTTCTACAGTCTTCCATTAACTAGTAGAAAACTTTTATTTTGAGAAACTAGTGTTGAGCTCATGCTGTTTTACGTATTTTTAATTCAGAGTTAGATGCTAAGAAAAGTGCGTAAGTACAGTAATTTCACGACCATAATGCGCACCAGACTATAAGGGGCACCCCCCGGGAGTTGGCAAAATTCGCAACTTTGTAGATCAGATAAGGCGTACCGGACTATAAGGCGCACTTTTTTTTTTGCAGCGAGGCTCCGCCCCCAGCTCCCCCACGCAGTTGCTGGCCGAGGCCCCGCCTCAACCCGGCAGCTATTGGCCCCCGGGCCCGCCTGGACGCAGCAGGGGCAGTGCCGCGGGCCCCCTGGCCCGCCTTCACCCACCAGCCATGGGCCCCTGCCACTGCCTGGACCCGGGAGGGGCGGCGCCGCGGGCCCCCAGGCCCACCTCTTCCCGGCAGGGGCGGTGCCATGGGCCCTCGGGCCCACCTCCACCCGGCTGCCGCGGCACTGCCGGCTCCCCCCGCGGCTCACAGCTCTCACTTCCGGATAGGCAGATTTCTGAACTTTGTCCATCAGATAAAGCCCACCGGACTATAAGGCGCACTTCCAGGTTTGGGGGAAAATTTTAGTCAAAAGGGTGCACCATACAGTTGTGAAATTACTGTACTTGGTCAATACAATATTACTGATCAAATTAATGAAGTAACAAATGAAGTAAAAATCTGGATTGATGCTGCTGCTGATTAAGTGTGGTGTTAGTAATTTTGTCATAGTAATTTATTTAACTGAAGACCAAAATTAAATTGACAAGACCGAGATACAGCATTTGGGGTCTCTTTTTCTAAGTTTTTCCTTATCTTTCAAGCAAGTCCAGTTTTGGTGCTGTGATGTCCCTTTGGTTTGAGCCAAGTGGTGTCTGGTCAGGAGGCAAAATTGAGACTCAAAAATTGTGTTTAAGTTTGTTCAACGACTTCCAACTTGTTAGAACAGAACAATAACCACGATTCAAAGTTTATATCCAGTACAGGTCTAATTCTATTAAAATCTGCCTAGGATTCTTCAGCCAGACAGTGTAAATCCATCAATGAATCACATTTTGCAGGTGTAATATGCAACTTTAATTGGCAGATCTTCAGACTAATGAGCTGCCAAACGTTCCTTGCATTTGCTGGGTTTTCATATAACCATGTAAAGTTTTAAGTACCTTTAATCTTACATTTAATCATAACCATGTTGTGCTAGCATGGATACAAAATGACAACAGGCTTACAGACATTTTGTTCAGTTGTAAATTAACATTGTCTGAAAAACTGGTCAATTAAATAACTGGTATAACATTTTTCCCACTGTCTTTGCATCTCTGATTACTTTCAGTGGCTGAAATGGTGCACCCGTAGAATCTGTAATAGGTTTTTACTGCTACATTTTTTATTTTTAGTAGTACTGCTCTAACATTTGCCTAAGAGTTTTGGAGGCGTGGGGAATTTTGCAGAGTTTTATGGAATTATACTAGAAACACTGTGTTACTGAACACAAACAAATAAAATCTTTGAATGATATTTGTGTTTGTGCAGACAGGTGAGAAGTTTATAAAGAAGACAGTTATATATTTAAGTCACAATAAGTGCAAGATTGAAATAATTGTATCCGTTTATGCTTCAATTCTTATTCTAGTGTTATCCACCCCTTATGTTTTAAATCCCAAATATTACATGGATGGTTCTAGTACATTTTAGCCAAGCTAATCCCACTCTCTTACACTCCATGCCTTCTTCCTATCAGTTCTTTTGGAAGTAAATATGGCAGCATTCTACCTATAGTACCGTTACTTGAAATGTAATTTTTTTTTAGCCTAATTGCAATGAGGAGGTGCTAAGGCCTGGTTTCCATTCCTATTTTAGGTAGGGGAGGGAGGTTCCAGTTCTTAGCCGAAAACTAAGATAAGAAATGTAAACAATAGAAACTAATAAATCCAAAAATTTTAGGTAGTGCAGTGAGCTGAGGTAGTACAATCATCTATTTGTTATGTTTTTACAGCAGATTATGGAAAAGTAGTTACATTCCCCTCAGCAAGTATCAAAAAGCAGGAGAATCTGCTATTCTTGAAAATTGTCACTGCAAGGTATTACAAAATCAGTATAAAGATGAGGAAGCACTTCATGACTTCGGGGTTACTACAAGAAGCAATACTACAATTTCCCGAACAAGGTACTTGCAGCTTTGGTTATAAAGCAACTGAATAAATAACTTCTGTTAACCAAGGAGAGCTAATCTGTGCCAAGGCCTTTTCAATACAGATTTACGCATTCAGTGCAGAGGAGTTTTTCTTGCAGCAATGCTGGGAAGAGCCATTTACTACCTAGCCTCATCTTTGTCCCATACGCGGAAGGACAAGTGCCAGAAGGCTTTTGCAGCTCAGGAATGAGGCAGATTTTAAATTAAGAACTCTGTGCATAACACCAGAACAGGTGGAGCATCAAGATCTTGGGGGAATCAACTTCAAAACGTTAGGAGCCTGTCTATATACGGTACACACTAATTAAACCAGAGACTAAAGCATCTGATCAGAATTTTGTGTGGTGGTAAGAGTGGAAAGGAAGAGTTTGTTCGGAGCTTGTCTGGCTCTGCCTCTGTGTTTTGCTCCCTTCTGTCGTTCTGTTCATGCCGAATTTCACTCCTCATTTTAATCATTTCACTGATTGCGGTGTAGCAGCCGTACTGCAATTCCTCACGTGGAATCATCGGGATGTGAAACCATCCCTCAGCTCTTCCAAGACAACACCACAGCTTGTCCCTTGTCCCAAATTCACCGGTCAAGTGAAATGCAGGGAATGTTCGATTTTTGGCAGAATAGCGGCACCCTGTGGCTCATGCTTGACTTTCCTTTGAAATATTTAAAATCCAACTTCCTCTGGTGCATGCTGGTTATTATTATCACACAAGGTGGAAGTTATTTTAGTCCGTGGAAGGCAGCAGATTTTCTTTCTAGAGATCTTGATTGCTCTGCATGTGAGATAAGTAGGAGCAAGAATATGACTCAATCTTCAAAATGCTATAAAAACGAAATTTTGAGTGCACTTGTTTTCATTCTTCACAGAATGCCACGAAACCACCTCTGAGGTATTTACAGGCAAACTGTATTTCCAACAGTATGGAATAAAATTAGTCAAACTGATATGGACCTGGAGTAGTGCCTTGGGTAGGGCTTTGGGAACCTGATCCGCTGATGTTTAGAAACCTAACGTATTACTTGACACCTGTCACACAAAGTGAGGTAGTTACACAAAATAAGCCACTGCTTGCACTCTTATTCCTCTATTGTTTAGTTTACTCTTTGTTAACCAACCCTAATATCACTACCATTTGCTCCACAGCCTATGTGAAATATTTCTTTATTAATAAATCTCTGCAGAAGTTAGTGCTTTACTTAGAAAGAAGTGAAAATGTTGATGTGTTTCTGGTTTTTTCTGAGCATTAAATTTTCAGCACTCAGCAGAAGTCTCAGGTGATGGTTTTTGTTCCAGCAGCACAGACATGTGCCTTGCCCAAGCAATGACAACAACATTCTGCATTTATTGAAGAGTAAATTATAACTAAAACACACAGAGAAGTGTAAAGAATTTCTGCTGAGTTTTGGGTGGAATTTCGGTTGTGTAGGTCAGAACAGGAATTTAGTAAGGTCATATGCTGCCCAGAACCCAGACCAGCCTGTGAATCTCTTCTATCTGCAAGACAGAAGTTTATGCATGTTTATTTCATATATGCCCCATCCTGATTTTGCACCCATATTTCAGGGTTTTGTCTCAGAAATGAAGAAGCAGCTGAACAGCTCCTGCTAGCTGACATTTTTTCTCAGATATATTGAAATGAGAATCACAGTTCCACAGCAGCAATTACCCCTCCACCTGGGGCTGGGGTGGAGGCAAAACTACTAAGGCAAGAAACCCCAGAGCAACCTGACGACAAATAAAACAAGGAGAAAGAGAGCAGAGAGAGTGGTTGGTGGGTATAAAATTGCCTGAGTGAGAAGAAAGAACACCCTTTTATTTTGTTCTTCTTTTTTTAAGGTACTTATCAGATTATCCCCTCTATGCAGAAAAATGACAGCAAAACAGTGGAAATACCTGACTTGCTTTAAAATGACTGCACTGGATCTGGAATAGGCAAGATACAACATTTCAGAGCTCAGTAAGTAATTTGTCCTAATGACAAGTTAATTGGCATGTTTAAATACTAACAGCTGCTAAGGTGTTACCAGTGTTTACTCACAGGTTCATATTTTCAATAATCAATGATGCCAGTAACACCTTTCAGGTTTGAGCTGTTGGATATTACAGCAGAGGCTGAGGAAGTAACTCCGCGGCAGGAAGTTTACTGGAGATCCTGAAAAATAAATTTAATTCTCCTGAATTTTCAAGTGGGGTTGTGAAAGAAAGACATGATTTTTAAACTAACATTAGGCCCCGTAAGTACATTTGCAACCATTTATCCACTCAGGTTCTAATATGGAACAGAAATTATGATTTTGACACATTAGAAGAAAGCACAACTGAAATCTGCCAGTATGACATTTCAGTAACTATGCTCCATCCTGTCTGTAGATAGTGTTGGATGGATCATTATCAGTTCAAAACTCCCTATATTTAGGTCCTCTGAATACATACTAAAAGTCTGAAAAGGGTGTAGAAGATGATTTTTAGGTTAAATCTGCTACCATTTAATGTAAAATGTATAAAAAGGTGATAATGAAATAACAAAAAATACTCAAATACTCAAAATACAGTTCATAGTATATATGTTTTTTTCTCTTTTTTTCCAAAATTAAAAGTTACATTTCATGTTGAAAGACATTTTGCCATTAGCAAGCATGTAGAATTTACTGTGTTGTGCAAACATATAAGGGGTAACTGGCAGACAGGCTGGCTAGGGTATTGCAAAAAATTGCTGGAAAAATAAATGAGGATTCTTACAGTAACATAAAAAGTTTCTTTCTGAAAAAAAAGAAATAATGATAAATTGAATTTGTATATGTATAGATATTTATATAATCTCATAGACCTAATAGCTGATTTGTAACCATCAGATACTGAATAACAAAATAACCTACTTTTAAATTTACTCTGATTTACATGTTATCTCTGAAATTTCCTGATCAGTAACACTGAAGAAGTGTTAAGTTTTTCTTCCTTCATGATCCGTTTTTTTTTTTAACATATTACTCCATGGAAAAAATACTGAGATATGCGAAGTGCCACAACTTCACCAGTTTGGTTGTAAAAATATATACTGCTGCTAAGGGTTATATGTATTGTAATTGAAAGAAGCCTAGTTACAATCTGCAGTCTAGCTCACATTCAAGCCTGGACATTGAATTTAATAGTGAATGGAATAAAAAAGACAGATCTTTCATCAGAAACTCAGGTGAGGTAAAGCACAGAAACTTTATAGGCAAAAGCAGTTTTTAGTTTTAGACACTAAAAAACCCACTTTTTTTCTCCTCCTTTTCTGAAGTAGAAGAATAAAACTCCTTAAACTCTGGTAGCTTGGAAAATTCTTGTCCTAATTTGAAAAATGACTCCACAAGAATTTCATTCCATAGAAGACTACACCTCAGAAATAATTAAATGTAAATATTACAAATTTTAAATACAAATAAATGCTTAACACAGTTTTATCTACAGATATCTCTGCTTTACTGTAACAGTGGTTATAAATATCTAGTAATATCTAATTAATGTAATTTAACAGTAATAATATTCTGTTCATAGTTTTTTCCAGAGAACAAAGACTGAAGTGTAAAAGAATCCTGTTGCTGTAGAAGTAAAAACACTAAGAAATGTCTTTCAAAGTAAGAACTTTTCCTCTTAAATACCTTTTTTTTAATCACCTAGACTTCTCCATGAGACAAGAATGTCTGTTTTAGAGTGTATTCGGAAGCCATACTCCTGCTTTCATCCAGAGCCCTTTGAACTGCACCGCAAGCACAGAGGAGTTTCAGCCCAAAATCGGCTGCCAGTGCAGCACCTGGAGCTAAAAACCAACACAGGGGTGGTGTTCACACTGACATTATTTCCTCTTCTAGATTTGTTCATTGCAGCATTGGGGATGAAGTGGTATTTTCTACACAACAGCCTTCACTTCTTTGATGTGGAGAAACTACCTAAAGAGTTTCCTTTGCCTCTAAATGGTTTCCATGAATTTTGGTTGTTCTGTGTACTTTAATTCATTATAGTACCTGGAGTGGCTGCAGTCATTCCTGAGACAGCATGGTGAATACACAAAAAACTACTGTGCAAGTGTTCTCATTCTGTTTATCTTTTCTGCTTATGGATCTCAAAGGCACCACATCAGCTTCTGCATCTTTCAAATGCTGAAGTGTAAAAATAATTAGACATTTCTGCTTTTATGTGGGAGAAAGCAAAGGTGATAGCCTAGTTTTCAGAGCGATATGAGTATAGTACATAATTTTAAAAAAGACACAATGAAATAAACAAACCCCTATAGACAATAAATGAAGTTATATATTAACATTGACCTGTTGAGTCCCGACACACACAGAAGTCTTTGTACCTGATCTACTGGCCCCAAGAACCCAGTGATTTTGTTACTGGAAATGCATAGCTGTAAATATAATTGCCTTATTGATTTTTCTCCCCTTAGGTACCAACGTGAACAACAGCAGAGGAGAGCTAAGCACAGACACATCTGGCAATGCCTCAGAGTTCCAGACAGCATCTCCACATTTTGTTTGCAACCCTATGTCCATGAGCTTCAAATCTCTGAGATAAAGCAAAGCAATGATAGCCGGTAACCAGGAGTACATAACTGCACTTCAGGCTACTGAACTTACATTGGAAGGAATGCAGCAGTATTTCCTACTTTCGCTTTTCTAGCCTGGCAGGCATTTCTAGTCTTTCAGACTTCCAGCTTTCTCAGAAAATGTAGCTGCTAATACACACCAGTTGTGTTAAATTGGAAGAACATCCCCTGAAGTGTTTAAGCTGAATTCAAAATGCAAAAGAAGTAATCTCAAACCACAATTATCCTTTGAAAAAGTAAGTAAGAAAGCACTAAACCCCTGAGGAGGATTTAAATGCTCCACCCTTTTAAACGCTAGAGGATGTTATACTTAAACTGTGAGCTAAACACATGAGGGATCTCTGATGATTTCCAATGCAGCTGGCAGGGCAGCATTTGGTGCCAGGTAGTTCATGGTGCTCCAGAGTCTGTGACCCAGTCGAGTGATGCTTTTCCTCTGCTTGATTCACACAAGAGGTGTGTGATGGATTTACACTGCATTTAGTTTTATGAGGCTCTCAGTATATTCACTTTTCTGCTTTGAGGATGAATTCGCCTAAGAGGGGATTATTAATTGTTTTGCGTTTAGTTTTCTGAAAAACAGAATGGATTGAAAAAAACCCCTTAAACCAAATAAATTCTTAACTGCCAGTTTATGCACCAATTTGCCTCATTTTTCTCTTGTCTAAATTCCCTTTAATGTTAAACTACTCAACACATCAAGCTCAGAGGCTTTGTAGCAGCTGCACCTCAGGAATTTTGCACTAATGCCACCAAATCTGTCTCCTTTGCTTCCATATGAAAATGTCATCACAATCAAGAGGACATAATGAACCACAAAATTTAACTTTATATTCTCATAAGGTACTAAAACCTGCAAGAGAAGCCCTGCATCTTCTTGTGAGTCAAAGAAAACCCTTTGTCTTGGACATTTTGCACCAACTGTTCTAAATGTCACTTGGATGAATCAGATCCAACTTCAAATAAGGTTCTTAATTTATGTGAATGAGTTTTTTTACTTATCATGGGATCTAAATGTAACTTTGGCAACACTATCTTAATATTCTTAATCAAAACTTCATTAGATTAGGCAATTATTTGAAACTTATAGAGGTTAATTCTGAAACTTCAAATAAATACATTAATATACAATTCTCACACACACAGGGTCTGGTATTTGAACAGGAAAAATTAGTTGTATACAATTGTATGCAATGACTGTGCTGACTTTAATCGCTTCTCCAGGGTACATGAGCAAGTACTCAAGGGGTGTTTCTGCAGAGTAGAGGTTATCACATCTGTCTCTCATGCAAACATTCCCTGGTTGGTAATGGAGCAGAAAAAACTTACAGTAATTTCACGACTATAAGGCACACCAGATTGTAAGGTGTGCTTCTGGGTGTCGGCAAATTTCCGAACTTTTGCCCATAAATAAGGCACACCAGACTATAAGGCGCAGGGTTTTTTTGCAGCGAGGATCCACCGCCAGCTTCCCCTGTGCAGTTGCTGGCTGTGGCCCCGCCTCCAACTGGCTGCCACGGCACCACGGGCTCACCTCCACTCGGCTGCCGCAGCCCCGTGGGCCCGCCTCCACCTGTCTGCTGCTGCACCACGACCCCGTGGGCCCGCCTCCACCGGGCTGCCGCGGCACATTGGCCCCACCTCCACCCGGCTGCTGCGGCACCGCAGGCCTGCCTCCACCCAGCAGCTGCAGCACCAAGGGCCCACCTCCACCCGGCAGCCACAGCCCCACGGCTGCGCCTCCACCTGGCTGTCGCAGCCCTGCCGGCTCCTCCCACAGCTCGCGGCTCACACTTCTGGGTTGGCAAATTTCCAAAATTTGTCCATATATAAGGTGCTCCGGGCTATAAGGCGCACTGCCGGGTTCGGGCCAAAATTTTAATCAAAAGGCTGCGCCTTATAGTCACGAAATTACTGTAAGTTACTTCCAAATTTGTCAAGTTGGACTCAATAATTTTAAGGGTCTTTTCCAACTTAAATGATTCTAAAAGATAGCTGAGGTTCATCCATTGTCATCACGCAAGTGAAAATTACTCTATTGGATCTGAACTGGGCTTTGGTATGGTTGACATAAGCTTACATGTGGTTTATATACATTCTTTCTCCTTTCTGAGTACAGTAGTTTCACGAATACAAGCCGCACGGAGTATAAGCCGCACTTTCGGTGCGTCGACAATGTTGCTGTCTTTGTCAATAAATAAGCTGCACCCCGGATATTAGCTGCACTTTCGTTCCTAGTGAGAATCCGTGCGCAGCTTTCACAAATTTGCCAATTAGTAACAGGATCGTGGCATAGCGGGATTTACTGGCTCGGGGCGGGGCCAGGCAGGCTCGGCCCGCTCATGGTTGCCGACGGGGTCGGGTGGCCCAGCTTGGCGCTACGGCTCGGCGGGGCTGGCTGGGTGGTGCTGCTGCCGCTGCCGGGCTCGCTGGCCCCCTTCTGCCGTCAGCACTGCCCCGCACCGCATTTGCTTGCCCTACTGGCGGTGCTGCCACTGCCGCTGCCGGGCTCGCCGGCCGCCCCGCTGCCGCGTTTGCTCGCCCTGCCGGGCTCGCTGGCCACCCCCTCCCGTCTGCACCGCCGCCGCGTTTGCTCACCCCGGCTGGCACTGCAGGCTCCCGCACCGCCCGGCTCCCTCATGCTGCTGGTCCCGATTCTGCTGGGCTTCCCCCACCGCCAGGCAGCCCTACCCGCCAGGCTTCCTGCTTCTGCCATGCTCCCCTGCGCTGCTAGCCCCGCTCCTGCTGGGCTCCCCCGCCCTGCTGGCCCGGGCTCAGCCGCCCGCCCCCCGCACTGCTGGCCCCGCCTCTGCCAGGCTTTCCCACCTCGACCGGGGCCGGCCGGGCTCCAGCTTGGCTTGGGGCTGCCGCGGGCTCTCACTTCCGTGTTGGCAGCTTTTAGAATATTGTTCATAGATTAGCCGCCCCCGAATATTGGCCGCACTTCCGGGTTCCCACCAAAATTTTGGTCAAATTGCTGCGGCTTGTATTCGTGAAATTACTGTAATGTATCAGCCTGAAACCCCACAATTACTGCTGCAGAACAGCAAACGTTTTCCCAGAAACAAAACTTTATTAGCAAGCTTCAAGAATTTGAAGTGGCAGGTTGTCAGAGCTTAGTGCAATCAGATATTTTGGGCTATGTTTTCCAAAGCACTATAAGTTCACTTGTAATGGAATGAAAAATTATTTTTAAGAGATGATATTACAAAATGGTGAAAGGAAAAAGGTCTTCTTATTGTCTGCAATGGTGATAATCTGTTCTGCTGATTTCTATGCTAGTCTTGTTAATTTACATTACACGGTCTTAAAAATAAAAGGAGCTATTTTAACTAAGAAGTACCCTTAGAGCCATACTTTTAACTGAGATACAAAACAGGGGATTACAAAAAAGAATTATTAAAATTTTGTGTTTGTCATGTTTTGAGTAGGTGCATGTTTGAGTAGTTATTTAATTGAAAGTGCTACTGGGTTTGTTTTCCTTATCTGCACCAGTAATCAGAATTCAGAAATGAGTTTGAAATTCATGGGTGCTGTACTGATGGGGAGGCAAATTCTTTGCAGCAATACTGTGTGTATAGTAATAATAATACTAGAAATAATGCTGATAATATAATTATATATAACATAATGTCTAGGGTTACAATATAGGATGCATATATAAATAAAAGGTATCTATTCTATCACCATTTGTTGAGGGTGGGGGCGGTGATCCTATTAGCATGGGAGATATTCTGCTAATATGCCATCCACTGAAGCCAGGCGGAGCATTGTTCTTTATCTTTTCACAACCTATGCTTTTTTCAGAGAGGTATCTTCTGCTAATGGCCCATTGAGTCCCAGTGTGTGACTGATAAAATTGCTTCACCCCATTGAAAGTTGCTCCAGCCAGGAGAAAGGGCCCGACATTTCTTACCAAGATAAAACAGAAGTTTTAGGACATTAAGGTAGCCCTTTCTCCACTGGACTCCAGAGGGAAACTAGATTTCTCCACATTACCACGGAACCTCCAGAAGGAAACTGCACCTTCTACAGGACAACTGCTTCAGCTGAACCACATCTGTCACTACAGAAGGACTACAGTCACCACTTAATCAGACTGCCACCAACATCCTGCCTGACAGGGTGTCAGGTTGTACTCTGACTTTGTCAGGGCTTAGGGTTTGTTTCTTTGTAGTACTGTATTTCTCTTTTAATTTCCCTAGTAAAGAACTGTTATTCCTAATTCCCATATCTTTCCCTAAAAGTCCCTTGATTTCAAAATTATAATAAATTAGAAGGAGGGGAGTTTACATTCTCCATTTCAAAGAAAGGCTCTTACCCTTCTTAGCAGACACCTGTCCTTCAAACTAAAACACGTATTAGTCTTTATACTTATACACACACACATATATATATTTACAACATATAAAATCTAGGGTTACTATGACTTATAGGCAATCAAAGTTTGGACCTTATAGAGAGTGGTTCCTGTTACTGCAAGCTGAATACCAGCTATTAAATAAAGGCCATGATAGCTTGATACTCAACAGTACAAACAAATGTGGTAAAGCACATCTGATTGATTATGTCAGTGATGGTGTGCTATTTTTGCCAAATGGCTGCAAGGCACACAACTGGTTGCATAAACTAGAAATTGTTTATGCCCTCCCTGGGAATTATGATTACTGAATATTGGAATGTTACAGACAAAACGTGGTTTTGGAGAAGAAAATGCACTGTCATCAGGATGCTGTAGTGGTTTTCCCAATGAAGTATGTGTCTGTTATTAGACTCAAGATGCTGAATTTAAGTAGGTGTCCCAAGATCCCAGCAAGTGTTTTTTTTTCCACCTGGTAGTTCCTGAACACTACTGTAAAGTGAAGAAAGACTCTTTCCAGATAGAAAAAAATTATTAATTCCAATACTGAATGTCCTTTTTATCTATGTTTTCAAATTCTAGATAATTCCATTTTATTTCTAAAGTTGTCATCATTTTTATTTACATATTTGAAAGCCTATTTTGTACCCAAAGTCACATTAAAAAAATCCAGTTAGCACTTTTCAATTGTCCTGTTTCTGTCTCATGTCACACAGTTATTATATATCATACCAAGACTGCAACCAGGGATCAGGCCGAAAATTAGGCCCAGAGTGCTTCTGCTGTAAAATAATAAGAAATGGTTAAAAAATATTGTCTGTCTTGAAATGCAGGATGGATGTGTTTGAAAAACTACACAAATCAAATGCTATACTTATATCACATCTCTTTCATATGGTTTTACTTAATCCTTTGTCAGTCCTCTTTTGGTTACTATTTTTGCTTTTGCTCTTTATTATATTTGCATTTATTTGGCACCTTGCTTCCCTTCCCTTTTTTGCACTTTTGTTCTGCAATCTGCTGTCTCCAATCCACCAGAACCTTTATCTTTAAAGTCTAGGGCTAGGCTGTAATCACCCTTTCATTTCAACTAGGCTTTCTAAAGATCATTTTGGTTCCAGTAATTTCCCCTTTTTTTCCTGCAACTGCAGTTTGGAAGCAAACAGCAATGCACTCATCACTAAAACCCACTGTAAGCTGCCATGGCAGCACAGAGAAGCTTGTCTCCACTTGACCTCAGGGGGGAAGCAATCCGATGTGGCAGGCACCCTCCGAGGAGGAGCTTGCCAGACAAGTGACCAGCACATGATCACCCCCAAACAAGGATGTTAAACTATGTTGTGCTGACATAGCAATGTGTGATAGCTCACTTGATGAAGAAATTGTAACTATATAAGGGAATAAACACCATATAAAAACAGCTTGCTTTTTGCAACAAACGTCTCAGTATCTTCACTGACCTGAGTCCATGCAATCAGTTGTCACAAAAGGTGCCTGCATTGGTGGCAATGCTCAGCTGAACTTTATGGGGGTGAAATGAACCCTGTGGCGCGTCAATCAACCTTTCCACAGGACTGAAGGTAAGCTGCCAAGAACAATGAGGGATTAATGTATCCCAGGAACAAAAGGACGTTGCAGAGATGGTGAAACTGATCTAAAAACACAACAGGAAAATTCAATCTATAGTTTGAAAAGACTTGTTATGGGATAAAGACTGTGTTTCGACTTCCACTAACACAAATGACCCTCAGACATGGGATGCTTTAGGGGCTGCTTAGTGGGATAAAGCTATGTGGGGCAGCAGAGTGCTGGCACAACATTTTTGTCTGTGTCAAGTAGTATCTGAGGTGCTGAAGGCACATGTGACACCCAGAAATCTGAAAAAGAAATTTTGTACCACCTTGACTACCTTTCTCCACCCTCACTGAGCAAACACAAGGCTCTAATCTTAAGGAAGCTTGGCAAGGCTGTGGCAGAAGAACGACAGGATAGGCCTAGTCCCCTGACCGTGTGATCTTGAAGGGGAGCCTGATCTTCCCTCCACCCTGTATGCATGATCGAGTGTTAAGAAAACAAGCTGGCACAGAGGAGGATGCCAATTTTTTGCATGCTTTTTCTGGTCATTTATAAGTTAAATCAACCACCTAGATGGGAAGGCTTACCTTACAATATCATAAAAGAGCTGCATCGTTCTGCCTTAGACAAAAGCATTAGTGCCCCTTTTCCCTTTTGGAAACTGTGGTGAACTCGTATGATCTGGTACCTTAAGACTTAAATCGCACGACTTATGCTGAGGGGTAGATAATTCACTGTCTGGATGTCAGAATGGAGCCAGCTTTGCACTACTCAAGTCTAGACAATTTCCAGCAATCCCAAGAGCTCATCTTGCAACCCTACCAGTGTTGAAACACTTACAGTAGAGGAAAATTACACACCTACTGCCAGACTCGGCTGCCTGCAGAAGCCCTTCGGTACTCAAAGAAGCCTGTTCTGTGAGCTTTTTGTAAAGTGACAGATATTGGTCTCACTACAACCTTGTTTTTTAATGTAGGACAGGGAGCTGATAAATCTCTCATTAGGTTTCTACATAAGCTAAAAGCCATCCTACATAAACAGACAGACAACAGCACCACACGAGAAGTATTACTGAAGCAGTGCCACCGTGAAACCTTATGTATTCTCACTCCCTGCTACTCTGTGGGGACAAGACTGCCTTAGTTGGGAACAAATTTATGACAGGGGCAATTGCTGAGCAATATGTCCCAGCCTTCACGTGGGTGGGTGGGTGGCCCCTTCCTCAGGAGAAGCTGCAGCATTTGCACCTGCTTGTGCAAGAGCAGTTTCAGGCTGTACATATCATTCCTAGAATTAGTCCCTAGAACTCTCCTGGTTTTGTTATTCAGAAAATAAGTGTAAAATGGTAACTCATGCATGATCCTAGGAAAATCACTTCTGTCCTTCATCTTCTGAGGAGTATCTTCATCCTCTAACCATGATAGTGTGAAACTGGGGACACCATCTGGACTGAAATTTTGTATTAGCTGCAGATTAACTGCATTAGAAAAACTTTTCTATGCAGCAGCTGGATCAGTTGTGTTACGTATTTTCACATCTAATAATTTTTAGATCAAATAATTTAGCATTACCGGAAAAGTGTAAGTGAAAAATATTGGAAATTCACCTAAGAAAGTGATACTCTGAGCTGTTTACATACATGTGTATTTTGTGCCTAAATATAACTTTTCCTCAGTAGACAGTGTTCAATACTGCTTTTCAGGAGCTGAGCTCTTCCTTCTGCAGATTTACTACTACCCAGTGTAACTTATGAGTGTTCAAAATCTCTTGTGGATGTACATAAATGCCTTGAGCTGCTGATACAGGCCAACAAAATCCCCTTCGGATTTCTGTTCAGTGTCTAGGATTCAGGTATTCCATGCAGTAATTTAGATGTTTTCATTACTCAAACCAGATCAAAGACAAGGTAATTTATTTTTTAGAGAATCATTCTAGTTACAGTAAATTCACGAATACAAGCCGCACGGAATATAAGCCGCACTGCTGGTGTGTTGGCAACATTGTTGCCTTTGTTAAAAGATAAGCCGCACCCGGAATATTAGCCGCACTTTAGTTCGCAGCGAACTTTCACAAAGTCGTCATTTAGTAACACAATCGCATATTGCCGGGGTTTACTGGCTTACTGCCGACCTCAGAAACATTGTTTCCAAGTGAAAAAAGACACAGACGATAGCTGCGGCACCGTTCCCTGCAAGTTTTATTTACAAGCCGAAAAAGACAGGAACAATAGTGTGGTCATTTTGCGAGCATTCCCAACGGATCCGGGTTGCCTTTAAACAGCCGCTGAGCCGCGCGGGCGGGCAGCCAAGCACTGAGCGGAGCCACATCTCCGCGCCGGCACGGCCACCCGCTCAGCCCCTCGGGCGAGTGGCTGAGGTCCCCGAACTCAGCTCTTTCCCTACCACACGCATCGGCGCGAATGCGCCTGTCCTGTGAGCTCAGCGAGCGCCGCCCCGCCCCCGCCCGCTCAGCCGCCCCGCCCCCGCCTGCTCAGCTGCACCCCCCCTGCCCCCTCAACCGCCCCGCCCCCGCCCGCTCAGCCGTACGTCCCCGCCCGCTCAGCCGCCCCGCCCGCTCTGCCGTACGCCCCCGCCCGCTCAGCCACCCCGCCCCCGCCCGCTCAGTCACCCACCCCCTCCTCCGCGTGAGCCCAGCTACCCGCGCAGCTGCACAAGGGCGGCCAACCGCGCAGCCGCAGAAAACTGAAAACACTTAAAAAAATACAGAAAAATATCACACTTTTATTAAACTTTTAAACAGTTTCATTTTTCATTCATCAGCCGCTTCATCAGCGGCTTCATCTTCCGTGAAACCGTCGAAGTCTTCGTCCTCCGTATCGGAAACCAGCAGTTGGGCAATGGTGGGTTCCAGCGAACATGAGGCAGTTTCGCCGGCACCTTCACCATCAGAGTTATCACCTTCGGTACTCCCGATGGCATTGGTGGTCAGTCCAGGAATGATGTCGGCTTTGGCGAACCCTCGGCTGATAGTTCGGGTAGTTACTTTACCCCAGGCGTCCAGTATCCACTGGCACACTGTAGCGTAACTTGCCCTGCGCAGCCTCCCGGTGTTGGTATAGGAGTGTTCGCCTTCCAACATTCACTCTTCCCACAGAGATCGCACTTTAGACTTGAAGGAACGAATAATACCTATGTCCAGCGGCTGCAGTTCTTTGGTCAAGCCACCCGGTATTACAACAAGCTCCATCTTCTTTATTCTCACAATTTCTTTCACGGTCTCCGTCGTATGGGCACGCATGGAATCCAAAATTAGCAGTCCCGGTAACTGATTAAAGAACCTATGCAATGTGCCACCGTAAACTTCCGTTAGCCAAATCTGGATTGCGTCCTCATCCATCCAGCCTTTTGAATTAGCATGAACCTTTATTCCCTTTGGAAATCTGTCTTTAGGGAGGGTTTTTCTTTTAAAAATGACCATGGGGTGTAATTTCTGCCCAGCTAGCGAAACGCCGAGGACGACCGTAAACGATGTCTTTTCATTCCCCGTGGTTCTTACCGGCACCGTCGGTGTTCCGCTGTGCTCCACGGTCCTCGTCAGCGGCATATCGAATGTGAGGGGTACCTCGTCCATGTTAATAATACAATGCAGCTGTATACTATTTTCAGAGATCTTGTTTTTGCAGTAACTCCGGAACCTGGCTACCTTTTCTTTGTAGTCCGCCGGCAACTGCTGACACACCGTGGTCCGTGTACGGACAGAGAGCTTCTGTCGCTTCATAAAGCGGAAGCACCAAGACGCTCCTGCTTTAAATTCTTCTATACGCAATTGCTTTGCAATTGCTTTGGCTTGTATCCGAATGGCAACAGTAGATACACTTCGGCCAGCTGCCCTTCACTCAGAAATCCACTGATAAAGTCCTTCTTCCAGCTCTGGCCATTGTGCTCTGCGGCGACGGAAACTTTTGTCTTCCTTGCGAGACGAAGTTCGTCCTCTTGCTGTCTCCACCTACGTACCATGCATTCATTAACGTGGAACGCTCTAGCTGCAGGTCTGTTCCCATGTTCTTTTGCATAGCTAATCGCTTTCAATTTAAACTCTGCGTCGTACGCTACTCTCTTCTCCGCAGCCATGCCAAGGGAAGAAGTCGCCGAGGGGAGAACGAGCCGAGAAGAGAACACGCTGAGGGCAGAGCATGCCGAAAAAGAACGAGGCGCAGGAACTCATCCTGCTAAATACCCCCCCGTCCCCCAGTAATGCCGTCATCCACAGGCAGACAATAAGCTGTTCTCTGATTGGTTCATCATCGGAACAACGGGAAACCATGGATTTCAGACTGTTTTGGCTCGGGACTGGACCAGCATGATACTAGGTAAGGGCAGATATCACATTTTTGTCAATAGATTAGCCGCACCGGAATACTGGCCGCATTTCCGGATTTCCATCAAAATTTTAGTCTTCTCGCTGCGGCTTGTATTCGTGAAATTACTGTAAATTTCTGAGGGCTTTTTTAATCCATTAAGCTTCAGATCAAAACAAAACTGACATTAGTGCAATTACAGTGCAGCAAAAGAAATATCCTGGTTATGCCTTTTTCCCCCTGGTATTTTGAATGTATCACCTACAGATATATTACACACACATATATAGATATATATATACATTACATATATATATGTTTGTGTGTATATACATAATGGACATATATATCTCTCTATATATTACTGCTGTGCTGCTTCCTCACACCCCACTATAATAAAATCTGCCCACACTGCCACAAATAACAAGATGCACAAAAAGGCAAAAAGCAAAATTACAGGGGTGCCTGGTGGGAGCTGGGGCTATCTGTAGCTGGTGCTGAGGTACTCCTTCCTGGTGCCAGGGTGTGCATAAATCAGCTGAGCCTGCAGCAGTTCTCAGGAGCTTGTCCCACAGACTTAACTGATGTGGCGCCGAGGGAGATGATGGCAGCTACACCTCAGAGATCTGGGGACAACCAATTGGGAAGAAGGACTGCATGGGTTTGGGATAGACATGGGGTGTTGGAACGGAAGTCCTGCATTGAGGAGGCTGCAAGGATGTTGAGGAAGGTGCCCCGAAGCAGGTTGCAGGTTGGAATCTCCAAAATTGCTTGCAGGGCTGGGGAACTATTCTCAGGACAGGGATCACTGGGGGCATGCGTCCCTGGGCAGCCTGGTGAGCACAGTGGCCCTGAGATGGAGACGTGGCCACAGAGCCCCATTTGCAGATCAAGTGGACACTGCTGCATCCCCCAAAATTGGCACCAGCTCGTGCCAGAGACTCGAGGGAGCCAAAGACTTGGTGCAACTGTAGTATGAATGTAGGTCTAAAAGGGAATGGAGTGCTTTTTATTCTGAAAGGCTGGAACACCTTTGTTTACTTTGCTTTTGTGCCCCCCCACCTGTTTTAACTATGTTTTTAATTCCCCAAAGTTTATAGACTTAAAAAAATTTATTTTGACCACCATACGAGTTCACCGTCTACAGTCAGCATCTCTTCTGGGGAGGCTAGTCAATGATGTCTAGTTCTGAATTTTTAAGTCTAGCAGTTCATTTCCTGCTTTTGTGGCTTATTGATTTTCTAGATGCCTGAAATGATGCAATTCAGGCTGAAGAAGAACTCAGATATGGTGTGATACATGCAAGCTGTCATAGAGTCATCAGAAGACAGAAGGAGCTTCTGCCAGAACGTAGTAATATTGCCCAGGAGGCACAGTAGGGTTTTCCATATTGAGGTGGTAAAGGTTGGCTTTAAGTCTTTCCATGACCCTTGTATCTTGTAACTTGAGAAGAATTTGATCTTTAGCACAAATTATTTGCCTCTCTTTAGTCTGCACAAAGCTGCCAGTTACAGAGCAGCGGCGGGCATAGCCGGGACCAGGGGACGCTGCACGGAGCGGCGGTGGGCATAGCCCGGCACCGCCGGGTACAGGCAGGCCCAGGGACCAACGGCTGCTGGGTTGAAGCGGGCCCTTGGCCAGCAACCGCGCGGGGGGAGCTGGGGGCGGATCCTCGCTGCAAAAACAGAGTGCGCCTTATAGTCCAGTGCACCTTATGGTCGTGAAATTACTGCATATAGGAACAGCAAAATTCCACAAATGTGGACTTTGGTGAAAATCAGACTGCAGTCTGCTCCTTCAGCTGCCGAAGTTTAGGAAAATTACAGCACTAGGGAGTAAGGGAAAGAACAGCTCTCTCAGTTTCAAAATGACTGCATCTTCTGCCAGCTGTGGAATTCAAGCTAGTGAAAGTTGAAGCAGTTTTCTGCAATGGTCCATGTTGACTTGACTGTAACCAGAGGACTTGTGAATTTAGGTTTTGAATTACAAAATACCTTCTTACAATACAGAAGTCAAGACCTGTTTCACCCGCTCACATGCTCTCTTGAAGATTCTTGAAGTTGGTGTCTTAGATAAAAGCTGTAGTTGGTAAAAAAGTATTTTACTTCAAAACCAGGGGTTGATGAATTAGTCATATAAAAAAATGGAAGTAGAAAGCATTCTCTGAATTTTGTTAAGACTGCAAATTGTGCCTGCTTTGAAACTTTCCAGGGACTTTGTGTGGTTTTGTCTTTGAATCTTCTGAGAGCTTTATGGTTGTAGCACTTCTAGTTGTTACATCAAGATGAAAAATCTCAAAGTGGTAGCAGGAAGCTTTCAGAAAGTACTACATTTTCTGGCCATGCTGTGACCATTAAAGTAAACAAAAATTCTTCAGGTTACTTTCTATTTTATCTGAAAATGTTTAAGTAGACAACCAAAATCAAGTGGTTAACGTAGTTCAGCAGTCCTGTCATGGTTGGCTGGGGGATTTGTTTGCTTTGGTTGGTTTGGAGTTTTTTGGTTCTATAAGAAGAAAAAAAAATAGGGCTTTCTGCTATGTATTTTCAAGTTTACACCAATTGCATTGTGAGTTCAGAAGCTGTGCATAAAATGCTATTTCAGAGAGGTGTCTAATGCCTTTTTTTTTGCCAGTAGTTAATAATATGGTCTCTGTTTTATTGCTCTAATACACATTTTTCATTTCCATAGCATCCTTAATTTGCTTGTGATATCACATAATTTGCATGTGGCATAATTCAGTTTGTTTTTTTTTATACCGTTTCCCCTCAACACACAGGTTCAGTTAAGCAGAGTAGTTAAGTGTGTACTTACTTTCTCCTGACTAAGTTTTAATGTGTAGGTGTAATCATTATGATTTTTTGTTGGTGGATATTTAATAGGAGAACTGAAAGAAACACATTTCTTTAATTCTGACTGCCATACAAACCAATGCAATTTAACTAAAGCCTTAAAAGCTGATGTAACAACAGGGCTATAAAAAAGCAGAGCAGTCATTTTGGGGATGGGCTGCTGGCAATTAGCTGCGCTCCCAGCACTGTTCTTTTACTTTGTGGACTTTCTATTAATTCTCAATACAACTTTTATAACTCACTCTCGCTTGGGGTCTAAGTCATTTGTAAGTGTAATGATAAACCAGAGTAGAAATCCATCAGAAATGGACACTGGTGAAGATTTGAGAAGGAAATTCCATAAGCTGGAGAAAAAAAAATTGATATTAACTAATCAACGCAACTGAAATCGAAGGACTTTATTTCCTTTATTTTACCCTTGGAATAAATGTAATTTGTTTCCTTAAAATAATCCACTCATCAGGTGATTCAAAATCACAGACAACAGCTGGAAAATGAACAAAGAAATCGTACAGTGCAGACCTCTCATGCCTGTCCATAGGAACTAATAATACACCTTTTAGTGTATTTTAGTGTCATTGCTAGTACCTGATGTTGGAGTCTGTAAATCAAGGGTCTCTGAATTCTTCAAAGAGAAATCAGAGTGCAAGGATAGAATTAAAACCTTTGCACGGACTGAAGTCTATTAAGCCACTTACACATAAAGTAGAAGTGTAAATTTAGGTTTTAGAATAAGTAATCAGGCTAATAAGTAAAGAGTAAGTATTAGGTGCTTTAGAGTAAAGATCTTGGATACCAGTGTAGAAGTGCAAGTTCTAGTGAAGGTTGAAAAACATAGCTAGATATTAGTTTTGAAAATAAATTACCATGGAGGCTCCAAGAACATAGTTTTAGACATTAAAAAACTATACTAATACTGCTTACATGTTTTTAGATAGACCGTATGTGTAGTTCATATGTAACCTGGAGTGCTAAAAAACTAGAATTCTAGTAGATTAAGAAGAAATGGTTCAAGTTCATATTTTTAACTTGTTGGCTAATTTGTGTTCAAGAATCTGTGCATTGCAGAGAGATTCACTTTTGCTTTTTATTCCTACTCTCCCGCTTTTCTTCTCTCCTCACCACAATCATCATTGTCCAAAGAATATGGGAGCTGCAACAGCAACATCAGCCCTGCCGGGACCTCAACAGGAGCAGTTTCTACTTATAATTGGGACTTTACTGCTATTTAGGACTCTATATCAAAAAATTTAGCATGGACTTTTAACAACTGTGACTCGTTGCCTTTTGAGACTAATGTCCCGTTGCAATAAACAACTTTACAGCAATTAACAGCTACTCAGCTCTTGAAAGAAAAAATCAACACCCCGACAACTTGAAGGTGCATGTAAGAAAATAATATTGCATTCCCTTTTAGACCTACACTCACACTATGGCTGCAACAAATCTTGGCCTCCTGATTCTCTGCTATGTGCAACCAGTTTCCATCTCCAGCTGCATTTCTATTTGTGCTACATCTGCATCTCAACCATGACACTGCCCATCCAGGGCCTCAGCAAGGATAAATCCCCTCCAATCTGGAGGTGACAGATGAGCTCTGGCACCAGGGGGCACCACATCCTGGGGATGAAGCAGTCAACACTTCATCACCAAATAGGGGTCTGTGGCCAGGTCGCCATCTCGGGGCCATTGGGCTCACCAGAATGCCTTGTGTCTCATGGTTGCCAGTAGACATCTGTTCTGGCAAGAACTTCCCAGCCCTACATGAAATCTCAGAACACTTAGCCAATTTACCCCACCAGAAGACCCACCCCTTCACGCCCCCGCAAGGTGGCAGGAAGCAGCCACCCTACCCTGCTACATCCCTGCTGCTGGGGGGCTGACCTTGCTGGCAGGGTCCTCACTCGAGTGACCACTGCTGACACCAAGAGGCTGGACAACACACAGTCCTCACCACCAGGGCTGGCAGCTGATTTCTGTCCTGCCCCATGGGCTGCCTGACACATTCCCATGGTAGCTGGAAGCTGCCGCCCCACCCGCTCATCCTGCAGGTGATGACAGCTCCCATCTTACAGCAAATGAAGCAGCGCTGGACAGACCAAGGCGGACCTGCAGCAGAACAGTAGGGGCTACGTGGCCACCCCACGGCTCCAGACCGGGGGAGGGATGTGCCACTGCCATAGCACAGCCCCAAAACCCAGGCACCCCAAGGCTCGCCTGTGCCACAGCCTCTGGCCACAGCAGCCCCTGGCAGATATCCTTTAGCCCAGGGCTGGCCTTTCTCTCCTGGACTCCAAGAGCACCTCCCAACAGCCCCTCTTTACAGCAAAGCTCCCATTCTTGCTGTGTCCTACCCACCCTTCCTGGCTGCCTTCAGTGGTGAGCACTTGCTGTCCCACAGCTAAGATCTGCTAAATCATACTACACTACAACTGAACTGAAAGCCTGAAGCTCCTTAGATCAGGGACCAATGGCTCACCTCAGCACAAAGCTGCCAAGAGCACCAGGAGAACTCAGCAGGCAGGAGGTGTGGACACAGAGCTCATTCCTCATGGCTGTGCACCAACTAATATCCAGATCCACCTACCCCTCCTAACACAGCACACACTCTGGGGAGAGACAGTGCCGCAGACATTAGATCCTCTGTATGGTCGGGCAAGTGTCCATGCAGGATCATCTCAAGGCTCTGCTCCATCCCTGCTGCTCTCACTCAAGGACACAGCAAGGCAGCCACAAATGGCCCAGCAGGTACCCACAGCCCAGCCTGCCACTACTGGCCCCACACAGGAAGCACCCAGGAAACCCACAGTGCCTGCCTGGGGACAGCAACTCCGCACCCTCACACGTCTCTGGCATGGGGGCAGCTCTGTGGGTGCCACTGCCCTGGCCCTGCTCTGACCTCCCAGTGCCCAGCCTAGGGCGCTCTCCCACGATGGGGCTCTGCTGCACAATGAGGGAACAGCATTCAGCCTCAGCTGTCTCAACACCACCCAAAGCCAGGCACTCGCTGCTCCTCTGACTGTCCTGTTCCACCTCCTCCATGGAACAGAGGACAAGAGGCTCAGGACAGAAACCCACAGGGCTGGGGCTGGCACTGCCTTTGCGCCTTGTGTCTGACCATGTGGAAGAAAAAACAACCCAAGCTCTTACAAAGTTGGGTTCTTGGTGAGCATTTCCCAAACCAATGGCTCATTCTGCTCTTGACACGGCAGACAGAACAGCCCCCCTGTTAAGGTCCTCACTTGATTGACCACTGCTAACGCCAAGAGGCTGCGTAAGAGTCCTCACCACCAAGGGCTGCCTGCCCTTCCCTCACCTGCCCCATGGGCTACCTGACACATTCCCCGGCAGCTGGAAGCTGCCGCCCCACCCGCTCATCCTGCAGGTGATGACAGCTCCCATCTTGCAGCAAATGAAGCAGCGCTGGACAGACCAACGCAGACCCACAGCAGCAGTCATGGCTGCGTGGCCACCCCACGGCTCCAGACTGGGGGAGGGATGTGCCACTGTCATAGCACAGCCTCAAAACCCAGGCACCCCAAGGCTTGCCTGTGCCACAGCCTCTGGCCACAGCAGCCCCTGGCACATACCCTCTTGCTCAGAGCTGCTGCCAGGGCTGGCCTTTCTCTCCTGGATTACAAGAGCAGCTGCAAACAGCCTCTCTCCAGGTAGATGCTTCTGGGTCCCCTTCTGCACTAGGTAGGCCTGCAGGACCAGATAGGCCAGGAGAATCCTTAAAACGGGGGGGGGGGGGGGGGGGGGGGGGCACATCAGCAAAATAAACAAAGGTGTTCTATCCTCTCAGAATAAAAGCACTCCACTCCCTTTTAGACCTACATTCATACTATGGTTGCACACTTTCTTTGGCATCCTCAACTCTCTGGCACCAGCTGGTGCTAATTCTGGGGGATGCAGCAGTGTCCACTTGATCTGCAAACGGGGTTCTGTGGCCAGGTCTCCATCTCAGGGCCACTGTGCTCACCAGGCTGCACTGGGACACACGGTCCTCAGCGACCCCTGTCCTGAGAACAGCTCCCCAGCTGTGCCAGCAATCTTGGGGATTCCAAGCTGTTTCATCCCAGCAGAGAACCCACAACTTCTTCCGGACACCTTCCTCAACGTCCTTATATCCCTGCAATGCAGGTCTTCTGTGTCAACACCCCATGGTCATCCCAAACCCATGCAGTCCCTCTGCCCACTTGGTGTCCCCACAACTCTGAGGTGTAGCTGCCATGATCTCCTTCGGCACCACATCAGCTTACAGTGTCTGGGACAAGCTCCTGAGACCTGCTGCAGGCTCAGCTCACTGATACACCAGGAAGGAGCACCATGCAGCACCTGACCCCCAGCAGCAGCTCTGGACAGCCCCAGCTCCCCTCAGGCACCCCCGCACCCTGGGAGCTCCCGCCACGGGCACCGAGCTCCTGCTGCCGGGGTCCCCCTTGTGCAGGCCCGCCTGGAGCTCAAGCACCATCTCCGATTCCCGCCTGCGCCTCCTCAGGCGGCAGCGCCGCTGCTTCTCCTCCTGCCGGCCCGTGCCGGCCCGGGCAGCTCCCAGCCACACACGGGACACCCACAGATCCTGCGGGACAGCCACAGATCCTGCGGGCACTCGGCACCCCCACAGCCCGGGCTGGGGCACGCCCGGCACACAGCAACCCCACAGTGCCTGCCTGGGGACAGCACCCTCAGCATCCCCACACCTCGTGGGCATGGAGAAAAGCTGTATGGGGTGGCATGGCCAGGCTTCAACAGCACGAGCTTTAGTAGCGGGGGTGCTACAGATGTGGCTTCTCTGAGAAGGTTCTGGAACGTTGATCTGTCCCGGCCCAAAGACGGACCCGCCCCTGGCAAAGACCGAACCAAGCAGCGGCCGCGTAAATGCTTCTGCAACAGCATGTCTAGTGAAGAAAAAAAATAAACCAAATAAAGAAGCAACACTTTATGCGGAGTGAGTATCTTAAATATACTAGAATATATTTAAGTGCAGAAGTCACTCCGTTCTTCCTTCCCGTAGCAGCTCTGCAGAGGAGCTCATGACGTTTGTTTTTCTGTCAATGTGCTCCTGACGGGGCTGAGGATCAGCCCCTCATGGCGGGACCGAAGCATTCAGTCGTTTCAAAAGGCGATTTCACTCCTCCGCCACCGGCTGGGTAGGTCCCTATATTTCAGCAGGCCGAATAAAATGCCCTCTGAGGTCCCTGTGTAGCTTGCACTTGGCCTGAAAGCGAGTGCAGGACGGCGATTCCGGCGCTGAGGGAACACACCGCCCGCCCCACACCGCGGCCCGAGCGGGGCTGGCGCTGGGCGAGCGGGCAGTGGTTAAAAATGTCTGTGGGTCTGGCCGGGGGCGGTCCGGGGCAATAGGAGGAGGGGCTGATCCCCGCCGCTCTCCCCGCCCCTCGCTCAAGTGCCGGCGGCGACGGCGGCTCCCGGCGGCGGCTCCCGGCGGCGGCTCCCAGCGGCGGCTCCCAGCGGCGGCTCCCGGTGGCCGCTCGGACGGGGAGGGTGCCCGTGGGACAGGTAGGCAGTGGCTGGACCCGACTCGACTCGTCCCGTCCCGCAGGTGCCGGGCCCGGCAGCCTCGGGGAGGAAGCGGGGGCGAGACGGCATTGCTGCCGGAGCGGGGTTTGCCCTGGGCAGAAGCGTCCTTCGGGGAGCGGCTGGGATGCGGGGCTGCCCGCGGTGCCTCCGCCTTTGCGGAGCATCCAGGCGTGTGTGTCCCCGCGTTCTGTGGGCTGGTGGGGCGGGATGCGGGAGCGCTGCTGCGGTCCCGAGCCCGGACGGGTCAGTGTCTGCTTTAAAAGCTTACCCTTCGTTGTCATGGAAGGCGTTTGGTAGTCCTGAGCAGAAACTGGAGCGAGTATACGCACTGGAGTAAGAGGGGTGCTTGAGTATAGATGTAAGCTAGCGTGACCTGCACATGAAAATGTACATCTGTTTAATACCTTGATTTTATTCCAGCATATGTCCCTCAGCAGAAGCTGACTAGAGACATTCTCAGTTGTGTTGTACCCTGCACAGATTTTCTTTTGGCAACAGGAATAGTAGTGTAAACATTTGCTATTTTGTCTTTCAGCCAAGGAGTAGGTTCAACTTGGAAATGCAGGCACAAATCAAGTAGGAGAAATATGCAGCTGCTTTTCCTCGAATGAGCTGGGCATGGCGAGCTTTTGGTAATGTTATTAATTACTTAAATGTTGCTGCCAGTCATTGAGTACTGAAAAGCGTCAAAGCAAACGTGCATTTCATAGAATCACGTACAGTTCCGAAGTACCAACTTCTCACTATAGAGTGACTTTAAAACCTCACTTGGAACGTGTCATCTATATAGATGATGCTTCATAGCTTATTTTATCAAGTTGGTAACTGAGTTTTGGCAGCAGTGTTTTAGAAAACTGATTACTGTAACGACTCTATACAGGAAAAATATTTTCATCCAGCATCTTGAAGAACAAAGAATAAAAGCCCAAAAACACAAATCTGGAGAGTAGCATTTGTTTCCCAGCAGATAAGCTGCAGTCCTTTGCTGAAAAGTCTAAGATTCTTTGATTGAGCAGCATGTCTTATGTGAGACTAAAAGCTGACTTCAGTTGCCTTGTCAACATCCCTTAATGGTATTTGTGGCCAATAGCACAATTCTGAGAGGACAGCAGATGTAATTAGGTGTGTGTGTTCTTGAAGTGGAGGGTGTGGGTGTGCAACTCTCTGAACTGGAGACAGAATTTAGGAAAACATCAGGCTGGGTAGCCAAAGAACTGTATTGCTTGCTACTTAGTGGTCCTGCAAATGAAATAGTGTGAGCATGTCTAGTTTGATTTCCCATGTCAAATCAGAAAGACCAGGTGGGCAGGTGTGCTCCAGATTTCTAAAAACTTGACAAACGGTAATGTAAGGACCAAGTCTCTACTTGTTTACCTGTGTAACTCATGCCACCTGCACAGCATCAATATATGAAATCTTAAGTAATAGACTTTATTTAATTTTTCTTATACAGCTGTCTGTAAGAACCATGTGGCCTTGTCATGCAATGACAAGGGGGTGAATCAGTGGCAACATATTAGTATTGATTGCTAATATCGTATGGAGGTGCTATGGCTTTGTCTGGGCTCTTTAGTGTGGGATTTTAAGTCTGGAGTGTTAAAAGTGTCTGATAGAAAAGAGCAGTTCACAGGACTGGCAGTGAAATTTCTGCTCTTGCTCACTGATTACAGTCCATATCTGGCAAAAAAATTTCAAAACTGCAGGCACCTGAGTGACCTGTGTGAAGTCAACTGGCTGAATCTGTTTAGTTCCTCTTTTTTGGTGTATCAGGTGGTGACACACTCCAGAGGTGGCACAGCTCTCCAGGGGCAGGGCTGTGCACGCCAGGTTTGAGTCCCCACAGACAGAAACTGTGCTACCCTTGCACTGGGGAGGAGGCCTTAGCCCTTTGTATATAAATTTCACCATTTAGATGTCTACTTCAAACTCAACTAGCTAAATGCCATCATTTTCTGCCATCACTGGTGGGGTGGGAGTGGGCACCTGGAGGAGCTGTCCAGGGGTTACAGTGTTCAGTGAGCTGTTTTGAGGTGAGCAGAAGGGTTTAACCAAGAGAACAATCCTTTGGTGACTTGCATAACCATGTTTTCTACAATCAGGTCTTCAGCTGTATGGGTACACACCACCCCCCTAAGGAAGCAAGTGCATTTAACAAAAGCAATTAACTAATCTATGCAAAGAACACAGGAACTGTGCATTAACATACTTAAGTTTGATTAACATCTAGCAGAGTTTGGAGTAGGCTTTTGACTGCAGCTGGTAAGGATCCCTTGAATTTATATTCAGATTACTTGGCAGGAGTTTGGCATGGTTTCTTTATATTGCTTTTTCTTGTCTAGGCATTTTCTCTTCTTACTAGTGGAAACAAATGGCCTTTGAGGAAGATAAAAACCTGATTCTTTGTGTATGTGCCACAGGTTTAGTCTAACCAAAGATATGTTGGTTTAAAAACCCTAGAGTTATGTAGATAGTACTGTAAGATGGATGTGATCCTTTTTTTTTTTTTTTAATTTATTTTAATGGAACACAGTATAGCTCAGTAGTGTTTCTTTAGGTATGGACAGGAATGGTGTAGGTCTTACATCCTTATTCCTGTTAAGCAGTGTCTTCCTTGATGAGTGATGCCAGTGGAATCAGATTTCGGTATGTAGTAGTTATGTTGCTGATTCACTGCCAGGAATTTGATCTTGATTTTTGATATTAAGAGATTAGTTTGTCAGTAATTAGTACTGACTTCATATGCTCCAGTCAGCCTAGCGTAAATGTAGATAGAACTGCAGTATTTTTTCATCTGTGAGAAGATTCTATGTCTTGATATTCCAAATGTTTCTTTTTTAACTTATGAAAAGTGTATGTATCATCTAAACCATCTGTCAGAAAACTAGGAGAAACATTCTGAGGCGGGATTTGCTTTACTCGAATAGCTTTATTGATTGTGTCAGCATTCATGTTAATTAACCCATTCAAACTGTCTGGTCTTTAATTGATGTTTTCCCTGTGTAAGGATTTGTGGTTGATGGCTTTGGATGTACACATTAGGTTTCTATTAAAACGTGGACAGCCATCTCTTCCAGTTTTATCGGTGCCTGATTGTCAAAGAAATTAGGCCATAGTCAGTAGTGAGGTACTATTTCTGAGTACTTTTTATATGCAAGACAATTTTAAGATCCAGCAGAAAATATAATTTTGACTTTGGCATTGACTACTCTGTTACTTCAGGAAAGAAATTTAATAGTTTTCCTGTTGCTGTAAGAGAACAACCTTCTCACCCTACCAGATCATTTTTGTTGAACACACAGAGGTGCAAGTGTGTGCAAAGTTATTTTCTCGAAGCAATTGAAAGACTTCATATTAGTGTGTAATTTTAGAATTAGGATCACTGGCACACAGAGCTGCAGCTTGTATGGCTCCAGTGTCCAGCACTGCAGCCACAGGAGATGTACAACAGCACAAGAACAGTAGCAAAAAATTATCTTGCTTTTTGTAATCTAAACCCCAAGGCAAAAGGCAAGGGGAAATAAGGAGAGACAATGAAATAAAGAAGAGAGATGTCAAGCTACAGTCCTATTATTTTTCATCAAAAGACAATGGAAATTTGCCAATGATGGCTGGAACCAAGGCTTTACCAAACAAAGAGCCAGCATCTTGTAAAGTACTGGAAATGCTGGGCATGGGAAGAGCTCATGAAAGGCAAGGGGCATCTGAGAGAAGTCATGACCGTAGGATGATGCAGAAGGTGAATTTGTCAGGCTGGACAAGAGGACACCAGCAGGGATTTGTGGTCTGGGTAAAATTGTCCAGGCAGGAGTCAGGGTGGTCCTGACTCATGGTGGTGGTGTTTCTCTGGGGAAGTGCTCATCTGGAAGGGTCTGGTCAAAGCAGCAGTGGAGGGTGTAGAGAGGGAGTAAGGCTGGCTTAGTAAAGTAAAATGATCCAGAGGAGGGTAATGTGTGTTTGGGACACCTGGCACGTGTATGAGCAGTACCAGGGTGGAACACCAAATCAGGGCTCAGAAGAAGTGACATGACTTTGATGGAGGGCAAAGGAAAGAAAAATGAACCTGATAGATACCTGAGCTAGTAGTTTGTTGTTCCAAGCACAACTCCATTTCTTTAGGGAAGAAGCCACTGCTTTCCAAAGTTTTCTGCACATCACAGGAATTACATCATGAATTCTTCCCCCACAGTGCCTCTTTCCTTCAGGGGTAGGTCCTGTATGTCCTCTTCAGAGGGAGTAGTGCTGTATTTCAAGAGTAGCTGTACAAGACCAAGATTTCCAGTACAAAATTCTTCAAGAGGCAGTAGGGGCAAGAGGAGGTTGTTCTTAACAACATGGTTGGTTCTCAGCCCTGTGAGAATACCGTCCATTGATGAAAACAGAGAATCTATACAGGGTTTCAATGAGTTCAACATGTTTATAAAGCAACTTTTGAAGTTTCTCCTGTATGGAAGTCTTGTATACATCTATTTTTTAATTTTTTTTTTTAAATTTTTTTTTTTTTGGGAAAGAGTTGGGTGTTCTTGATGAATTTAAAGGAATTACAGAGCAAGTAGTAAAATAACATTGTCACCTGGCAAGTTACTTATCTTTATCCTGTGGAGATGTTTTGATTTAATCTTGCAGATGTTTTTCTGAAGTACAGGAGAAAAATAGTCAAGGTGGAGATAAATTTGACTTCAGATTTTTTTTCCCATCCTCCACTGTTACTTGGAGCACAATTCTCTGCTGTCATAGGGCTTAGAAAAAGTGATTTAAAGTGATTTAAATAAGTTATTGCTATGTTATGTTACTTGCCCTGCTCTTCATGTGGCCCATAGAGATGCTTCATAATCGGTTGATTTGGATGAGAGCTTTTGAATCCTGACTTTTAAAGTTTCAGCGTTGCTGGGCCGATTAACTAAAGAGCAGCAAAAGTTTCTATCGCAGGACTCTGCCAAAAGGAGCCCCCAAAGTGTGAGTGTTTTGTGTGAAAGCATGCCTTGCAGTTTGAGCCCAGAGTGACAATGATTGTAACACAATGCTGCTCATGTGACAGTGAGACAAAGAGGCCATTATGCATGGCTGACTGGCATCAGATCCTCCAAAAGCCCATAGTCAGACCAAGCTTGAGCACCCTGAGAATGTGAACACACTGGAAACACTTGCATGTTAAAAAAAGAGAAAAAAGACATGTGTGTTTGTGTGTGTGCACGCCAAGGTCTGGTTAAGTTTTAAGTACAAAATGACATAATTGATTTGTTTGTTTTTTTGGAAGCTGCTGTCAGGAATCAGCAAAAAAGCATGTAACAGAGTGTTGGGAGCAGACATAGTGGGAATAAGATGGAGTATGCCACAGGCCAAGCGCATCTTCCACTTCCTTTTGCTTCTTTGTTCTATTGCTTCCTTCTGTGTGCTTTTGAACATGTGTGGCTGAGTTTTAATTTGCTCTAAAGTATTTACAAAATTTTGGACCGCGTTGGTCTGTCAATATACAAATCTCATGATCACTGGAATTTTAGCACAAATAATGGTGATGTGTGTTTGTGGGAAGCATCTGTTAGGCAATTTATAAACCCTCTTCAAAGGGTTCGAGAGCACTTGATACACCAAGAAATGTCCCTGACAGGTTGTGAGCTGTGGCAGTTTCCGTCTCAAAGGCAGCAGGGCTGGAAATCTACTGAGTAAATAGCGTGCAGCAGCTGGAGTGGAGAGCTCTTCAATTAGAAAGGTATTTTTTTAAAAACAACTGGTTTGCCTTTGCAGCCTTGAGGGCTGAATTGACTTATCCAGCACATGGAAAGTGGTACCTGATGATGGCCAGAGTACTGGTGATCACAGCCTGCAAAGAGGTTTGGCCTTACTCCTTAACTACTGCTGTATGTCACTTCTTTTTACTGTTTTCCTACGATAAAGAAGAATTTCACAATCAGCCCAGCTGCTTAAATCCATCACTCTGTCACTACCGAAAATCAGAGGCTTCGTTTTTCATTATCTCTTTTTTGCCTGTGAAACCCCACTTAACTCTCTGGTTTCCTTCCTTCCTGCTAGACAGTGAAAGTATGAAAGCAGAATGGTGATTTGGGCCTCTTTTTCCAGAGCTGTGTGTGGGCTCCTCTGGATCTGTGGGAACCCCCTCTGGACGGGGCACTGGACAGGATATTTACCAACAGCACCACTGGCTCCCTGTTCATCATGGCTCTTCTTGCTCCGTAATGGAGCTTTCCTGCCTGTTTAATCCACACCACTTGTGGGTGACCCGAGCAAACCCTGTGGGAAGACAGAAGGCCTGTTGTGTGTTTGTAGAGCAGTTGCTCGGAAGCTGATGTACAGCTGTGGCCGGGCTTGTTTGGAAGTGAAGAGTAACTTGATATTTTAATTTTTTTCCCCCTTTTGTCGTCTTTTTTTTTTTTTTTTTCCCTCCCCAGACTGATATTGCAGATAACAACTGTTAATGAAGAGTACCAGCCAGTGAGATTGAAAAGTGTATTTTAAATTGAGGGGTACAGTTCATGAAGATTTTATCAACCTGCAAAGAATGTAATTTCTGTTTTTTTGGGGTTTTTTTTAATAGATTGATTTTAACTAGTTTCATTTCTTTTAAAATAAAAGGTCTAACTCTATGCCTTTTATTTTAAAAGAGACTAAGGGTCCAGTTTTCTTGCTTGCATTGAGTAAACCAAGAGTGACTCAAATAAGATCACTGAACTTCCAGAGTACAGTAGTTTCACGAATACAAGCCGCACGGAGTATAAGCCGCACTTCCGGTGTGTCGACAATGTTGCTGTCTTTGTCAATAAATAAGCCGCACCCCGAATATTAGCCGCACTTTCGTTCGTAGTGAGAATCTGTGCGCAGCTTTCACAAATTTGCCAATTAGTAACAGGGTCGCGGCATAGCGGGGTTTACTGGCTCGAGGCAGGGCCAGGCAGGCTCAGCCTGCTCATGGTTGCCGACGGGGGCAGGTGGCCCAGCTCGGCGCTACGGCTCGGCTGGGCCGGCCGGCCGGTGCTGCCACCGCCGCCGCCGCCAGGCTCCCTGTCTCCCCGCTCCCGTCTGCACCGCCGCTGCCGCGTTTGCTCGCCCTGGCCGGCACTGCAGGCCCCTGCACCGCCGGGCTCCCCCACGCTGCTGGCCCCGGTTCTCCTGGGCTCCCGTGCACTGCCAGCCCCGCTTCTGCTGGGCTCCCCCGCCCTGCTGGCCTGGGCTCTGCCACCCCCCCTGCCCCGCCCTGCTGGCTCAGGCTCTGCCGCCCGCCCTCCGCACTGCTGGCCCTGCCTCTGCCAGGCTTTCCCACCTCTGCCGGGGCCGGCCGGGCTCCAGCTTGGCTTGGGGCTGCCGCGGGCTCTCACTTCTGTGTTGGCAGCTTTTAGAATATTGTTCATATATTAGCCGCCCCCAAATATTGGCCGCACTTCCGGGTTCCCACCAAAATTTTTATCAAATTGCTGCGGCTTGTATTCGTGAAATTACTGTAATTGAGATGAAGTTCACGATGCCAGGGCCGTTGTTTGTGTATTTTAGGATCTGTGAAGCCACACACATCTGTGTCATCCAAATATACCAAAGCGGACTCCACCAAAGCCAGAACAACTGGCCTCTTTTAATATAGAATTAAATTTTCTTTTAGGAAAAAGCAGAATTACTGTATGATGGACTGCTGAGAGTGGTGTTTGTCCTTTAGGGTTGGTTTGGATTAAAAGCACTACACACTGCAGATTCTGCTGTGCAGGTATCCCACAGACCTGCATCACTTTGAAAGAGAGATGGTGCTGAAGAAAAAAAATTACTACTTCTAGAGAACTTGTTTAAACTCTGAACCCACAAAAGACTGCATTTTTAATTATTGAATAAAAAGATTGGGTGAGTAGCTGTTGAAAGAGTAAAACAAAAACACAGCAAGAGAGAAATTTCCTTGTTTTAAGTATCCCCACTGCTCGTAAGTAGATTTTCCCATCTCCATAACCCACTTCAGAGAGCTGTGAGACTTAATCTCTTCTCTGTAACACTATTTTTCCTCTGCAACTTTAATGCACTTTTTAGATATTCTCCATTGTTTCTTGCTGAACACTAGTTCATGCCAATTTGCATTATGTATGAATAATAACAGCCAGGATATGCATTCATGGTAAGTGAACCTCAAAGGATGCAGTAGTTTGGGGTTCTGGTCTGTACCACCAATATGTAGCAGAAGATTTTTTTTTTGCTTTTGCAGATTTCCAACCTTTCTGTGCATATTTTGATTTCAGAAGAGATTTTTGTTTGACTTGTATGTTGAAGTAGTGCTGGGGTGCAGGGAGGAAATGCCCTTTCTCATCTAGCAAGGAGACAAGTCGTGAAGAAAACCTGAGGTTAGTTACCACTGCTGCTTCTTGGCGTGCACAAGGGTTTTTTTGGAATTAAGTAGAAATCCATTGCCTTCACTCCAAAAATGTCTAGTGCCACTGAATAACGTTTCTGGAGCCTGTCTTACAGATACATGCTTTAAACTTTATCTTCTCTTGTGGAAATCTCTCTATAGACTTTTGAAATTACCCTGATTTCAGTTGCATGATCTATCTCCAGGGAAATGGCAAAGCTTTAGTACACTGATATTTTCTCTTAGGCAAATGTGTGTGTTTTTCTTCATTACTGTTTCCAAGAAGAACATCAGTGGGAAAAACAAGCAAAAAAGCAGACCGTCAAAGAGGGCATTATCAGCCTCTGCAGAGGTGACCCAAATCTATAAAAAAAAATTCTCTCAGTCATGACATTGCGTGTGGTGGTTCCTTTGTAAATGTGTAGGAATCAGTAGTCTGTATTTCATGTTTGCTACACCCAGTTAGTACTGTAAGCACAATGCTTATGTCATTGCCACCATGGCAGAATATCACACTGGAGGCATGGGTCCCAAGGGGGTTGAAAATGGAGACTAGCAGACCTAAATTCTGTTCTCAGCTCTCCTGTTGACTTGTTTAGTGAAACAAGATGAAACACTTAAAACAGGAGCCAAATACTTTCCATGTACAAAGTGGTTATTAAGAGTAGCCTCACGAACAAAAGGCCTTGCACTATTAAAAGTGTTTTAGATCTTGTAGGCAGTTATATCAATTAAAATACTGTATGTGAGATTATTACATAATGTGTATCTAAAATAAATGTACTTAAGCGAGTGCTATCTTTTGCTACACTGTCTAGGTTGAGGGAAAACAGAGAATTGTAAAAGAAAAGAGATCTCAAAGTAGAGAGCTGTGTGGAAACTTCCCTGACCCCCTTGTAGTGTGGAGCAGCCTTGAACTCCTGAGAGCACAACAAAAACCTTCAAACAGTGACAGAGAGCATCTGCCCTGGCTCGTCTCACCCATTGGGGCAGACTCCTTCCAAAAAACTTGCTCTCCTGGAGGGGGAGTGTCCCAATCTGCCCTCCAGAGAGAAAAAAGATTTATACATGGATTAGTTCAGTGGACAGCTGACAGGTTGGTCAGGCTTGTCCAGCCCATGGTGGACAGCTTTGTTTCGGCTTCCAGCACAGAAAGCATCCTTCTGCCTTTCAGGAGCAGATGCAATGGGTACTGGTGCAGTTTTTGTTGCTCTTCCACAGATACTTTTAGATTTCTTTGCATTCTCTGAAGCAGCAAAGAGAATTGGTAAGGAGAGTCAAATAATCCCTTGCTCCTCACTGGATGAAGTGGATGAAACGTGTTTTTCAGCAATACTGCAGCTGGCCTGTCTGTCTTCATGCTTACAATAGCAACATACATTTCCGTGCTCTTGGTCGAACGCTTCTGTGAAACTGGAAAAGAGACGTTAGTGTGAAACTTGAGGAGAAAGTGTTATTTTGCTATGTCAGGACAGTAGATGCTAAGAGTTTAGGTTCTAGAGCCAAAAGAAAATCAGCTTACCATAAAACCGTATTGGCCAGCTCAAGATGTCTGGGGTTTTCACCAGGTCTCATGATCTGTGGGTTTCAGAGAAAGCAGTTCCTGAGTTCAGGTTTCATGACAAGTTTCCATGCAGGTCAGAGGAGAATACCCATTCCATTTTTGGTCTTCCTAGGAGCTCCCTCGGTGTGAATGTCCAGTCCCTCTGCAAATACTGAGTTGCTTGTCACTGTCCCCAGTCCCTTGCTCCTCTGCTGGCAAAACAAGGCAGCAGATGCACCACTGAATGTGGAATTTCATGTGGTGCAATTTCCAGATTCTCTGTTGCTTATGTCTCTCTCATCCATTAATGAGAGATGACACATTTATGTATTCAGATAACCACTGCTCTTTGTTCTGAAAATAGAGACTACTTTTAATTTACCTTTGGTGGGGAAGGGGGGTGGGGAAAGGAGCCAAAATTTGCAATACTTACTTTAATTTTTAATGAATGACTGAACCAAGGCCAGTATTCTTGTGGATTTATCTGAGAGGCAGCAGAAGCTGTAACAGAGATGCCGTTAGTGACAGTTGGGCTATAAGTTATAAGTCTACTTTACAAAGTTTGCCTGTTTTCTGGCACAGTCTCTGACACATACACTCCAGTCAATCAAAGTAAAGTGCCTAATAACAGATGTGGCAATTAAGCTGAAGAATTCTGTCTCTCTCATTTAATTTTTATTACAGAGAATAACAGAGTACCTCATTAGATCACCATCATAGAGATTTTTTTTTTTAATTTGGCATACAAATGTCTGCAAAAATTAGATCTCTGAATAGGGTGCCTTGTTACTAAAGGTGCTTTGTCAGACAATGACATAACAGACCATTTTTGTATGACAAATGTGTACTTGTGCTGCCGCTGTCCTTTTGCACACTGCAAAGCGGTACAGGCTTGAAGATGTCCATGTGTGTCATGAAGGATCATATTTTGTGGGATTTAGGGCTTTGTGTGCAAGTTTATGAAAACGTGGTCTTGATTCTTCTGAGTTCAAGTTACACTGCCCTGAACTGAAATCAACTCTGCAAACATGTAAAAAGGTTTCACATAATCTGTAACCCAAGTAAATTAGCACATTAGACTAAGACAAACTTTCTTGAAAAACAGTATTAATTGCCACCTAAAAAAGTTGTCTTCTGATTGTCGGAGCTTCTAAGACATTTGTCATCATTAGTTTCTTTTACTCATGTATTGGGCACTCTTTTTATAAAGGCCTCTGATGAGGAATTTAATTTAATAATTTGAGGGGCCCTAAAATTTATGATAAGGGAAAACTGATACATAAATCAGAACAGGAAACTTTGCTATGAAATTACTCTGTTAGTATAAAAGGCATAAAAATAAAATACAAGTTGTTTACTTGGTCATTCTTAGAAGGAATCTTCTTTTTTGGTGCCTGCCAGAGGTGTTGGTAGCAGTTTTATTTCTTGCAGGTTTTATTTATTTATTACAGCACAGCATCTTGTCCTACAGTTTCAGCTGATACTCTAGGAGTGCATTAAACCAGTTTGTGCGTGTGTATATTCACCTGCATGTTTGTGTATCCTCAGTTGCAGAAAACTTGCAAACACTATTGGCACCTGGCAAAGTTTAGTTTCTCCCCAGGATTCTTTTTTTCTCTGCTGGCAGATAGGGAGACTAAATACTAGGATTCCACAACTGCAAACATTTTAAAAATTTGTTTATGGAGGATGTAATATGTTTAAACCAGTTTACTGTGAAAACATTTTTTGCATGTTGCTCACTCCATAGCCCTCTTGAGATTGTGTTGTAATGCCTGTGAAAGTTCTTCAAGGCAGAAGTTCTTCAAGACTAAATAAGGATAGGATTTATCCCTTTAATTCTAGGTTTGTTAAAAAACTAGAATTAACCAACCACTCTGAGTTTTAAATTATTTTCTTCCATTTTCCCCTTTGAGTGCAGTAGTACTACATCCATTCCAACCTCTGCAAATAACCAAAAGAAAACATAGAAGTGAGTGAATGAACTGTCAAAGGAAAAACTTTTATGTTCCCTATTCTTTTGCTAAATGTTTTGAATTTTCTTTGTAGGGTGGTGTTAGCATGGGAGGCTTTGTGCAGTGAATCAAAGATACTTTGATTGCTAGAGGTGGAAAAACTGATCTGTAATGCATTGAAATGTTTCAGAAGATGTTAAGGGGAAATGGCATTAGAATTAATTAATTTTGGTTTTTAAAGCAGATCATTTGGAAAGTGAAGTTTGTAAGCTGTGATAAAGATGTACAGGAATGTAATGCTTGGTGTAAATCATGAACTCAGGAGCTAGCTGGAATGACAACTTAGTTTTCTGCTGGGTGTTACATACAGAATGGCATTTCACTAGATGATTTACAAGGACAGAGGTACTGAAGCAAGAGTTGCCAGCAAATTTTTTCACAAATTACACCATCTTGTTAGCAACTAGAAGTTATAAACAAATGCAGAAGTTCATATGTCTGATTGTCATAATGAAAGAGTCCAGTGAAAGGCTGTGACAAGTGCAGGGATCTGCAGACTGAAGAATTTTGCCAGTGATAACTGAGGCTGTGTCTAGGAAGGGGAGGAATCTAGTGCATGATGAAAATGTATGTGGAAAAAGAGAGCATGCACGTGATTGGGGAGGGAAGGAAACAGAGGCTGTCTTTGAAGAGGGCTGAAAAGCTGACTTTTAAAGGAAGGTGGGCACATTTGAAATTGATCCTAAATTGCATAGGGAGCTGAAGTAATTATCTGAGTCTTTTGATTGTACTCTTTTTTTATCTTGGCAATAAACTGGAAGTGACACAGTGTCTGGAAGGCCGGTGATAGGAAAATAGGGGGTCACAGAAACTTTATTCAAGAGAGGGTAAAACCATGAACGATAATTTCCACAGTAGCGGAACCAGGACATTGGTGTATTTAGGCAGCCACAGGATTGTCCCAGGCAACTTGTCAGCAACCACAAAATTTTCACAGTTGCATCCATGAGTGCAGTGTCCTTTTTTATGATTCCCATTAGGGAGGGGAAAAAAAAATAAATATTAGAAATCTGTATGGTATATAGCTGAGGGACTACAATAAAAGTTTGATACTTTTGGTATCTGTCATGTAACTCTGTAATAAAGCTTTCATGCATGCTAGTAATACCTAATTTCAGAAATAATTCTCCTTAAACACATTCCTTCAGCTATTTTTACTTAATTTTATAGTCTTCACCTATACTATTAAATTAGACCTGGGGTTCATATAAAGATGTTCCGATAAGAAATACATTATTTGAAAAAATATTTCTAAATATATTGATTTAATAAAAAGAAAGGGAGAGGAGGGGGAAAAAGCGGAGGGGTTTATGATTTTTGTCTCAAGCCTGTACTGTATAGACTATATTAAATTATATGTTATTTGCCTTTTCTGCTGAGAACTAACTGTTAACTCCCAAAATCCACCCTGGGAAAGATGCCTAGGGCTGAGAGGTGCCATCTGTGTATAGACCTGACATAGTTTTTTATATTTTACCTGAAATGTCTGGTGCCAAACAAGCATATCAGGATTTATGTTCAAGGTGCTATTTCATCTTATTAAAGTGTGTTTTTCAGGAACTTTTGTTTGGATTCTACACAGCTTTTTAACTGTCTCTGATTTCTAGATTTTCATCTGGGTAGGAAAAAAAAAGGCTGTAGGTAGGCTTAATGGTTCAACACCTATACTTACTATTTGCGTGACAAACAAGAATACAATTTCAAGTGAAAGGGCCCTAATTTAGCAGACAATGATAGCTACAGTGAAGTGACCCCATGTTTGTGATGTTTTGCAGTCTTCCTCTGAGAAATAATAATGAGTCCATCTGCAAAGTATCTGGCATGCTAGCATTTGTCATTACCATGTCTCCTTGCCTTGTGCAGACTGTCTCTTCCTGCCCTTTTGATGCTAATTTGAGGGAGTACTGGTAAGTGGATCTAAGGTCCCTGCCAGCTTAGCAGCTTCAGAAACTCTCACTCAGTGGCAGTAAGTGAAGTCAATGGGCCAAAGAGAATCTTGCTTTTCAAGAGGACAGCTCCTAGAGGAAACTCTCATGTGATCTTTTGCAGTAAGAAAAGGTCTTGTAAAAGATAGTGCTGAGTGTTCTGCAGGGAAGGTCCTTGTGGACCTTTTTGCAGTATTCCTGTGCTTTTGGATCTGTGCTGCAGCATGATCCATGCCATCCAGCCACTCATTCCATCTCAAATCCATGTATTTGCTGGGTGGTAAAGTTTTATGTTTCCTCCCATGCTTGCAGGTACTTTATTTCATTCTGTGCTTGTAGTTAGAATCCAAGAGGCTGTTTGATGCTTACAAAACAATGTGCAGTGTGACAGCTCCTAACCTTTCCAGATTTCCACCAGTAAATGTTTGTGTTTAGTTGGAAAAAAAAAATACAGTTTAACTCCAAAATTTACTCCAGTTTACAGTTTTAATACAGTTTGAAGGGTGCTCTCTGTTATTTAAGATCAGATAATGTATTATTGCATTTACGTTTAGTAGGCATGGTAGAGAGATGTATTCTGTGAAATTACAGTATTAGTTAAAGGACTGTGATGCTATAGCTTTCAAAACTGGCAATTCCATCACTTAGGCGAAAATAAAGCCGAGTCTGTTCCAGACTTGTGCATTATCACTTGATTATCTGGAATTCCACATTTCTAGACTTCTTTCCCTCTCTTCCTTTCTGTATAAGTGACCAATAAATTTGCAAGTTACTGGGCATGAGGCCAGAACACACAAACACTGTGATAAATCTCGTTTTCTTAGAAGTCTCTGATAATTAAAGAGAGAACTGTAAAATAATCATGATGTAATCTAATAACTAAAGAGAAATGGTAATTGATTACTGATTTCTTTTTCTTAGCAACTGTAACTTGAAAAAAGTAGCAGCATATCTGTCTCCATCAAGGAGACCTGTTCCAGCACACTCAGCCTCTGATTTGGTTGTTCTTCAGGCACCAGTCTGAATGAGTTGTTTTTCCCACATCACAGTTCTTAGCCCATCTTCAACACCTTTGGCCTCTCCAGATGTGTCAGTGTGTTTCACAGTGAGCTTTGAAAGCAAAGCAGCACAAGTGAGGAGGGTCAGATCTGGTTAAGCTGCATCAGGAAGGGCTCTTATAGCTGTGTGATCATGGAGGGTGTGAAAGTTTAGGGCACTTCAGTTTAGGGCACTCTTGGGTTCTCCTTTAGCAAACTCTCATGCTGGCTGTGCAGATCCCACACATTTTCTGTCAGGCAGTCTCAGCCCTGCCAGCTTGGTCTGTCCTGAGCTCCCCATGACAGTGACAGTCAGTGCTGCCTTTGGAGTGACATGGTTTGAGGATTTGGGAAAAGATCAGTCAGGGCCCATTTGCTCTGAGTGTACATGCTCAGCCAGCCTGGGGTCTGTGTGCTAATGCTTCTAATTCAGGTTATTTTGTATTTGCTTTGAAATTGAGATTTCATGTGACAAAGTGTCAAACTGATTTACTGATTTCCAAAGGGAAAATGCCTTCTGCTCTACATCCATTAAATCTTTAATGTAATCAATAAAAGCAATCAGTTGTGGGGTTTTTTTTTCCTGTGGAAGGTAACACAGTATTAATCATGATTGACAAGATTAGGTCAGATTCAAATTTTGTTCTGCCTGACATCAGTTGTGAGAGATGTTTTTATAAGCAAATTGTGTCCCTCATAGAGGAGCTGAGCCTCAGGAATGAAAAGTATTATGGAAAAGACTCTGTAGGAAGTGAAAGACCAAACAATTCTTCACTGAAAAATGTGTAGAAAAACTCCCTTTATCTCACGTGGAGCTGTAATTTCCAGTTGCAGTCACCAAGTCTGTGTGGGTGCTCTGGAGAGAGTGAAGGCAAGGACACCTGCAAGGGGCTCTGCACAGATGAATGACTTTGTGGTTTACAATTCAGTCTGAAATTTGAAGAAAACTATGATGGACAGAGAAAGATTTTATTTTTTAAGTAGCACTTGCAGGTCGATGCCATGTCAGTGCAATTAAGAATAGCCCATGGGTTTGCAGCTCAGAGAACGTTTTGCTATCCCTGTGCCCTATCAGTGCAGAAGGGCAGAACTGAGTGCTGTAAAGCCTTTGAGATGCCAAGGACAGAGTAGGAAAGGCTCTCACTACTCTGGAGTTTGTCTTGTAACTAAATGGCTCGTTCCTGCTGCATTTTTCATGTTTCAATGCTAAAAATGCTTTTGCAACAGTAATGGGAAAGCTGCGTCAGCATTTCCCTTGGTCTTGGGTCCATTATGTCATGTTAGCAACTATGTTGTACTGTTCTCTGTTGCTCATGCAGTTCTAATCCTGGTTAATTCTCTGGCAGCATTTGATAATGCTGACCAAAAAATTTTTGTTTGCAGCCTTGAGCAACCTTCACTTTTTTTACAGTGTCCATCACACCTTCCCCTGTCTCCCCCCACTTCCACCTGTATTTATTTACCTTTTATTACAATAAATCTGAGGGAGATGTGTGCCCTCAATTTTGTCTGTGGCTCTGCTCTGAGTGGGTGGAGAGATTAATTTGTAAGCATGTCTTATTTTTACCTCATAAAGAAGAAGCATTTTTTGGCCTTTTTTTTTCTTTTTAAGTTACCTGGTCTTTCTCTGGTTTTGATCCTGAACTCTACATGGGGAAAAAAAACCCAAACCAAATAAACACTTGCAACACAGTTGATAGTTGCAGAGAAAGTGCCTAAAATCTGCGATATTGGGTGCTAATGGTTAGCTGTCTATATTTTTATGACTATCTGTATTTCTATGGTACACACACAGGATTTTTCATGAGCTTACTAGTGAGAAAAATGCAATTCCTGTAGTTGCACAAGTTTAGATGTATTTTATGGGAAGTACCTGTAATTTATGGGAGTATATTTTGTAGAACTGTTACACCATTTTAAAATGAGCTTGTTAGTAATTATAATAAACCTTGGGCTCATCAGCTTAATTTTTTAATATGACTGCTATTGATTATCTGATTTTTATCTAATAAATACAGTAATTTCACGACCATAAGGCGCACCGGACTATAAGGCGCACTATTTTTTTTCAGTGAGGCTCTGCCCCCAGCTCCCTCCGCGCAGTTTCTGGCCAAGGCCCCGCCTCAACCCAGCAGCCATTGGCCCCTGGGCCCGCCTGTACCCGGCAGGAGGGGCACCGCGGGCCCCAGACCCGCCTGTATCTGGCAGGGCTGGGGCATGCCCGCCGCCCCTCCGTGCCGCCTCTCCGGGGCCAGGCTGTGGACGCCGCCCCTCTGCGCTGCCTCCACGGGGCCAGGGGATGCCTCTGGAGGGGCCGTCCCGCCTCCACGGGACCAGGGGGTGCCTCTGGAGGGGTGGCTCTGCCTGCACGGGGCCAGGGCGTGCCCGCTGCCATTCTGCCCCACCTCCACCTGGCAGCCATGGCCCTGCCGGCTTCCCCAGTGGCTCGCAGCTCTCACTTCCGAGTAGGCAAATTTTTTGAACTTTGTCCATCAGATAAGGCGCACCGGACTATAAGGCACACTTCCGGGTTCTGGGGAAAATTTTAGTCAAAAGGGTGTGCCTTACAGTCGTGAAATTACTGTTTATAACAAGTTAAATTTCCTTAATTATAGTAATTTCGTGACTGTAAGGCACACCCTTTTGACTAAAATTTTTGTCCAAACCTGGAAGTGCGCCTTATAATCCGGATGCGCCTTATATGTGGACAAAGTTCGGAAATTTGCCAACTTGGAAGTGCGAACTGTGAGTGAACCGGGACCCGTGGGAGCTGCGGCTGCACGGGGGGAACTGGGAACCATGGAAGCCGCAGCCTCCAGGCAGGGGGATGCTGGAGTCCGCCGTGGCCACCAGGCGGCGGGAAGCCGGGACGTGCCTTGGTCACTGGACGGGGGGACATGGCGTGGCCGCTGGCCGGGAGAAAGTGGTGCTGCCGCTGGCCGGGGAGAGGCGGGGAGAAGCAGCACAGCTGCCGGGCGGAGGGACACTGGGATGCAGTACAGCCACGCGTTGTGAGCCAGGAGCCGCGAGCAGTGCCAGCCGGCGCCGGGGGCGGATGGGAGTGCTGGGGCCCATGGCACGGGGAGGGCACCTGGGGCTGTGTTTAAAGGGTACACCGATCAGTGAAAAATGTTTGCAAATTGAGCACTTACCAGTAATTCATTACTTCGTTGCACGCAGCGCAGCTCCTCGCTGCAAAAAAAAGTGCGCCTTATAGTCCGGTGCGCCTTATGTAATGTACAAAGTTGCAAAATTTGCCGGCTCCTGGAGGTGCGTCTTATAATCCGGTGCACCTTATAGTGGTGAAATTGCTGTAGTTTATAGAGATATAGGGAAGTACCCTACACTGCACTGCTTTCCACATTGACCTGGATTAAAGCTGAAAGAAATAGACCCTGAACAGATACTAGACACGCCTTAAAGTTCCTGCTCGAAGATAGGAATAAGGATGCAGCTTTAGCAACAAAAGACTTTGCCTCAAATGCTGTAGAAAAAGCTAACAGGCAAGAAGATTTTAGTGCTCTGTTGTGGAAATCCTGGTGGTGAAACACCAAGGAGTAGCTTAAATTTGTTGGGGTTTTTTCTGTCTCATGTATGCAGTAATTTGCACTGGGAAGACATTCCTCAAGATGAGCATTTTCAGTACTTAAACTATAGGTTCTGTGTGCTTGTAGATAATGAAAATACTCTTGTGTTATTGGGTGAGATAATTTAAGCAATATATGGTATGAAAAGTGAATCTCTGAACAGTTTTTCTTGGTGCAAACCATAGGTAGCAGGAGTGAAATAAGTCATCTACATCCTTTATTGCTAATATCAACACTTTAGCAATGCTAATCAGCTACACTGATTTTCTGTTTTGATTTTCCTCAATAATTAAGCCAAAGATCTGGAATGCAATCAGGTTTTACTCTAGGGGGTTCATGCAAATTAATTTTTTTTTAATTTTAAATTTTGTTAAATGTATCCTGCAAAAGGAAAGTTGCTGAAGTTGAGAATAAAAGGAGAAAAAAAAAGGAAATATCATTTACAGTCTGCTTAAACAGAGTGAGTATTTTCAATGAAATCACCACTTGACTGCAGTTATTAGCTGAAAATACAGCTGCTCTTTAAATAACTGCACATGGACTATTTGCTGGATGCAGAGCAATAGTTACCATGCAGACCATGAAATATCTTTCAGCAGCTTGACTTTCTAACAACAATTTAGCTAGAGGGGATCATCTCTGTGACCTCAGATACTTTAAATATAATAGTTTCCTGTTGTGAGCTTTTTTATGTTGACTTCTGAAGTAACAGTTAAGTAAGACTGTTTTGTCTCTTTTTTATTCCATGGCCCTGTGTTTTTTCTCATAAAATAATGTGATGATGTAATTTGCATTATTCTATTCCATAATATTTAAAGTAAGAAATTGCTAATTCTAGGTTAATTTACTTTGTTAAAAATATTTTTTAAAATCAAGCTTATTTATTAGAAATTATTTTCTCATTATACTGCAGATTAGACTCAAGGATCTGATATTTTTGTTATCTCTGTAGCCACACAATGTTAGAATTGGTGTGTAAGTGCAGAAATAAGGTCAAATGTTTACTGAAACAGTAATGTACTTTAAGTCATTACAAATAAATTACATGTTAATAGCATTCATTCAGGCATTTGTAGATTAATGACCAGTTGGATTAAGAGTGTTTCAGCATGCAAATTAAAATAATGTGTTTAATAAAAGTGTTAGGATAATCTTCTTAGACCTTCATGTTACTACAACAACTTTTTTAAATGAATGTTTGGAAACTGTACAACTGGCTGAGGAGGGAGAATTAAATTTTGGGGATTCCAGTTTAAAGAGCGGTGACAGTACAGGGTGACACGTGAGGCTGTGTTGGCCATGGGGAGCGTGGGGAGGCACAAACCCTTCCTGAAAATGAGGGACGTGCAGGGTTCCTGGTGCTGTGTCGCAGCTGAGCCTCTGTGCTCTTGAGGTCTGAGCAAATGCCAGCCTTTATTGCAAAGCTCAGCTCTGGCTCTCAGAGTGGGCAGAGCCTGGCTGAGCACACCCAGCCTGGGTGGCTGCAGCTGGAGAGGGCAGCGGGACCTCTGAGATGCAGTTTGTGCACCAGCTGACCTCGTGTGAAACTGCTCCCTTTGGGTTCTTCTTCCAGAATGGGCATGGTATTGCTGCTGCTGGGCAAGCAGAGTGTGTTCCTTGGAGTGCTCCCTGCTTTAGATTGATTGCAGATGGGTCAGCATTATTAACTACTTTATATTCTGCATGGTATTAATAATTTTATATTTTTTTTCCTCCCTCACAGTCATCTGTTTGGAAAGATGGTTCTTCATTTCAACTCCCTTTTTGGCTTCCCTGTCATACTCCTGTACCACTGGATGGGGTCAGCTGTGTCTTTGAATCTGGAAGATCCCAATGTGTGTAGTCATTGGGAAAGGTAATACTTTCCTTTTGGAAAAACAAGTGACATAAATTCCAGTGTAATAATTTTGCTTTGCTTTTCTTGGAACGTTTCAAATTGTTGGAGCCTTTTAGCTGAGTTTAAAAACAGGGAAAAATCACTTTACTGAATGGGCAGGTGAGTTTAGGGATGAGTAGAAGATTATTTAACAGTGGGCTGAAATGCATCTTTGCATTGGGGGTTGGATACAAACAACCACTGCAGTGGTACTAGCAATGTTACACAACCATCTGGGTACAAGAAATGAGTAAAAATAGCTCTTTCCAGTTTAGATGAAAAGTTTTACATGTGCAAAATATAATTAACCATATTGGAATGTGGCCAAATTTGATTATGCTGATTCTCTCCTGTTCAGCACTCACAGGATCTGAATTAAGATTTGTTGTTTAATTATTTTGATGAGGTTCAAAAATCTGTAACATGCAAAATTAAATTCGTCATCAATGTAGTTGGTCTGTTTGTTCATCCAATTTTAATGTATTTCATGAATTGCAAAATGTCACAATGGTTTGGAAAGGTTGAGCCTCAAGCGTCTGCTGCATTTCTTTCCTTGTGTAAAGGTTATGATAGTGAAAACAAAACTTCTGATCTCATTGTAACTGTTGTTCTGTAATGGATCAACTGGTCCATGAGAAAGTCTTGATTTTCTCTGTTCGCTTGAGAACATCAGTATTTCCTGCAGTTAATGTAAAATTGTGTTTTGTGCTTAATCATGGGGAGTGCTGCTAAGCCACTGTACATTTATTTGTGATTGTTATGGCTGAATCTTTACAATGAAAATGGAAACCTGTATTTACTTTTCTATAAAGTCTCTCTATTACAAAAACCAAACCCAACACTTAAGGACTTTGCTTGAGAATTTACCTGAGCTTCATGTGAAGCATTTAGCACCTCTGCCTCAGCTGCTGTGTACAGTTCATACAACAATGTGTATATGAAGTAGTCGCCACATTAAATACCTGTTCATAGTAGTCAGGCATTTGTCTACAATGTTACTGGATACTGCCCAGTATTGTCTGTGCTTTGTTTACAGTTTTTGTAGATAAAAGTGGTTTGGGGGAAAGCTACAACATAGTGAAAGCAAAATGGGAAAGAAACCCTGAGTACAACTATTTACACTGCATAATATAACTTTAAACAAAGTAGTCAAAATCTGCAGAAGGAAAAATATACCAAAAAATGCATCTAGCAAGCATGCCCACTTCGTTGCATAAACTTCTTTCCTTCTTGTGCTGTGTCTCCAAAATGGAGCAGAGCTCTAAACAAACTTAGTGAAACAATCGTGCTGCTGCCCAAAGGGGACAAAGGGACAGAAGTATGAAAGGGCAGAGCCCCAGACAGAAGCTCTTGACTGCCACTGGCACTGTTGTGTGCTTTAAAGGAAAAATAAGCCTCAGTCAGTACTAACATGGTCTTTAGAAATGAACTGCGAGAAGGGGTAGAGCGTGCCCTGCCTCAGGGTAAGAGTGCAGAGCTTCAGGCAAGTGCCAGCATCCCACTGACATTTTGTTGGGCTGGGACAGCTGGGTGGATTAGGGCTGCTTGCCTTGCAGGAAAACAGGGAGTGGGGTGTGTGCATTTAGGGATGAGTGGCTCTGGATGTGTTTCCCGTTGTAGATGGTGACAGCAGGATGAGGATACTGTGGCTGTTATTTAGCAGTGGGGGCTCAGGGGTCAGAGAGGACGTGAATGGGAGTGAGGGAGAGCTGGGCAGGCTATTTAGTGTTTTGGCTGGTCCTGGGAATCAGTCCTGCAGCAGGAGCTTGCCACGCATTCCTGTATTTTCAAGCTCCCTTGTGCAATCCATGACTGGCTGCCAGCACAAACAACCTCTCAAAGAGTTTTCTAGGATGATTCAGTATTTTCCCCTTTTGTGACACGGCTCTGCTCCTCATGCCCTATTGACAGCTTTGGAGGCTCTCAGTGTAGATTTGTTTCTAGGACATGGTATAATTGTGTAATTTGGCTAAAAATAAGAGTAGGATTTCATATAGTGTTTTTGGGGGTGTGGTGTGGGTGGTTCCCTGTTAAAATTTATCCAGTAAGTAGAAGGAAGCGTGGTCTTCACTATTTATTAATTTCTGATTGCTGAATAGAATGTTTGGTGATATGACTGTAATACAATTTTTCTGTAATTACAACTCAGGTGTTTTCTGTGTTAACACTCAGTATCTAAATGCCCTGGATGTCTTCCCACATGCCCAGATACAATTTTTACAAGAAATTTCTCAGAAAGTCCTAGCTTTCTATTTTGAATGGTAACAGAAGAAACCTCATTTTCTGGCTCCTTAACTAGTTGTCCAGTTATCCAGTTGCATGAATAAAAGTTTCCACAGGAGAACACATATACAGTAATTTCACGATTATAAGCTGCGCCATTTTGACTAAAATTTTGCTCCCACCTCGGAAATGCGGCTTACACTCAGGAGCAGCTAATATGTGAAAATTTCTGAAATTTCCAACCGCGGAAGTGCAGCCAAGGTACCGAGCCGAGCACCTGCCAGTAAAAACCCGGGATTGTGCTATTTTTACAAATTGGTTACTCTGTTGCATGGTGGGTGGAGGCAGGCTCCGTGCCGGCAGTGTGGCAGGGGAGGGGGGGAGAAGTGGAGGGCTCCCTCCTTCAGGCAGCGCAGCCCGGAGGAGAGGTGGGAGGCTCCGTGCTGCCATCTCTGCGGCTCAGGGGGGCGGCGGGGGCTCCCTCCTGCCATCCCTGCAGCTTGGGGGAGAGGTGGGGGCTCCCTCCTGCTGGCCCTGCGGCCTGGTGGTGAGGCGGGGAACTCCCGCCCCCGCCTGCCGCCTCGGGTACCACTGTGGGTGCCGGCAGGCTCCTTCTCCGCCTGCTGTCACCGCCGCGGGGCAGCGCCGAACCAGGGTGAGTGAGCCCTGTGGCAGCGGCGGCCGGCCCCTAGCAGCCTCGCCGAGCGGCAGCGCCGACCTGGGCCACCTGGCTCCGTTGGCAGCCCTGAGTGGGCTGAGCCCGCACGGCTCGAGCTGAGCCAGTAAACCCCGCGATCCTGCAATTCTGTTACTATTTGGCAACTTTGTTGCACGCGGGTCCTCGCTGCGAACAACAGAGCGGCTGATAATCAGGTGCGGCTTGTGTATGAACAAAGAACGAAATGTTGCCGACACCTGGAGATGCGGCTTATAGTCCGTGCAGCTTGTAATCGTGAAATTACTGTATATTGCTTCTATTTGCTGCCTATTTGAGATACAGGTATTCTGGTTTTAAAAAATTTAGGCTAACATTGCTGTTCTCTAAATGTCGAGTAGTGAAATTTCATCAGATATGTTACACAGTAAAAACATGATGACTCTCTGCATGCTTATTTTTCTTTGCAAGCCTTCTGTCTCATTTTAAGACATGAGTATTTTGTTATATTTATTCCATTCTGTAACAGGATTCTGTAAAACACCTAATTAAATGAGACTGTACTAAAAAGACTCGCTTGATAATATCCCTTTTTTTTTCTCTCTCTCCCCAGTTACTCAGTTACAGTGCAAGAGTCATATCCACATCCTTTTGATCAGATCTACTACACCAGTTGTACTGACATCCTAAACTGGTTCAAGTGCACGCGACACAGGTGATGTATAAATCCTAATATTGTCAATTTGCTGGTATTGTTAAGGCTCTTGATTGAAAATCAAGCATGATAAGTAGGATTTTTTAGCTGTAGTGTCCAGCCTGTGTAACTATGATCTGTGATCAATTGGAAGATGCCTGTCCAAGCAGTGTCACATACATTTTATTAGCAGGTTGGAGTGTACCATCCCACAGAGTGCTAACAGAAAACAAACACTGGGGAAAAACTGAATTCTCTAGAACTTGAAAGTTGTATTTGTTCAGAAATGTCACAGGGAGCCCTTGCTGCTTTCAGTGTTGTGTTCTGAGGCAAGTCAGTGTATGCTTCTTGAAAGAAAAGTAAAAAGATTTGTTAAAGGAAACTTCCTGTGCAAGCAGAAAGCAAGCAAGGGTTGAATGATTAAAAACTGGTGACATCTGCAAAGAGCATTTTCCTCAGAGGAATATGCCGGTATGTGTGAACCATCACAAGTGAAAAAATCCCCATTCTTTTCTTGCTTTCTGATCACCCATGAACCTCAGGCATGTCAGGCATCCCGCTGGACTCTTGAATTTGGCAACAGATAAATCAAGACCACTTAGAGCATTTTTTCCTCTTTTCCTATGAAACCTGAATTTTTTTATAAAATGTGTAAGTACAGTAATTTTACGACTATAAGGTGCACCGGATTATAAGGTGCATTTCCAGGAGTCGGCAAATTTTGCAAGTTTGTACGTTATATAAGGCACACTTTTTTTTTTTGCAGCGAGGAGCTGCACTGCGCGCAACAAAGTAATGAATTACTGGCAGGTGCTCAATTTGCAAATATTTTTTGTAGATTGGTGTACTCTTTAAATGCAGCCCAGGTGCCCTCCCCATGCCACGGGCCCCAGCACTCCCATCGGCCCCCGGCACCAGCTGGCACTGCTTGCGGCTCCCGGATCACACCGTGCAGCCGCAGCGGGTCTTGGCATCCTCCCGGCCGGCAGCTGCACCGCATCGTGGCTTACCCCCAGCTGGAGGCTGCACTGCGTCCTGGCTTCTCCCTGGCCAGTGGCCACACTGCTTTCCCCCAGCCGGTGGCCACGGCATGTCCCAGCATCCCCCTGGCCAGCGACCACGGTGGGTCCCGGCTTCCCCCCACCCAGCAGCCTCGGCTCCCGTGGTTTCCGGCTCCCTCCGCGTGGCTGCAGCTCCCGCGGGTCCTGGTTCAGCTCGCAGTTTGCACTTCCGAGTTGGCAAATTTCTGAACTTTGTCCATATATAAGGTGCATCCGGATTATAAGGTGCACTTCCAGGTTTGGACCAAAATTTTAGTCAAAAGGGTGCGGCTTATAGTTATGAAATTACTGTATATATCCTTGCTTGTTTCTGAACCAAGGTATGTGACAAACACTCATTCCTGTCTTTAGGATCAGTTACCGTACTGCCTACAGACATGGTGAGAAAACGATGTACAGGCGGAAATCCCAGTGCTGCCCTGGATTCTATGAAAGCAGGGAAATGTGTGTCCGTAAGTTCATCTCTTTTTTGCTTTTTGGCTTTGAAATTCCATGCAACCATCACTGTGCTGGTGTGACTCCCCTCTGATGAGTGACTGGTGGAGGCTGAGTTGCAGGAGCTCAGTTACTCATCAGTGATGCACGTGCAGCTCTCCTTGAAACCAGTTGGGGCTGTGCAGATGCAAATGACAGGATAGTTGGATTTCAGTTGTCTCAGTGGCCAGCCAGCCTTGATGTGGTTCTAAGTAATGATTATGTGGAAAACGCACAGTGCAAGCATCAGTGTGTTTTCCAACACAGTAAATAAACACAAGGTTTAAAACCAAGAGGAAGTGGAAGTCTTTGCTCCTTGGAACAGACCCCAGTAGATCCTCATGCTGAACATCTCTTGGAGATACAGTGATCTGGAACAGCTCTTTGGAGGTCTCCGCACCTTCTTTTTGGATGGCACACACCCCTGTCTCCTCATCTAACCCAAAACTGGGAAAATTTGTGTCTGGGGAGTCTGGCGGCAATCTTGGGTCAGTTCTTTCTCTTTTGTGGCCTTGTACAGGCCTAGGGAGGGCTTAAAATGCTATTTGTTAAGAACGTGTTTTATACCCTGGAATTTGGAAAAAAGCTTTAATTCAAAACATTTTCAGAATGTGCAAAAGCAAGGTCAAAATACTTCTAAAAAGGATTTATTTATCTGTTATCAGATTGGCAGTGATATTAGCCTTTTTGTTTGTAATATGTATATCTTAGACTTACAAGAACCAATTTCTGACTACATTTGGTTATTATACAGCGTATATGAGTAATGATTTTTTTATTTTTATGAGGTAGAGTACTTTTTGAAGTTAGTGTTAGTTTGACTCATCATGTGATGGTGATTGTGATTCTCTTGCATGACTACAGCTTTTACATAGCTATAGCATATGTAGTGAATTTGTTGTGGTAACACAATGATATTCAAAGCCTGAAAAATTCAAATACCATTGGACATACTAATTTTTCCTGTTATTCCATAAAATGTACCTGATAGTGATAGTCAGGACATATTGTTCTGAGTTCTTAAGTGATTGTGGAATGCCTCAGACTTCAAATTATGTGAAAATACGGATCCTTCAGTGTAGCTGAGTCTGCATTTATTTGACCTTGGAAGAAAGAGACCTTCAGTCTTCATGATCTCCAGCTGGAGCATTTCCATTACTGCAGTTTTATTTTCATGCAGTATGGACTATTTTATTTACCTAGTAGAAGAATGTACGATGCCTCTAAGAGGCTAAAATCTTTGTGGTGCTCTAGATATTTTGTTGTTTGTTTGTTCCTTTATTTGACTTCTCAGTTTAGAAAGGTAAGTTAGAAAAGTTTACTGCTAGATGATTTTGGCATGACTTAGCATTGCTTGAATTGAAATTTCATTACTTCTTCTCAAAAATAATAGGAATCTGTGTTTTATTATAAAATATAATATATTATTTTATTTATTTATTAAATGATAGGAATCTGTGCCATTTCATTTTGTTTTCAGGTGGGTTAAAAGAAATTGTATTTTAATTTTAAATCCAACATTATATGAGGTCAGTATTTGGACTGTTTTGTAAAAGTGTAGATAGCTTGTTAGTAAGTGCTATTTAAGTAAAAAAGAGTGCTTTGTGCTGTGCTCATGAAACTCTTATTTGTAGAGGATATAAATAATGTACAAATTTCTCACCTCTGTCTTCACTATTGCCTGTCCTCCTGCAGAACACTAGGTTACCTGGACCTTAGATTGCTACATGCTCCAAAATTTTTAAGAGCAAAAATAACAGTGTTTAGATCTGAGGCACTTTCTGAGATTATCTGAATGTAGTTTATGTGCAGATACAAAGGCAGAACAATAATTTTGTGAAGTTCTGTAAAGGAGCTTAATCCTGGCTTTAGCAAGTATACCCCATGCTGAATGATTGACTAAATTCCTTATTTATTCCAAAGAATTTCCTGCAACTTGTCTGCTACTATCAGCAGCAATCCCTAGGAGATTTGGCATATGGGTGCTAGACTTAGCTACAGACTAGAAACTTTTTCAAAACGTGCAATTTGGGTTTTTTTAGCATGTTTCTGGAAAGAAGGATTTCAAAGGTTTTAAGACATTTTCTAATGGCTTTCTTGTAGAGATGGATACACAAGCAAAGGTTGATTGTACCTAGCAGCTTGAATATTAACGTCACTTAGTTTTTAACATTATAATACATTTCTAAGAACTTTATTGGAGAGCTATGCCAGTTGAATTTCTTCAAAAGATGAAGTAGAAAATGAACTATGTATCTTGTATAAGTGGATGTCGCTCACTTTACTAGCAAATAACCATCAAGCACAGGAAAAACAAAGGGTATGTTGTAGAATACAGTATAGAAGTGAAGGATTTATTGGAAAAAACCTGTTTATAATGTAGTTTAATAGAGAATTGATTTTTTTCCCATAACAAATGCTCGTTTCAATTAATTTGGAGGAAGTTGGAGTTAAACTTCGCAGTTATGTATGTGCATAATTACAGCCAAAGTGTTTCAAATTTATGTTAACTGGTTTATGGCTGACTTTTCAAAGTGAAAAAGCAACATATCTAAAATGCATCATCAAAGATAAAAATACATTTTTTCAAGTTTTCTTTCAACATCAGATAATGAAGGCAAACGTGTAGAAAAGATCTTGGAAAAACAATAAGGCACAAAAGAAAAGGGCAAATAAGATGTAAAAGCAAATGTGCAAGACTAAAGCGAGATTGCTTTTGATATAATAATTGATCTTTCTCTTGCAAAAAAAGAAGACATGGCAGTTGGTGCTAGGAATTTTTTGGTGCTTCTTCACACTGGTCAGTAAAAATACCCCCTTCATGTTAAGTTTCTTATTTGCACCTGCATATTAGTATTTTTTTTTAATTATTGCCATGCCCAGCAATTCAGTAGAAAACCAAGAGAAAGTAATTTATCTGTTCTTTTCATGTTGTCCTCACCTCTTTGTAGCTCTATGTAGTAAATTCTTTCATCACTATATCCTCTGCAATATTGTTTTTTTAAATGTGCTGTCCTTACAGATGTAGGGTTCAGTTGCCAAGAATCAGCCTAGAAGGCGCCTGGAGAATAATTTCTTTTGATTAGAGAATGGATTTTTATGTATATCTAGAATGTGGATCCCTGTGGCATGAGGGGCAGTACAAGGAGAGAGGTCTGGTTTCTTGCAACTTTTTTGTTTCTGTTCTGTCCCAGCTCTCTCGCAGAGAGGGTGGTGGAGCGTTGTCTTATTGTATTTAAGGCTCAGTGCTCAGAAATTTGGGCTGAGCATGTTTGCGTTCCCTGGGTTATTCATAAAAGTGCTCAAACTGCATGTTTACAGTGACCTCCTGTTGCCTCATGGTTTGCTGGCAAGGTTTTTCACACATTTGGTTTGTGGGGAGCCTCAGTGCCTAAGGCAGCACTAACTAGGAAAGAATCTTCAAAGATACAAGTGATTCACGTCAAGTTATAAGACTAATGGAAAATTGTGATGTATTATTTAAACTCAGTCTTTCCACAATACATAAATAGGCAACAACGCTTTGTGTTAATGCCTTGCTTCATCAAACCATTAAAAATTATAATTGTCCCTGTTGATTTCTTATGAAGATAATTTTAATGCATGTCTGAGAAGTACAGTAATTTCACGAATACAAGCCGCACCAATTTGACCAAAATTTTGGTGGAAACCCGGAAGTGCGGCTAATATTCCGGGGCGGCTAATCTATTAACAAAATTCTAAAAGCTGCCAACACGGAAGTGAGAGCCCGCGGCAGCCCCAAGCCAAGCTGGAGCCTGGCCGGCCCCGGCTGAGGTGGGAAAGCCTGGCAGAGGCGGGGCCAGCAGTGTGGGGGGCGGCAGAGCCCGGGCCAGCAGGGCGGGGGAGCCCGGGAGAACTGGGGCTAGCAGTGCAGGGGAGCATGGCAGAAGCAGGAAGGCCGGCGGGTGGGGCTGCCTGGCAGCGGGGGAAGCCCAGCAGAATCGGGGCCAGCAGCGTGGGGGAGCCCGGCGGTGCGGGGGCCTGCAGTGCCGGTCAGGGCGAGGAAACGCGGCGGCGGTGCAGATGGGAGGGGGCGGCCGGCGAGCCTGGCGGCGGCGGCAGTGCCTGGGCCGCCGGCAGGGCGACTACGTTAACGCAGCGGCGACGCGGCGGGCGTGCCTGCCAGCGGCGGCAGTGCCTGGGCCGCCGGCAGGGCGACTACGTTAACGCAGCGGCGACGCGGCGGGCGTGCCTGCCAGCGGCGGCAGTGCCTGGGCCGCCGACAGGGCGACTACGTTAACGCAGCGGCGGGGCGGTGCTGACGGGAGAGGGGGGCCAGTGAGCCCGGCGGCGGCTGCAGCACCACCCGGCCGGCCCCGTCAGCAACCATGAGCGGGCTGAGCCTGCCTGGCCCCGCCCCGAGCCAGTAAAGCCCGCTATGCCGCGATCCTGTTACTAATTGGCCAATTTGTGAAAGCTGCGCACGGATTCTCGCGACGAACGAAAGTGCGGCTAATATTCGGGGTGCGGCTTATCTATTGACAAAGACAGCAACATTGTCGAGGCACCGGGGGTGCGGCTTATAATCCGTGCGGCTTGTATTCGTGAAACTACTGTAGTTTGTTAGAAATAGTTGAGAATGAAAACTAAAGATTGTAAAAATAAGCAGATAATGGCTGGGATCCCATACAATCAAATTTTTTCTATTTTATGTATTATTGATCTTCGTGTGGTTTTCCTTTTTCTTGGACACACTAAATGTAAAGATGACCAATGTGCTTCATCATCTTTAATTAGAGAAAAACCCAGAACATTTGCAAGTTACGTAATTACTTTAGAATATTTTCAGTCTGTTCAGAACCATAGTGATTCACGTGCAGCCCCATTAAACTTCTTTTCAACATCCACTTTGTCTTTTTCCCCTTGATTACTTTATGTTCATTGGTATAGCAGTCAGATTTCTGCTTTAATTTCTCTGGCAATATTGGTACAAAGAAAAATCTCATCCTGTGCACATTTTTTAAGTTTTATTGCTGTTCAGAGTAGAAGGAAAATTATTACAGTGTATGTATTTTGGAAAGCCAGGAGTATTTTGTGATTAATGTGATGCCGGCAAATAGTTTCTGGTCAGAGGTTCTTCCTCTTGGGTGTATTATATTCTGTCATTGATAATGCTGGCTATCAAAGCCATTTCAGTTTTTTCTTGGATGTTTCTAACAAAAGATCTGTTTCAAAGTAAGATTTATTTTAGAAATGTGCTTGCAAATCATAAAAAACAAAAGGAATAAAATTCAGGCAGCCCTGTTTAGCACTTAAAGGTTGCAGTGATTCATAAGGTTTTATGTCATGCTTTACTTTAATCACTGTCACTGCTTGTTTATTGTTCAACTGAACTGTGCAATCATTTGGAAAAGTTGGTATTAAAACACTGGTGTGTTGCAAATCGTATTTTATCCATACTGTTGCAAGAGAGCATTTCTCTGGATGCCTGCTGGAGTTCCCCTCTTTTCCTTGGTGTGAGGGTTTGCTTCCGAGAGTCACAGGGTGGTTGAGGTTGGAAGGGACCAGTGGAATTCATCCCATCCAAGTTTCAGGCAGGGCCAATGAGAGCCTCTTGCCCAGGACCATGGTCAGACTGGTTTCCAACCTGGATCGTACTTTGACTCTTTTTTCATTAAATTTCGACAATTTCCTCAGAAGAATTTGAGTACTACTAGCAACATTTTTAGCTGGAGTCTTCAAACTTAGGATAAATAGAAGAGACTGAAGTGAAATGTATTTTTAAGAGATGGTGCCAAACATTAATGTATTGGTATTTATTTTGGTTTTAAGAGGTGCTTGAGATGCGAAAGAACTGGGTTAGGACTACTGTAGAATATTTTAAAGAATATTTTTTCTAATGGTAGGAGTTCTCTAATTGTTTTTTTGTTTTGTTTTGTTTTTTTTAAATTCCCTTCTCTGACAGCTCACTGTGCTGATAAGTGTGTCCATGGCCGTTGTATTGCTCCCAACACCTGCCAATGTGAGCCTGGCTGGGGAGGACCCAACTGCTCCAGTGGTGAGTTGTCACCTGCTTCTGTCTGTCTTGTACTATTTCCATGGTGTTTTCCTCTCTTTTGGACAGATAATCATCAGTTCTGTGCTTGCACTTCTGCTCTCTGATCAGTGCTTTTTTCTGAGTTATCAGGTTACTCTGTGTAACCTGATTTTTCTTCATTTACTTGCAAACAGTGTTCCCGTGTAGCAGCACTAATCAGCTCTTTTTTTTTTTTTTGGTGTGCTTAGAAACATGCAGATAGAACAGTATCTGGACTAAAGACAAAATTTTATTTTACATGTAAGAAAATCTCACAGTTTTTATTTTACTTATGTAAAAAAGTGTCTTCCCTTTTGTTGAAATACAGTTTCTCAAAGTAATTTTTCAATTCATTATAATTCTTTATTTATTTATTCCAGCCTTGTACATCCCTTTTTAAGGTTTTTAAAAATGTATTTATGAGGCTAACATAAAACCACGTATTTTGTCACAATCAAGTTCAAGATGAGTCTCTGCTAGTGATTGTCCAGTTAAAAGGAATGCGTTTTAGTCAACAATAAAAACAACTGTATGTACAAGTTAAATTCCATAGACCTTACAAATTTCTAACAAACAAATTGCAAAGATATTACACTGCTAGTTTAATTAGTACATTATTCCTATAAAATCAGCAGCTCTCATTTATTTTTCTTAAAAAAAGGGAAATGTTCTTCAATTTTCAGACATGTTTCCGTCATAACTCAGTTCATCTGGAACTGATCTGTTGTTCCAGCAGCATATTTGTTGGCACGAGGAAGAATTTAACCATTTTAAAGTTAATTACTGCATTTGTTGTGTAGTTTTCATGTAGTTTACATGGGATTTATATCTAGTTCCAAAGAAACACCCAAGTTTTGCATAAGGCATAAAGCTGAAAGACCCATAGTTCTTTCTCAACAGTGTTGCTGTAAGACTGGTCTTAATCTAGTGTACTGAGTTGTCAAAATAAATTGTCAAAACATGCTATCTTTCTTTCTGAAAACCTTATGTATTGAACTCTTCTGTAACTAATCAAACATGCAGAAGAAATGTGAATCATTAGACAGCACAGATTGCAAAAATGCTGTTGTTTATTGAGATGTTTGAGTCTGAAAGTGTGCTTTAGATGATACAGGAACCTCTAGAACTGCCTTTGGAAATAACCCTTCCTCTCACAGAGTTTCCAGTGTCCGTTTCTCTTACCTGTCTGGTATAATTCACTCTGAGTACATGTGCATCTTTTCCTGTGCTTCTTCCTCAGCTGGCTGCCTTTTGTGTACCTTTGAACAGTGATCTCTGGAGAGGCTGATGATTATCTAAAGGCTGCTGCTGTATGATGTTAGGGCTACCTGGAACTACCAGAATTCATTTGGAATTACTGGTGTAGCCATAGGAGAAGGAGATAGGCTGAGGAAGGGGATATTTAATGTGCTACAGAAACATTTGTTCTGGGATTTTTCCCCTTCTGCGTGGACAAACCTAAGAAAGTTACTGATTTCACTCGATTGTCCTTCTGAGCTTGAGAGTTGGTATTTCCTGCTATCTGTCCATGATTTCCTTATCTGAAGAGCTACAGCACAGATCAAACTGAATTAAGAAGAATTGAGAATAATGGATAGTGTTGAAAATATAGTAAGTGAAAGGCGTTTGGCTTTCTGAGCTTTCTTGTTGCTTGCCCTATGTAAAAGATTTTGATATTTTGCCTTTAGTTGTATTTTCTGCATGATCCCCAACTTGGTTTTAGTAACAGAAAGGTACAGTGATACAAAATTAAGATATGTGGTTTTAAAATATTTTTTCTATTTAGGAAGTTATGAATTCAGTAGGAATATATGCATTTTTCCCTACGTTATTACAGATCAAATAAACATTTTCATTACTTAAACGAATGGCGGAACCTTATTTGAAAGACAGACTAGTGTTTTTGTAAGGCAAAGGTTCAGGGATTTTATGGCTACTGATGACCAGATAAAATGCCCTGACTGAAAAGGAGATATCCTCACAGGCTGAAGTATTAGACCAGCTTCCAGATGTAATCATCTGTTCATTTTCATGGACCCACACATATTGGAAGGAAGTGTTCTACCTAGGGACAAAACATTTTGTAAAACTGCAGAACTAAACATTTTCTTCCAAATTGCTGTTATATCTGTACTGGAATTGTTTTTTCTCCTTACAAAGGAATTTTATCTGGAAGTATCTGAGAACAGATATAGTCCTATTGCAGCATCTGTCCATATGCCAACCCCCCAGACTGATTTTTATCTGTTGTTTCTCAGGAGGGAATAAATTTTTTGGGCGACTCCCATTTCCTTTTGTAGCACGTATTACCTCCTTATTACTATGACCAGTTCCTGAGTTGTTTAGGTCAGTGGCTTCTCTCAATTTAGGGAGAGGAGGCCTAAGGTTTGACCAGAGTGCTGAGCTTGTCTTTTTCAAGGGCTCAAATCTAATCCAGACCATAACTTTGCTCCCCACCACATCCTCTGCCTTTCTGAAAAAATTACATCACAGCTGAGCAGAAAACAGGATTGGATCTATTCTTCAGCAAGGAAAACCAGAGTGGTGGCCTGGGAGTTTTGTTAATTAAATAATGTTTCCTTAGGGAGGATTTCCTGCACAAGGTGTAATTTTTCTTCAGGTATTTTCTCTTTATTTAGAGGAAATAGCGTGTATTAGGCAATTTTTGCTTGCAGTGAAGGTCAGTGTGAGGTAGATCAAGAAGGTGATGATAATGTAGATATATCTGAGAGAAAATTTGGATCAAGAGATCACTCACTTTTATTCTAGTGGGAAAGATGACAGTCATGTGAAACAATTTATTCTAATGAAGATTTATTGACTGAACAGAATAGTCAGGACAGGGCAGTGGACAGAGGTGTTGAGTGAGTGAAGCAAGTCAATCAGCACAGTCCGTAAGTTGTCAGCTAGCTCCCCTTTGAAGAAATACTTGTGAATTCCTGGAATATAAGTTGGGCATTTCTGGGCTAGGGATAAGTGCAGTATTAACAAAAGTGCTAAATATAGGTTAAACAAATAGATTTTATTGAAGAGCAAACAAACTGACAACTTTTTCCTCACAAACTACATTATTGTTTTACCAATTTTTTAACTGGCATGTGTCAGTTGTTTTTAAGAGTGCTTTTGACTATACTTTCAGAATAGATTAGTCTTCTGTAGAAGTTGCTACATGTACTAATAATTGTCTGTGTACATGTGGAGATTATCAAATCGTGTTATACATTTGTAATTTATGTTTTCTGCCCATTTTCTGCTCACTGTAACACTACTCTATAAATATTATTTATTTATATATATTATAGATATTATTATATAGTATCTATATATTATTATATTATATATTATTTATATACTTATATATTATATATAAATATATATTATTTATATATCATATATATAAATTATTTATACTATTTATATATAATCATATTTATATTTATAATAGATAATATACTTTGTTTTTCTTTTCATGCCTAGCAGTCTGCAGATAATTCCTTCAAAATCAATAGGACACTTTCTGGATAAGCTGGAGCAGAGTCAAAAATCAATATTACACTGACTTGTTTGAAGTGGTTATAGCCTTGTGATTTCTGCCCCCGCCCCCGCTGCAGCTGGCCTGTGTGGTAAAGCAAAAAAGGAAATGGCATGTCCTTGGTTTAACCAAAGCATGGGTAGGATCATTTGTGAAAATGGGAGTAGGATTCTTTCATTCTTATTGTGCTGAAGCAATCATGAGATTTGTTTCAGTCACTGGGTTTTAATTTGTAATTTGATTCTGTTGGTGATTAGTAGAGCTTTATTGGAACTATAGTCTGAAGTCATGGGAGTAGAAAAAGTGGCATGAGGACATAATTTGTCTGCAAGGTTTTGTAAAGCATGAGAAGAAAATTGGATTTTTTGTTAATACATTAAGCTGCAGGTTTAAGGCTGGCACCTCAGAGAAACGTTTACCTTTAAATGGGCTTATTAAAGTAACTTCTAAACTACAGTAGCTCTGCTACTATCAGATTTCCTTTGCAGCCATGGGTGTTCTGTAAAGTTCACAAATTCCATGAAAATCTCACTGTTTTCTTCATGGGACTTGGCAGATGAAGGCCATGGCAAAGACTGGATCCCTTGGCATGGATGTGTGTGAGACACTCATGTGAGCCACAGGCAGTGCCAGTTTCCCAGCACAGCTCTTGATTTCCTTTAACTCTGCAGAGGTGGATGTGTGATTTTTCCACTGCACCACAAGTGAGACAACCTCAGTGGTACCTGCCTGGAACCACCTTGCACACTTTGATGGCACAGTGTCCTAAACTGAGGGATTTTTTTGGGTCAGGGCATTGCTTTCCTTTTTTCTTTGTCAAGAACATTTTTGACTAGTGCAGCTTGCAAGATATGCTTGGGGAGTTAGCTCATCCCTGAGTTTTCCAGGCCATCCAGCAGGCTGCAGAAATAAATTCTGGTTTTAACCACATCCTTGCATTACGAGGACTTGGTTCCCAGAACAGGAGAGCTGGTAAACACACAGGCAAAACTGCAGAGTTATCCTGGCGGAGAGCTAATAACTTGTATGGAAAATGTAGAGAAATAGCTTATTCATGACATGCAGAACTGCCCCCAGCCCAGCTCCCAAACAAAAGTGCCAGCAGGTCATAAACAATCTTACATTTAACCTGTTTGTATTTAATGTCTTCCCTATGTTCACTACCTATAATTTGTGTGTGATTATTGCTGCTGTAACTTCCCTGACTGACTTTGCCTCAGTTTTTCCAGCTGAACACTTAATTTTCCCCTCTAACGAGGCTGAATATCTTTGAGTTGAGAAATTAAATCACCAGCAAGTCAGATCATGTGCAAATAGGAAAAACAAATATTAATGGAAATTGCCATCACCTTTACTTTTAACAGTCACCACAGTGTCACTGTGGTAGGTAACATCAAAATTTCCAGGGCTACATAGCTCCTCTGCTTGTCTTGAGGTTCAGTACAACTATGCATTTGAAATAATAATACTCTTATGTTTATTATATTTCTTCTGCTATGAGCCATTTTAGTTTGGAAGTCCTAGGCAAGTTAATAGATTTTATGGTCATGCTTCAGAATTTTGCTTAATTACAGTATCAGTCTTTAAGCAAAAGTAGAAACAAAAAAATTATTTTCTACAAAACAGAGTTATTAAATGTACTTATGTTGAGATTTACTTAAAGGAAGGCATTCCAGTAAATGGTGATAGTTTTATTGCTTTGTAAATATTTTCTGGACCAAAGAAGCTTTTCGTTTCTGCTTTTCACCATTTTGGAAACCCAGTAATTTGTACTGTTTGCCTAAGCTGATTTTTTGACTAAGGTCTGTGGGTTTGGTTTTTTTTTTTTTCCTAGTAACAGTGCATAAGTATTTTTAGTGCTGATTTCATTTCAATCTGGTATGTATATTGGCGGGCTTATATACTTTCAGTGGCTCACTTAGTAGATTTTTAAGGATGTGAAGGATACCATTTGTGGCTAATTAAAAAAACCCAAGTCTTTGAAAAAAAACTGTAAAAAAACTAACTTACGGTTCTACAAGAATGTCTGTGCAAAATCAGAGTGACACACAGGATGTAGTACAAGCAGGTTCTTAAAATTTTTGCTGTAATAATAATTATTTTTAACAGGTTTTATCTCAGTAACATGATAAAATGAACACCAAAAACTATCTGTGTGTGTTTTCTTTATCAATTATCCATCCTTGTGTTCTGCTGTCCGAAGCACTTTAAAGAATCTTGGAAATTCGTGGCGTGTGAAAGACATATAGTTCCAGTCTTTCATAAGATCTGAAAAACACATTTTCATTGTTCTTCCACTTCACGGCTCAAAAGGCTTTTATAAAGTAAACAAGAAAAACCCCTGAATTAAGCTTAAGCTTAGCATTTTGAATAAAAAATCCTTTCTTATACACAAAACAAAAAGTAACAATGAAAAATACGCCACAGGGTAAAAGGCCTACAGTATAACAAATGCAATCAGATAGAAACAAAAGACTGAAAGAAAATTCCAGATCCAATAGAAATAGCATTCTGGAAAAAAAAAAAAATTCCATGCATTTTTGTGTCTGGGATGTAGGTAAAGTAGGTCTTTTACTAGAAGACATTGGTATTTTATAATTATTATGAGTGATTATCTGAAGGAAAAAAAAATGTTTTTTTAATATGCATGTGCCATTTTCATAGCATTTTGAGATGACTAGAACAGAGCAAAATAAAAAAAAAATTACATGGAGAATAATCCATGGTTTTATTCAATAATGCTTTGAAGATTTTCTGCAGGATGTTTTTATTCTAGTTTTCAGAGTAGCTGAAAGACTTTGTTTCCTAGCTTTTTTGACTCATCTCTAAAGTTTCTGTTTGCCATGTTCCACATCTGCTGTCCAGGCTGACAGGCAGCCTGTTGTCTCTTTGGGCTTAATGCATCTTGTCAAATTTAAAACACACTTTTAAGTATTTATAGCTTTCAAAAGCAGGAATTTACTTTTAATATGGCTTAAATTGCAGTCGGGAGAATTATTTTCTGTTTCTATTCTGCAGAATATCCTGAGGGAAACAAGTACAATCCATTTAAATCTGTAGATGTAAATAGCAAGAACACTCTCTAAACTTTCCCGTAGGGGCGATGCGAATGTAGATTAGTGATAACATTCATATTTTTGTCATTTTTTTTTACTTAGAAAATCGATGGATTTCCCTTCTCTTTACTCTTGGAAGTCACTTGAGGCATGTCTAAGGTTTAGCCATCTTGTTTCTAGAAACAAGACTGTCAGTGGAATATCCCTTTGGATAAATCAGAATTTTCTCAATATTGTCCTTTTTTTACTTGCACTGCCAAGGGGGAAGGGAAGGGAAGGGAAAATGAAGCTATGGGGGCAGCTTCAGTTTGTTTTACATGCTGAAGCAAGGGGAATTACCTTTGACTTACTAAAGGCTATAGTTGCTTGAAACTTTTTGAGCAAACTATGTTAGGAGTTTTTAGGGCAGAGAGATAGGAATATGTATATTTTCCAGTGTTAGGTTACTTTAAATTTGTACTTCGCAATATTGCATTCCAAGGGAGGGAGTATTTGCTCCCTGCTGTCTGTGGTAGGGAATGTTGTTTTCAGTTTTTCTAGAAGAACATAAAAATACATAAGCCTAATGAAGTGATAAGAATCTCCTCTGTTTTCAAACGGTGGTATGTATTTCCAGGAACACACTGCTGTGTGTTTTGCAGAAAGATGGGTAAGATAGACTGAAATCTTGTGTAGTTGTCTTGGAGCTACGTATGAGACACCTGCAAGAAACTGACAGCAAGGACTGTAAATCTTAGTTTTGCTGTAGTTCTTCTCCCTCCCCAATGGCACAAAAAGAAATGACCTTTAAAAATAGCATTGCAATCAATTGTCTGGCTTGAGTATGAAGTTATAAAGGAAATTGTGGCATAGTTAAAAGGTAGAGTTTATAAGGGTTTTTTTCCTCTGAACTGTTCTTTGGCTTGATCTGATAGCCTTACTTGTTTCTTATTATTTCTTACTAATTATTATATGTTTCTTATTAAAGGCCAACCTGAAGACAAGTACAGAATTTTAGGTGATCAACGTGGTTTTATCAGGAGCAAACTGAGACCTGTTTGCACCTTTTTTTTGTTACCCTTTAATGAAATCAACATTGCAAAAAGGCAGGAAAAACCTTACAAGCATGTGACCATATTTAGTTAAAAGTGGGTTTTGTTTATGAAGAGTTTATGAAGATTCTACACATGTGTTCCAGATTGTTTGAAAAAATAATTTTAAAAAGCCTAAAATTTCAGGGCTCCCACCACCACAGCTTGTAAATCACAAAAACCATTTGCATAAAACCACATTTAGCCCAACACAATAACAATGTTCATTACCGTTATTTTACAGGGAAATCATATGTTATACAGGAGAACTTTACATCCTCAAAGATGCTATAAAAGGCCCCAAATTGGTAGCAGTTTCCACCACAGGTTTCAGTTTCTTTTCAAAGATTCTTTTTTACCATTGAATCCCTAAGCTGCTCCCTGGAGTTACTTGGTCCTCAGTGTCAGCAAGAATTTTTATCATGACGGACCTGCATAGCCTTAAGAGAGTCTTACCGTAGTGCTCATGTTAAATAGAATTTATGCAATGCAGTGCTCTTATTCCAAAGGTGAATTCCTGTTGCTCAACAAAGCAAATTAGAGGGCAAAGTTCTCCTTCCTGCGTCTGTGGCATTGTGTTATGTGCACGGTGCATACAGTGGTGACAAAAAAGATATTCCCAGATGAATAATAAAAGGAAAAAATTATAAGGAGATGTGACATTAATACTACAGTTTAAAAGTGGTGTTTATGTGTATTTTTTCCTCTACAGCATAAGATGAAGGCAGAATAGTCCCTATGAATTTGACACAAAAGCTGACAGGGAGACTAATTCTGTTCAAAATATAAAAAAACCTGAGGGCGAATATAACATGTGAAAGGCAAAGAGGGCCTTTTGTAAAGAGGCTGTTCACTGTAAGACAGCTCTGTAAGATACAGAAAATAATACAGAATAATACAGAAAGTACTGGTTTACTGGCAGGGTTTTGCACCTCTGAGTGGTTCAGACTTTGGAGGAGTGATTGGGGCTGACGTGCACCGTCTTTGTGCTGAAACCATTCTGAACATTACCTTGTCTCTAGGCGTTGCTCCCCTTTTCCCTTGTGCTGAGAGTGATGGTATCACAGCTCTGTATCTGTTCAGAAAATTGGTGTATGGGGATTTTGCAGGTGCCTGCTTTTGGTATGTGCCCTGTGCATGTGTACCTGTTACCTGGGTGCAGCAGCACAGCTCTCCAGCTGACGTAACCTGGCAATAGCCATTAAGTCCAAGGCTATCCCATTCCACCAAATTAACAGATGTGTGTGACTTCCAGCCCAGCTTTCTCAGTGTTTGAATCCTAGAAATAGACTGAGGTAATAACTGGCAAGTTTAAGCTCCAGACTCACCACAGGAAACATTTCTACCCTTTGCCTTCTTCTTTTCTAGTAGTAAACTGAGCATCAGTTTCTGACAAATAATTCTGATTTCCTAGAGAGAATATTATTGATGATCAGTCAGGGGTTGTAGAGGTAAAATACATGATTTATCCATCTTACTCATTATTATTATTTATTCCCCTTAATCCTGCACATTTCTCCACAGTTCTGCCCATAAGTCACAGGTGGATGGAAGGCTGGTGACAGACCTTGTGTGAAGGGTTTGGCAAAACTGCACTGTGCTGCAGCCACCACTGAAATATAATGACAGATTGAAAGTCAATTCACCTGGTCGTTGCCAGGAGAATGGTACTGAGGCTGGGAATCCTATTTCCACCCATTGGATGTACTTTTATTTCAATGATTTCCTGCAAACATAATGATAAGGTCTTGCCAGGAAACTAATTAATGGTTATGCACTGGGCAGTGCATCCTTCCCAAGTGAGGCTGGGTGCTGGGAGCAGTGGCAGATGCTTGTTTGTTGCACTGGGTCTTCAGGAAGCTGCAGGAATGTTCCTGGCTGCGCCAAATACCCCCTTCCCAGCAGCTGGTAAAAGAACACAAGCTCTCACCAACCAACCAAGAATAAATCTTCTCTTGACAGTCCCATCTTTGTTGCAAAGGCATGTTCTGGCTGCCTCCGTCCTTGCATGAGCTCTGCACTAGAACAGTTGTGGTGTGGCAATAAGTCTGAATTCTTCTGTTTATCAGACATATCTGGACAGGGCTTTTTTGGTTTTGGGTTTTTTTTTTTAATTATTATTAATTGTTTGATTTTTTAATTTGTATTTCCATGAGGAATGGAATAAATTGAAATTTTGTCTGAAAGAAAGCAGGCTTTCATCTGAATGCAGACTAATGTGTTAATTAAAAAGAAAATTTTAAAAATTAGGGGTTTCTGCTCTGTCATGACAGAACACGTGACTGTCTCAGGCATCTTGACAGCCATACATGTATGTTTTATATCCCAAAATAGCTAGTTTCCAGTTGAGCAGGAGGATTACACATTCTACTCTATGCAGACATGTTGAAAATGTTGGAAGTTGTTATGCAAAAGGCAGTTTGAGAGATGCAGTGTGCTATAGGCAGCATTGCCTTACAAAACTGTTGTAGACCTGTTTGTCCACAACAAAGCCTATACTTCTTTAAAGAGACAGGCCAATAATAAGATACACAGTTATACTTACAACCCAGCAGCATTGCTGGGTCTTTGTAATACATAACGCTACTTTCTGCTCTCTCTATTTCATTGTGTGTAAGTGCTTATAATATCTCCATTCATGGATGCAAGTTCTAGTGACTGTCCTGGGGAAAAAAAAAAAAAAACCAACAAAACAACCTTAAGGAGTAGATTCTTGAAAAGACCCTAATGCCTTTTTGTTTGTGTAGCCTGGGTGAACAGTTCTTACAGCTGAATAATTCCTACCCTGAGGAGCATTCTTGAATTACTTTGCATTAGTCTAGGAAAGTGTGCCTGTTCTCTGCCTGGCTTTTTTGCCCCAGGAGAAGACTGGGAGAACAATGGTTGTCAGTCTCCAAGTGGAGAGCCTGGGCTTACAGTTGCTGCAATTGAGGCTTGCCCATTGTGCTGCAGTTATCAACAGAACATAAAAATAAGATCAGATCATTTGACCATACACTCCTGTTGAACTCCAGGTGACCCTAATCTTCTGGGTCTTTGCAGAATGCCTGTGGTTTTTAGGATAAAATTTCTTCCTTAACATTAAGCTCTTCTTTTGATGCTGTAATATCCTTTGAATGATTTACTTATAGGGCTTTAATGGGATGCATTGGGGCAGAGAAGAAAAGATGGATTTGAATGATTCTAAAGACACATTGGATAACCAAATTTGTAACATCCAGATGAAGTTTAGTGATGTAGTTGTTAATTTCCTATTGCTTGGTGAAGTGCTTCTTGTGTTTTCTTTTGTCCTATCAGGATATTGCAAGATTGCAAAGGAAGCATTTGCAATTACATGAACAAGTAGGAATTCTTTAATTTACCCAAAATCATAGGTCCACACTGAGCCAGCTTTACAACTTCCTTGTGTGATTCAGAGAGTTGTTGCTGGATTTAAACTGTTTTTTTAAGTTAGCAAGACTTGCTTATGTAAAGGGAAGCTCATGGTTTGATGGTGGAGAGTCATAGTGAAGAGTTTTGAGAATTAAGAGATTCAAACTTGCATTTAGATCTCAGCCTCATGTTTTATAATGCTGGCTCTGCTCCAGAAGAATCAACTGCATGAATCGCATAAGTCTGATCTGCCTACCACAATCCCTAAGGACCAAGGAGGAATAATTATTCCCATTCCATAACGTCTTTCTTGTTGTTGCACAACTGACTTGCAGCACCTCCACTGCTGTAACCATAAAAATCGCTCTAAAACCACACACTAAACGCACTTTTCTGCCTCTGCCCATCCAGCATGCGACAGCGACCACTGGGGACCCCACTGCAGCAGCCGCTGCCAGTGCAAGAACGGGGCCCTGTGCAACCCCATCACCGGGGCCTGCCACTGCTCCGCGGGCTTCAAGGGCTGGCGCTGTGAGGAGCGCTGCGACCCTGGCTCTTACGGCAATGACTGCCACCAGAAATGCCAGTGCCAGAACAGAGCCACCTGTGACCACGTCACTGGCGAGTGCAGGTGTCCCCCTGGATACACCGGTGCCTTGTAAGCAGTGTGTTGTTTTTCAGAGTGGTGGGAGGGATGTGAGATCTGGAGAGTTTAGATAAACTTCTATTATGAGCAAGCAGGTTGGGGCAAGCTCATGTTGTAGGGTGCATTCAGATGTGCAACCAAGAGAAAAAAAAACTTGACCCAGATGGGTAAAAGCACACAGAAAAGAGCAGCAGAGGGTTCTTCGTGGCCATCACAGTCTGGCCACAGGTTTGGGAAATGACATTTGGCCTTGGTCATTCCAGAGCTGTGTCAGCAGCTGTAAATGAATGCCAAACTGTGTATAAAGAGATGTGTTGGGAAGGAGTGCCTAGAGTGCCACGTCTGTTTCCTTATATCCATCGTGTGGATGCTGCACGGTATGCAGCGCCCAACACTCTGTGCTCTGTGCTCCACGCTTATGACTTGGAGAGCTGATGATGATGGCACTGAAAACAAAGCTGGGGCTGTGGTAATGGGTGTCTGTGCTATCCCCACCCTGTGCACAGCTGTGAGGACCTGTGTCCCCCCGGGAAGCATGGCCCACAGTGCGAGGAGAGGTGCCCGTGCCAGAACGGAGGCGTCTGTCACCACATCACCGGGGAATGCTCCTGCCCGCCAGGATGGATGGTAAAAAACACGCTCTGAAACCCTCACAACCCCCCCAAAACTTCCATATTTGTGCATCTCGACAGCAAAGATAAAAGGGGTAGCAAATGAGGATAGCAAATGTGGTCTGCTTGTAGCCAGGAGTAATGAGAAACATATTTTAGCATAAGGGACTGAAATAAAATGCTTGCAAAACCATCTGTTACTGAAAATGCTCCAATTCTGCACTGCCTTTTTAGCTTCCCAGATTCTGGGAAGCAAAAGACATGAGTTGTGCTCAGACAAGGCAATATCCTTTAGATCCTACCTGGAAGACATTGATTTCTCTGTGTAAGTTGATGTTGTAGGGGGATGACACATTGTGTTTATTAATTGTGGGGTTTGTGCCCATTTTTGTATGCCCAGTATTCATGGAAAAAACCCAAACCTTTGGATAGTGTGTTCACTGTTGGGGAGGAGATGGGATGTCAGATCTTTGACATTATCTTTAGGCTTCTTTCCCTTTTATGAAAGGGTAGGGAAGGAAAACCTGACCTTGAAGCTGCAAATTGCCTTCCCTTGCTATCAGGCTCCCTGCTCTGAGTTGACAAATAGTGCAGTTGTAAGGTGATCAAGGCCCAAATAAAAATTCTTTAAATACATTTGCTGATAATATTGATAATATTTTCCATTTAAATGTTTATTTTGTGTGAAGATTCACATTTACTGATTGTTTAATTACCTTGTGATGATATTATACTGAGAATAATCTGTGACAGAGGCCAGATTTTCACTGACTAGAGAGCATGCTATAAAATACAATCTCTGGTTGTGAGTTTGAGTAGCACACCTGACTTCCTAGCTTGGAATATAGCCATTTTTACTTTTTATTGCATTTCATGCTAGAAGAGCAAAATTATTGGTCATGGAATACAAATATTTGCATAAATTCTTGACTCCCTTTATCTGCCTGAACACAGCTACTAAAAATGAGATATAGCACATGAAGCACTGAGAAAAATTTTATACTAATATGTGTGTTAACTAATACATGACTATTTAGACCTTTGACTAATTTTCCATTTCAAGTAATTATTTAACTTTTAATTTTAGAACTTTTGTAGAATTTTCAGTTCCATGAAACACTATTTTGTCAGCATAACCTTTTTTTCTTTCACTTTTCCTGTAAGGAAGGTTTAAAGTGCAAATTCTGCAATCTCTTGTATTAGATGAAATACCTGGATGTCTTTTGTCTGATAAAATGCCTGTAAATACCTTTTTCTTGAAATGGCTTCTTAAAAGCCTTAGGTTCTGATATTTCCCTCACCACCCAGGTGTGATTAATTCCAAGGATATAAAAGGCAGTGCAGAAATTCAAAACCCGTTGAAAGGAGCAATCATGCTGCTTAAGGTATTAGGATATACTGCTTTAAGTGAAATTGCAAACAACTTTTTCATTCATCAGAAGAAAAACCCCAACTTAACACAAAGTAGAATAATTGGGGCATTAGAGCAGCTGCTGATTCTTGCACCTCTATTCCCTGGACGGCATTCTGGAGTCTATTGATATGTACTACCCCGGTAAATAAATTGGGAAGAACTTGACATCAGTTAGTCTTATATGTGTTTTCACAGGTGCTTAGAGAGAACTTTTACTTCCAGCATAGAAATCCTGGATTATTCCTCTAGTGCTGGAACATGCCCAAATTTTTAAAGCTGGAGAAGGGTCTGGCATTTCCAAGATCAGCACTGGGAGGCTAATACAGGATCTCCTTGATTTTCCCTCATTTCTTCCTTGTCCATTCAAACTGCGGTCCCAGCTCTAAGATTTCTCTTCTGCACTCACAGGGCATGGTCTGTGGTCAGCCTTGTCCTGAGGGTCGTTATGGGAAGAACTGCTCCCAGGAGTGCCAGTGCCACAACGGAGGCACCTGCGACTCAGCGACAGGTCACTGCCACTGCAGCCCAGGCTACACAGGGGAACGGTAAGGAAAACCCATTCCTGCCAGGCTGCTGAGCCTGGAGAGCTATGCTACAACAAGGGAACTTTAGAAACTGGTAGAAAGAGCCATGGAAGTATCTGAAATATGATCAAAAGTGCTGATTTTGATGATGAAATGTTTGCCGTGTTACTCAGCTGATGCTGGGTTGCAAGTTGAAAGTCCATGTCAAAGAACACTTCATGTGAAGGATCTGCTGGGTGTCACTGTTTTCCTGCTGTGCTCTGGCACTTCTTGTGAGTCTCCCTCCCTTGGAGTGTGTTGCAGAAGAATGCAGCCTGAGTTGTGGTGGAGGGATGAGCAGGGAGGCTCGTGGGTTTCTGCAGATGTCTGGCACTCACAGCAGCAGGGGAGGCTTGTTCAATCCCTCTTCAAAGGCTGCAGGCTGACAAGTTGTCTCCTAAAAATGCTCCTCTCAAATGAAATGAAACATTTCATTTTCTGATGGCTATAAGTCAGATTGGAAAGATAGTAGAGTGAGACATCACTTTTGAAGGCAGTGGAAAGCAATGAAAGAACATTTTCCTGCACATATTTTAAGCAGCACACAACTCATTTACAGGCATCTGCAGCAGCCTTGGGTCAGTACAGGGGATCTCTTCCAGCAGCTGTGGGTATTGTAACCAGTGTTCACAGGACATGGGAAGTACTCTGCCAGACATAATGTGGAAAAAGACCACAAGAAGAAGAGAAATTATTAATCCAGAGGCATTTGCATGCCAAAGTTATATTTGTGTCTGTGAAGAAAGAGTGCAAAAGGTGGTAGATGCATTTAGGCAGACATAGATAGGGGCTCCAGGGAAAATCAGAGGAGGAACCACACACTACACACTGTGTGCAGACACTACTCTTGCACTGGTGTTTCTGAAAGTAATTAAATTTTTCATATTGTAATAATTTAAGTGACTTTCATCTGAAATGCCTTAGAGTTTGCAGCATTTTAATCATTTTTGCAAATTTGAGCGTCCCTCTTTTCCTACAAAAGATGCTGTATTTTCAGTTCTTCCATTTTTAAAGACTGTTCCAAGGGCAGGAAGGAGTCAGTGGCAAGGGTGTAGTCGTGGTCCTTATTTCATGTCAGAGAACTGTGTAGGCACTCTCTGAGGTAGCGCATACACACCACCTCCAAGAGATGGTTTTTGCAAGTAAAATTAAAAAAATAAAATTTAAAAAATCAAGGTTAAGTTTTGTCTAGTTTGACTGGGAATCCTGGTTGCCATTTGAAGAAAATTCTTTCATAGCTTTATTTGTATAACTTCATCAGGAAACATTGATACAGGGTAATTAGCTCTACTGTTATGCTGTTAGCTCTATTATTTTGGTACACCTCAGGAAAAAAGAGGATTTTATTGGTGACTTCAGTTAGGACATGGGTAAATGTACCTTGAAATTTCTGGATATCAGCAATGGATGGAGAAAAATACTGCAGAAGCATGAAACTAATGTGTCTACCCGTTTTATTTCAGTCAGAGAGCTCTTTTAATTTCTGTTACATTTTGCACTGCCCTACCAAAACAAAAAAGCCAAATTTATAAGAAAAACAGATCAAGAGTAAATAAATAAATAAACCCATTAATAATGTTTTATATTATCAAGTAGTGTTTTTTCTGTAATTTGACTGGCATTCAGAATTTAACAGAATACAGGAAAGACAAAGCTGAAGACATCAAACTCATAAGACACAGCCAGATGGAATTGTTATCCAGAAAATCATGAGGTAATGAGTTGCAAATTTGAGAAGCAGGATACTGAAATTTTGTTTGCTAGTAGTCATGGTAAAGATACAGACTGATCTTTAGGTTAAACATGTGTTCCATCTATAAAAAATTAAGGAAATAAATCTATTGGCTAAAGTGTCTATGTACTCAAAACTCTGTGAATGACAGAAGTTTGGTGAAGAAGTATCTTTCTGAAGTTTTATTGTCCTTCAGCAGTAACAGAAATTACCACTACTTCTCCATGTGAGTTAAACTCAAATCTTTACTGATTTTCAATTTCATCTGTTAGAAAAATCAGATGAAAAGAATGGCTTTGATCTCCTGAAGGTTTTTCCAAGTTACACAGATTTTTGCTCTTATATAAGTGGCATTTTTGACCAGTAGAAGACATTCCTCATAAACCACATTTCCTTGAAACCTCCAGAAGCTGCCATTTTTGGGAAATATAACAATTTTGTGTTTGCTTATTGGGGTGTGTTTTTTTTTAATCTCACAGATGCCAGGATGAGTGCCCAGTGGGGAGCTACGGGCTGCAATGTGCAGAGACCTGCCAGTGTGTGAATGGTGGAAAGTGCTACCACATCAGTGGTGCCTGCCTCTGTGAGCCAGGGTACAGCGGCCAGCATTGTGAAACCAGGCTCTGCCCTGAGGGAATTTATGGCCTCAAGTGTGATAAAAAGTGTCCCTGCCACATGCCCAACACCTGGAGGTAGGCTTTTCACCCTGTACCCTGCTTTGTTTTTCCTAAACAATACACAGAAATCCAAATATAATATGAAAAGGTTCAGGTATTTCCTGATTGTTCAAATACTTTCATGCAAACTGAAACGACTACAGACTTGTATTTCATATTCCCTGACCACGATGAGAAAGAAAACGCCAACCCAAAAGATGCTTTGATTTTTTACTTGCAAGCATTTTTGATCATAATATTCACTGCTGTGTTTGGTCTCTGACCCATGAAATAAATACTAAGACAAAGCGTGACCTTTATCTATGTTTGCCACCAGAATAAATCATTATATTTTTCACTGCATAAAGTCAGTGCACATGAGCTGTTTCTCACAATACTCTGGTTTACTGTAGGTGAAAAAATTGAAATCAATGGATGTGTAATGTCTTCTGAGTTGGACATGAGAAGCTTGGATGTTTCTCTCCCTCAACTCTCTCTCTGTTTATAAGAATTGCTGTGGGTGACTATTTAATACAAAATTCCAAAATCCTTACATATTGTAAATCTGTGTTTAAAAAGTACAATTTTTGTCACTTAAGTGCTTCTTCAAGTGAGTGGGTAAAATCCAATCCCTGGTAATCAAATGAAAATAGTTTTCCCATTAGTTTAGCTTTTACATGTCTCTCCTTATTCAGGAAATGATGAGCCCTATTTTTGAGGTTTTGTGGATTTTGACAGGATTTGAATGTATTGTGAAAATATAAACACCAGTTATTTGGAGGCAGAGTTTCAGCTGTGAGGGAGGGATGTTGGATGTCAGATGTCAGTTGAGGCAAGCCAGCATATTTAGAGAACAATTGTGGACAGCTTTCTCTTGTTACAAAGGAGTTCTTCTGATTAGATACTGTGGTCATTGTACATTCACTTACACTTAATTGCATTACTGATAGCAGTACCTTGGAGAAGGTTTGTGAGCACAATCTAAATTTTTGATGTTGAAAGTAGCTGTGAGGGGAATTTACAGCAACTGCTGAGTGTCACGTAGAATGCTGCTGTACATTAATATAAGATGCATGTTTTCTCACAGACAAAATAAAACCTGTAGTCAGAATTTAGCAGTGATGTTAAATCCATGCATGGAAATAGCTACTCTGTTAATTCTCTGTGAAAAATTATTTTGTGGTTTGTCATAGTTGTCCACCACACCTTTTGTTGACAAACTGTGTGGCAACAAACGAAATAATTTTCCCCTTCCAATTATATACTTTTACAGTTGTGTACTTGTGCTTCTGCTCATCCCATTTTCCTGAAATACCTTGAAAAAAATACACAGTTGTTTTGATGTAAAATCAAGCAATTTATTATTCGGGCAGTGTGTTCAGGAATGAATGGCACTATAATGCAGGGCTGTCCAACTCTCAAATTAGGATAGCACACCATATACTATTGTGTTATGAATTATAGTTAGTTACTTCCCTGAAAATCTGTCTGCAGACTGTTGCAGCAGGCTGGTTTGACAGGAATGCATTGCACTGTATACCATTTCTAATATTACAGGGATTACTAATGATTCATGTTCCACACAGCTGTTCCTTCATTTATACCACTGGAAGAGACAGCTAGTGGTCAAATCAGATCACAAATGTTCACAAGTAAACAACAGCATTTGGTTGGTCTTTTTTTTGGATATTCATCCCCCCACAAATGACAAATCCAACAGCCCTGAAGGTGCTGGAGCATATTTACCAGAGTGTCGTGATGTGAGAAAAACAAATATTTCCGTTGCTTCGCAAGTGTATTTTACATATATGTGAGTTCCTTCCCCTTGGGTGAGGAAGTGACCAACACCATATACAGCAAGAATCCGGTAATGAAGGCAAAACTCCTACGGGCACTCAAGGCTTTTGGGAGCTGTTTTAGAAGCCAGTTGTGTCTGGTTGTCCTCAACTCTTGATGTCAGTCAGCCACGAGGCAACTCTTTAATCGTGTCAGGGAATACCCTCAACCTTCTCTTGCCTGCCACAAGCACTACTTGGCCTGGCTCTATGCTGAGGATCTTCCTAGCACTAATCCATTTCACAGCAAAGTAATCCCAGGGCATGAAAATAAAAGAGGTGGAACTCCTTCTGCGAATAAACTTTATGTGTCTGTAGGTCTGGGGTTCTGTTTTGGGGGCCCTCAATACCATGAAATCTGTTTTCATCTGGATGTGATCACTGGTTTAGACATCCTTAAAGAGGAGCTGTTGGTAGGCTTAGAGCTCTTGGTTGTTGTTATTAATCAGTACAGAAATGAACTAAAGGTTAATTTAAAAACAAATGCTTAGCTCCAAAAAATACTGCTCTAAAGAAAGTTCACATAAGTACCAGAATACAATTATGTTTTTAGCAATTTTCTTCACATACTTCTCCACTTACATAGTTGAAAAATGCACATTGTTTGATTTTTGTTGCAGTTTTATGTTTGACAAAAATGGCATCAAAACGGCTCTGGCAACAATTCATTATTTGCATTTTGGGTAGGCTAAGCTATAGGGATTTTGCTGCTGCTTCTGGTTGATGGCAGCTCCTGGAGATGAAAGGCAAGCCTTTTCTTGCTCTTGGTTGTACCAGCAGCCTTTATTAAATGCTTTGTATAGCATAAAAATAGCTATACTTGAGAGATTTCAATCTGTTTGAGTGGCCCAGAGGACAGAAGCAGGTTAAAAACCTTCTTGTATCAACACCCTTGGTGCAGTCAGACTGAAATTAAGATTTATTCATGACGTGAACACTAGTGGGGTTTTTTTTCTTGTCTCATGCACTTTCTGAGATACCTTTGTAGGATTGATTGCAGTTTTATTGGTGGAATTCATTTTTGGTTCATGTAGTTTAGCTCTGTTTTTAAAGTAGAGATTAGGGCCTTATAATTTTCCATTTTTCTAATGGGCCTGTATGTACAGGTGCAAGAGCTTTGCTTGGAAATTTTGTATGTATTTGTATTTATATCTATATTTATTTTTTAGGGTGATGCACAATTTAGTTGGATATTTTTAAAGCAAGACAGATAAATTAAGCATATAAAAATCATTCTGTTAACCTAAGTCCTTCAAATATATAATATGAACTGTCCACAAGTAATGTTTTTTGTCTGTGCAAAGAGTAGGGTTGTATTTCCATCAAGTGTGAACAGACAACTTGGAATAAAAGAGAATATACTGTCAGTATCTCTCAGCATCTCTTTATTTCTCTACCTTAATATTTAAACATTATTGCCAATTAAGATAACTGTGTGAGAACCCATCAAAAACCTCCAGAAGTGCTTTGACTTCCTACATCTAATTACAAATCACAGAATACTAATTTTGGTGTCAGTCAATACATGGGCAAGGACGCCTCAGTGACACTCACTGGAGGGCACAGAATATCAATGCCTCTGCCTCATATCCAGTGCTTCCTCATATGTATGGGCTCCCCCTCTCCTGGAAGTGAAAAAAAAAACCAAGAAAAAAACCAAACCCCAACAACAAGCCATGCTTCCAAGTCATGAATTTATAGGATTCTGTGATTTACAACTTTAAGTGTCAGTGCTACTGAATTTATGTTATGAATATATTCTGATTCTTATCCTAACGACTATCTAGTTGTGGATTGAATTGTATTTTTTTTTAAATTTCCACTGCTCTGTATTCTTCCACTGATGAGAACTTAGGGGTCCTACAGGAATTTAGGTCAGGGGACAAACCTGGTTCTCTTGCTACATCATGTGTCTTCATAATTTTGCGTGTTTTATGTGAGAATAGTTCCATTTCATCTTGTTTCATGGCAGGTATGCACATAACTAACATATAACCAGGACTGTTCAGTATGAACACCATGAGTTTTGACCCATTTCTGCATGAAAAGACCTTTCCTCTCACTTTATGTCAACACTGTCAAAGGTATTTTAATATCTTGAAGAGCCACAAGTTTTTATGGTGCCATAGCATGTGCATTAAATAAGCAGGAAGCAGAATACATAGTGATGTTCCAGCTTTCACAATCCATGCCTTCCCTGATTAGCAACGGTTGTTTTCAGCAATTTTAAACTCAGACAAGAGGAACCCTCAAGTCCAAGAGCAGTTGCAGCTAACATTGTGTTCCCATGTAACACTGCAGCTTTTTCAAAGATTGCTGTTGTAATGTTACAGTACCTAAAAGTCTGGCCAGTATTTTTTGAGAGTTTCAAATAGTCAGAAAAATACTCAGTTTCCAATACACCCCCACATACAAAGTCAGTAAGGCTTGCAAAACCAGGCTCTTGTCATGGGTAATTTAATTTGTCTGGAGGAAGGGGTTTTTGTGTTGTTTTTTTTTGTTGTTTTTGTTGGTTTTTTTTTTTTGGCGTTCCAGCATTCTTAAAGGGGCTTCACTTTAATCAGTGGGAGACAAGTATCTCCAAACAGTCTTCCCATTGTAAATATGTTGGATTTGAATACTAAGGCTTTCCTTTGGTGAGAATTAAGCAAATGCTTTGTCTGCCAGAGTGCTACAGAACACCCCGTTGTGTCCCCTCTCCCAGCCTATATGTCTTTGCACAGCTGATGATGTCCATTTGTTACGCGGCAGCAGCTGCCTCCGTGGCCCTTCAATGAAACTGCTGTTCCAGGTATAAAGGCAGCTGCTCTGCCACCAGGTATGACCAGCAGAGAGGGGAGATACTCCCCGAAAGGTCACTAACGTCATCCTGTAGCTGGCTTCTGCCTCGTGCTGATGATTTTGTGCCATTCCCTGAAATATTCCTGTTGTCCTCCATCAAGCTAATTCAATGAAAAGAATGTTCTTGCTTTGCTGATGGGGCTGATGGGGTGCTGTTGTTATTTTGTGTTGGATGCCATGCTATTTGTCTAGATCATGTTTCTCAGACAATATGCTGCTGAGCTTCTGCAGGGTTGCGAAAATGATCATGTTAGAGTGGGAAGGTAACAAGAAATATTGAGGGATATAATGGTTTCATCCTCTTAATATTTGTATCCATGGGTATCTGAATTACAGTAAAAACTGTGTTCCAACAAGGTTGCTGTTCAAATAGCGACAGAAAAATGATACCTCTTCATTTCTTTCCAAAATGTCTGTATGTTGTATATTGTTACATTTCCTATCTTAATTGGCATGTATTTTTATATAAAATACACCAAATTGTGTTCTGGGAAGTAAAATCATCTCACGCAAGACCCTTGTGCAAGCCATCTGCAACAGTTTTTTTTTTTTTTTTGTCCTGTGGAAAGAAAATAATATTTATGCCATATTTAGTCCTGAATTACCGAGTTAACCTGTCATCCCCCCTCCCGTGGCAGCTGTCACCCCATGTCTGGGGAATGCTCCTGCAAGCCAGGCTGGTCTGGGCTGTATTGCAACGAGACGTGTTCCCCAGGCTTCTACGGGGAGTCGTGTCAGCAGATCTGCAGCTGCCAGAATGGGGCTGACTGCGACAGCGTCACTGGGAAGTGCACCTGTGCCCCTGGATTTAAGGTAAAAGAGGTCTCACTTTCACAGTTTCACAGTTTTCAGCCCCAGTTGTGCAACAAATCCTTCAGGGTGCCACCTCGTCCTCTCTCTGCTACAGTAAAAGAGAATTGAGGGTGTCTGGGTAGCACTCCTTGTGCTATAGGATCCTGAAAACTCAACATTTCTGATGGATTCTCAGTGCTGAAATGAAGGCATTTTTAGAAGAAGGGGTTATTTGCTTTATAAGATGTTGGTAAGAATGAGGGTGTGCTGTTCAGGTGTGAGGGGAGGAGTGATAGGTTTCAGTCATCAGCTCCTCACGCTCCATCCACAGAAACACCAGCCAAAAGCACTTCTTTTTGTACATCAGGACAGATTATTCTGAAACTTTTACAAGCATTTGCTGTTACATGTGCTTTGGATGCTAATGTAACATTTTACAGTACGAGTGTTCTTGTAAAAATAATAACGTCAAAAACGTCAGCCAAATTAGCATTTAAAAATATTTTACATACCCACATAATTTGCCATTAAACTGCTTTCTTTCTGTGTTTTGGTTTTATAAAGAGCTTCTTTATTCCATCAATCTAACCAGGTACTATGTGACCGGAGCTCTCACAGCGAGTCACAGAAAATTATTACCTGCTTAAGAAGACTTTAAAAATACTTGAAAGCATGAAGGTGTCCCTCTTCCCTAAATTAAAGACAATTTAGTGACAACCTAGGACATGCATGGGCTGAATTTTTTCTGGCTTTTGTATCACTTGAATCAGTTGTATTGTCTGAGCCTCCTCAGATGGTTTTTAGACTCTAGTTTTTTCTATAATTCAGGGTGCATCTTGTGGTACCCCTTGTCTCCCTGGAACATACGGAGTGAACTGCTCCTCCATGTGCAGCTGCAAAAATGAGGCAACCTGTTCACCTGTGGATGGCTCTTGTGCCTGCAAAGCCGGTAAGTGTCTCCTCAGATGGATTTTATTTGTCTGTAACTGTAAAATGAAATTGGGTTTTTGAAGTAGAGAAAAAGAAGCTTAATGAGAAGTAAACACTTGATGCTTCTGCTGCTCTGGAAGATAAAAACAAGGAAAACATGTTCTCAGGAAAGAAAACATGTCTCTGCTCTATCAGGAGGTCTGTGGAGTGTACCCTTTCTCTGATGTCAACATTCCTAATCAAAATCATACAGAATCTCAGAATGATTTTGTTGGAAATTATATAACTTATCTCCTTTTTTTTAAATTAGTGGTTTTCATTGAAGTTTAATAATTTGTTTTTAATTAATCTAACCCTTATGTCGGCTATAAGGAGTACAGTAATTTCACGACCATAAGGCGCACCGGACTATAAGGCGCACCCCCCGGGAGCCGGCACATTTTGCAACTTTGTAGATCAGATAAGGCGCACCGGACTATAAGGCGCACTTTTTTTTTGCCGCAAAGATCTGTGCCGCGCGCAACAAAGTAACAAATTAGTAACGAAAACCCGCGATCGTGGAGTTTGCTGGCAGGGGCTCAATTTGGAAACATTTTTCACATCGGTGTAGGCTTTCAAAGGCAGCCCCAGGTGCCCTCCCTGTGCAGTGGACCCTGGCACTCCCGCCCACCCCCAGTGCCGGCTGGCACGGCTCGGCGCAGCCGCGGGGCCGCCTCCCCCTTGCGGCTCCGTTCTGCCATGGTGCTGTTCCCCCCCATGGCTCCAAGAAGCTGCCGTGCCATTCCCTTGCTCGGCTCGGCGCTCCTGCCATGCCGTCTGTCCCTCACTGGGCTCGGCGGCGCCGCCGCCATGCTGCCCGTCCCTCGCTCGGCTTGGTACTCCTGCCGTGCCGCCCGTGTCTCGCTCGTCTCGGCGGCGCCGCTGCCATGCCGCCCGACCCTCGCTCACATTGGCTCCGCTGCCGTGCCGTTCCGCCTCGCGGTTCCGTTGTGGCACCATGCTGTTCCCCCTCGCGGCTCCGTGGAGCAGCCCTGCCGCCCGTCCCTCGCTCGGCTCGCCGGCGCCAACTGCCCTGCTTCCCATCCCTCGCTCGGCTCGGCGCACCGCGGCCCCGTCGTCCCCCATCGGGCTGTGGCCCCGCTGCCTCCAGCACCGCAGTCCTGCTTGGCCGCGCCTGCCCCTATCAGCTGTGGCGCCGCTGCCCCCAGCACTGCGGTCCCGTCAGCCCCTATCGGGCTGTGACCCCGCTGCCTCCAGCAACGCAGTCCCACTGGCCGCGCCTGCCCCTATCAGCTGTGGCGCCGCTGCCCCCAGCACTGTGGTCCCCCCACCTTCCAGCCCGCGCTGCTCCCCGTGCCTAGGGCCGCCTGGGGCCGCCCTCTGCCTTCCAGCCCGCGCTGCTCCCCGTGCCTGGGGCTGCCCGGGGCCGCCCTCTGCCTTCCTGCCCGCGCTGCTCCCTGTGCCTGGGGCTGCCCGCGGCTGCCCCACCATGGCTACTCGGTGCTCCCGCGGCGCCGCCCCCCCTCGCAGCTCTCACTTCCGGTTTGGCAAATTTCGCAACTTTGTAGATCAGATAAGGCGCACCGGACTATAAGGTGCACTTCCGGGTTTAGGGAAAAATTTTAGTCATAAGGGTGCGCCTTATAGTCGTGAAATTACTGTATGTTAGCTTTGAATCACTTTTAGCCACAATTTAGCCAAGTTTGTCGTAAGCAGCTACTGTGGGAATACAGCTTGGGAAAAGTTACTGAAACTTCAAGTTTTCCTTAGCTAACTTTGATATGCTTCAGTGAATAAAGCCTGGAGGGGGGAAAAAGAGAGAGATGTGTTGTTCAAAATGAATACTAAAGTGCAGAATTTGTGGGCTTCAAAGACATCTTGCAGAAACCAGAAAATGAGGAAGAGAGTAAGATAACAAATGCTTCATATATGTGTTGGACACTTCCTACCTAGGGAAAAGATGGTAAAAAGAGTAAAAATTACTTACTAATTAGCCGGAGAAGTGAGGATTCAATTATCAATAGAGGATAGAATGCTATGCAATGAAAGAGAATTATGTGATTTAACCAATTAATAATAATTTGTCTGTTAAAAATGTATAAAAAGCTGAAAAAGTTTTGTGTGTGCATCTGTGTGGAGGCCAGAATTTTGTCAGCCGCACACACAGACTCTGACCAGGAATAAACTAGTGCCTGCCTTGCTGACACAGATAAGACAGTGTTGGAGGGTTTTATTTATGCCAAGGGTTTTGGAGGATTTGGTAACAGTTTGGGTTGGAAGGGACCTTAAAGATCATTTTTTCCTGTCCCCTGCCATGTCAGGCACACCTTGGCAGTTTTAATTGTACTACAGTGAAGAAGGACAGCAAAAAGTAAAATTACACAGAACCTAAGCACTTGTCATGTAAACAAAGGAATATTATAAATCCTGGGAAGACAGTTGAGGGACAGTGTCTCAATTTCCCAGCCAAATTACTAACAATACATTTTTTCCTGAAGTGACCCCTACATTTGAAGTTATCAATGAAGCACGAGGCAGTGTTTTGCATAGCCTATTGATCGGTCTCAGTTTTTCCCTCCACTTACTGTAAACAATGTACAAAATTAGAAACTTGGCCTGTGTCACTGGTGGTGGCAATATGTGACTGACTGCCTCACACTGTTCCTCTTTGGATCCAATGGATGATCACATTTTAAAAAATCTATTTACATCACAGTCTATCCAGTCTGCAAACCATTGCTCTCAGGCATGATCAGTGGTGAATGCTGCATTTTAAAGCTATTTTCCATTGCATTTCCTTTTGTGTGTGGAGAGAAGTACAGAAATCATCTAAAAGGTCTTCTCTGTTTCCCTGGAGAATCCAATTTATGCAATACTTTTGTGTCTTTTGGGGGTTTTTTTGTTAGATACTTGCTAAACCCATATTACAGGACTATCTGAGTTGAATGCTGGTGCAACATTATGAAAGCAGCAGCTTGAGCCTAGGGAAAATATTCCTAATTATTTTCAGGCTACACCTTAACACTCTCAGTGTAATTTAGAGCTACTCAGTGAAATGTTAAGGTGTCCCTATTTTCAGATCTTCCATCAGTCTCTTTTGCTTGTTGGCACCCATCTGCAGATGTGTGCTGTGCACAGATGTTACAAGGTGCCCTTGAACACCTTTTTTTGAACCTGGACAAGCCCTCAGCTGAAGCTGCTGATAAATCCTGCAGTGAATGTTACCCCAGTATTGCCAATCTCAGAGACGTGCCCCATGGCATGGCATGCACCCTGTGAGAGCAGTGGGGGAAAACCTGATTAATTTCTGACTTTCATCCCTTTTTTTTGTTTGTTTGGTTTTTTTGTTTGTTTGTTTGTTTTTTTTTTTGTTTGGCAGGTTGGCATGGTGTGGATTGCTCCATAAATTGCCCCAGTGGTACATGGGGCCTGGGCTGTAACCTGACCTGCCAGTGTCTTAATGGAGGGGCTTGTAATGCTCTGGATGGAACCTGTACCTGTGCCCCGGGATGGAGGGGAGAGAAATGTGAACTCCCTTGCCAGGTCGTTTAATAATTCCACTGAATTTTGAATTTTTGTAGGAGAATATTGGGCAGGGAGGGGCATCCATCATTCTTTGTCTGCATGAAGATGAGTCCCCTTGGAGCACACAAGGTGGGGTGCAGGGTCAGGGATAGGCACTAACAATTCTTCTAACATTTCTTCATCAAATGCTATCAAACTGCAACTGTTCAGCTACGTATAAGTATAAATAATGAGAGAAAAATACACCCCAAATAAAATAATGTCATTTTAATTACTTTTTTTCTTATGTCTGTGTTACAGTATGATTAAAAATTTTCATTCCTGCTCAGTCAAAAGTTAGTTACTCTTACCAGCCAGTCCCATGACAGGTCTTTGCTTTTCTACTGAGACTTTGACTTCTGCTCTCTCCCAGACTTTGGAAAATCAGAAATCATTGTGAGGACAATGGCATGCTCCGTATCAGTTCTGTTCCACCTTGTAATCTGCAGCTTTGGAAAAACAAAATGCATAAATTCAAGTACATGATTTCAGAAGTTTTTAAATTGTAAAATTCCAAGTGGATCTGTTTTATTGTGTAACTGTTTAGTTTCAATTATATTTCTTACACTGAAAAAAGATAAATATTTTATTAAAAATGGTTTTTTTCCAGGGTCCACTGTTTTCAATGACGGGCTTCAATTTTCTGGGAAATTTTTAACAAAATTTCAAAGTAACAAGACTAATTATTAAAATAAACTTCTCTCTTCTCTTCTTTTCTCTCATCAGTTGCTAACTTTTGCCATGTATCTGCAGAGCAGGTTGTTGATTCGATATAACTGCAAAAGAATCACTTGAAGTGAACACACACCTTATAAATTCCCCTCCCATATCACATTTAAGCTTTTTTCAGTGTGGGCAAACTCTACTAAGCAATGACATGAACTGGAAATCACCTCATTTTCAGTGAAAATTTGTTCTCCTGAACTGTGCTAGGAACACTGAGGAGTGGTTTTTTGGGGCTTAGCTTTTGGTTTTAAGATTAAGCACTCCTGTAGAGAGGAAAGAGGCAAAGAAAATTGAATATATTCTGGAAAGCTGATGGCGGTACCACCTGCACAGTGTTTCCAACAATGCATCTCCATCAGAAGACTGATTTTTCTGTCTCCTCAAGAAGCTTTGTTTATCACTTAGTCCCTGATTTTGGAGGGTGATGAGACCTCCCAAGCTGTGTTAGCTTTTCTAAAACTCACATTTAAAATAGACATGCATCATTGCAGAGTAATGGCATCACTATTCCAAGCTTAGTAAAATAAAGCTTAAAAGCATTTCTGTATCAGTTAATTCAGCATGCCCAAGCTCATGGTCTTCCTCTCCCTTTCTCCATCTGCATTAAACAATGTCCATAGGCATTTACCTATTTCAAATGCAAGTTCTGCTTCAAAATTCCTGAGCAGGGGAATAAGCAGAAATTTTTTATTCAAATAATAATAAATATAATAATTTATAAAAAATAATTCAAATAATTCCTGCTATCTGAAATGTTTTTCATGTCTGAGCAGAGACTTTATTTAAATCAATGTATTTCAATTTATTTCAGTACAGTGATTTCACGAATACAAGCCGCACTGAGTATAAGCCGCATCTCTAGGTATTGGCAAATATTTCGTTCTTTGTCCATAAATAAACCGCACCTGAATATAAGCCGCTCTGTCGTTTGCAGCGAGGACCTGCGTGCAACAAAGTTGCCAAATACTAACAGAACCGTGGCATGGCAGGGGGTTTACTGGCTCAACTAAGGCTGTGCAGGCTCGGCCCGCTAGGGGATGCTGACGGGGCCAGGTGGCCCAGCTCGGTGGTGCCAGTCGGGGCTGGCCGCCACCTTTGGGTTCGCTCGCCTTGGCCCCGCTCACACCGCGGCGCCGGCCGGGCACGGAGAGAGCGCCCCGCTCGTGCCGCGGTGCCGGCCGGGCACGGAGCACTCCCTGCTCCCGCCACGGTGGTAGAGGGCGGGGGCAGAGCCCCCCACTCCTCCCCAAGCCGCAGCAATGGCGGCGTGGGGCTCCCGTCGGCTCCCCGAGCCGCGGCAATGGCGGCGCGGGCTCCCCCCCTCCTCCCCGGGCCGCGGCAATGGCGGCGCGGGCTCCCCCCATCTCTCCCCTGGGCTGCGGCAGAGGAGGGAAGAGAGCTCTCCCGCCTCTCTCCCCGCCCCCCGTGCTGCCTGCAGGGAGCCAGGGCAACAGAATAACACTGTAACAATCGCGGAATGCCGGCTTTTACTAGCAGGTGCTTGGCTCGACGCCCTGGCTGCCACATCTGGGGTTGTAAATGTCAGAAAATTATTCACATATTAACCGCCCCCGAGTATTAGCCACACTTCCAGGTTTCCGCCAAAATTTTGGTCAAATTACTGCGGCTTGTATTCGTGAAATTACTGTAACTTCAAAACCTTATTATCACTGCTCAGATTGTTGTTCATGATTTGAACTACAGTTTGGACTTCAATCCAAGTACATAGCAGGCTAAAAATACTGCTTTTCAGCAGCATATTTGAGGATTTCCTTTCATTCCAACTCTGATTATATGCAAAGGAAATGCTTAATCTTTTCTTTTTCTGTATATAAAAATGTATTGTTGAGATGAGCAAAAGGCTCTTTACACTGAAGTAATGTAAGATTTTGTTCTACTTTAGACTTGAAAGACTGGCAGTTGAATAGCTAAATCCTGTGGCACTTGGTTGGAATGTATGCGTGAACATCAAAGAACAGCAGATTAGTTTTCATATAGGTTTCAGTCCGATTTTTAACACGAATGACACCAATTTTTAACCTTGAATGTAAATGATTGGGGTTTAACCCTGACATGTTTTTTTTTTCCTTTTTCACCTTTGGTGTAGGTAACCCTGAAGTATTACTAGAAATTATATTGGCCTTTTAAAAATGGTCCTTTTTTTTTTTTAATTTGGTTCTGACACATTTTATTCGAGATCAGTTGACTGTTATATTTTGCCTTGTTTAGGGATTGTAAAGAATCTGCTCTTCTCATTTTCTTTGGTTGATTTTGTGTGAATTTATCCACAAATCTGTGTGCCAGCTTCTATGGAAGAAGCAGGAAAAGCAAATTCAAATGTTTAGATGTTTTCCATGAAAAAAGAAATACACCGATGTGGTAATTCAACTTGTAACTTTAATCTCTTGTTGCTTCAAAAAATGTTGCATTGGTAAAAATAAAAGTTTTGTTTCGTGCACTGTCACATAACCAAAGATTATCTCTTTTTGATGGAGTATATGTTGTGCAGAGAGAAATGTTTTTAATCAAAAGATAAATGTTTCTAATCAAAAGAAAGTGACAGTTTTGCATTATTTATGCAGTGAACCTCACACTGAAGGTATCTTGTAATTTAATGGTTTTTACTAGTTTTCTTAAAAATTATGCCTCTGTGTGGTACCCATTTTGACCCATAAGCAGAGATCTCAGGGTTTTATGCAGGGTTTGATTGCTTTAGTCTGGAATTTTTCAAGACAACATATTTCATTCTTTATCTTTGCTCTTAAATGAAAGAACAAAAGCATAGGATGCTGAAATGTTCCAAGCACCACAAGTATTTTACATTGACATCAACCTAGAGATTTGGGAGGGATCTGTGGCTGCTTTTTGAGGTTGGGCTGACCATAACTTGTCTCTCCTCTAACTCGTAGCTGCCATCATCTGTGGGTTGTTCTGCTTTTTGTTGCCACAGGACGGTACCTACGGCCTGGACTGCGCTGAGCGCTGTGACTGCAGCCACGCGGATGGGTGCCATCCCACCACGGGCTACTGCCGCTGCCTCCCAGGATGGTCAGGTACAGGAGACACCCTTGGAAAACACAACCAGAGTTTCCCCATCAGTAGAACTTGGTTTTGAGGGCAAAGGAAAAGTTTGTTAGGTTGGAAGGGGAAAGGGTTCCGTTCTGGGGTCGCTGTGTGCCTGCTGTGACTCATATTTGAGGAAGCTTTGTCCAGTGTGGGATCTGCAGAAGACTGGGAATGGAAAAGGGAAACTTTAAAGCTTGGCCACCTCCACTACACTACTTCCTTACGGAAGTGGTGATCAACTGTAAATATCCAAGGCTGTTCTGGCAGCTTTGGAGTAAAGAATGATGATGGTCCAGGAACCTTGGAAGCTTCCTTCAGGCAGCCAAGAGGAGGATGAGCCATTGTCACAACCTGTTAACCTCCTAACTTGCCTCAAACCAAGACAACCGTACAGCAACTGCTGTCTTTACAGTGTCTCATCCTTTTTTAAGTTTCTCTGCATGTGTTTTGTCCTGTATGAAAATTTTCTCACCATTTTTTTCTTTTTTACATTGTGGTTTTTTAAGAACTGTGTCAATCAAATAATTCACCAAAATTTGTGTTTGGCACTGTTGTTGCACCCTCCTACTGGTGGAGAGCAAGATTTTTTGAAAACATGGTGGAACCTTGTAGAAAGCTAGCTATCATGAAATAGTTCCTTTATCTCTAGGAGGAAGTTTTAGGTCTCACAAAGATTTCTAAGCTTTAAATTCAGAAGAGCTCTTTGGTCTTCAGTAAGGTTTAATTAGCACTGTAAGTTTGCCCTTCTGAGAGCATTCCAGACTTGCTGCCTCACTGTGATGCTGCAGTGTTGCAGGGGTCAGATCTCACATCACCTGTTTGTGTGGGCTCCTTCCATTTAATATTGAGGAGTCAGCATGAAAAACAAACCCTAAATGAACAAAGAATGTTTGTGCTCTAAAAATCAGAGATTTGTGTTTTATTTGTGGTTTCAGACATACTCCACACCTCTATAAATTAATGTTTAGCCTAACTGACTTGTAGGTTCATGATAGAATTGTTTTCTTTCTTTTTGTGGTCCTTTTAGACAAAGTAGGTGGAGGTGGGCTTATCATTTCCTCAGACAGATACAGTCTTACTATTGCTTTTTTCCCAAAAACAATATTTTGTATGCTCTTTCTTCCTAGCTCTGTGGATGGATTGCCAGCATCTTGTTTGAAGTACATAATACTCATTGTCTACAATTCAGGTTGATTAACTGTAGCTGATTACAGCCTACCTGCTGTTTTTTCTACTTTCTGTTTAGATGAGCATGACTTTTATGTTTATTAGGGGTAGGAAGTGGGA